>NC_037528.1:9525166-9575191 GCF_001531365.2 Cynara cardunculus var. scolymus
AACATTTGAATGAGGTCGAGCCAGACCCGTTTCTGACATTTTTTAACATTTGAATGAGGTCGAGCCAGACCCGTTTCTGACATTTTTTAGGCCCTGGGCGAACATAAAAACAGGGGCCCCACTGCAAGAAACAAGGCTTTTAGCAACAACTTTTGTTGTCGCTAAAAGTCCGTTTATCATTAGAAAGAGTATATAACAACATGTCATCGCTATAACTTGTGACACATGTCATCGCTAAAAGGCGTATCATCAAAGCTCACTTTTCTTGTAGTGACCTCCAGTAATAAATGTTTTTCATTAGTATAAAATTGAGTACAAGAAATGCTAATAATTTACTGAGTAAAGAAATCTTATTCATCTTTATTATAGATATATAAGAGAGTACTTAAATTTACGCACTTTTTATTATGTAATTTTAAACCAAGAGTATAGAAACTATGGTTGATAAATTTTTATAAAAAGTAAGAAAATTTTACTTTATAACAAGAAATATGTGTTATTTTGATACAAAAAGAGATTTCGTGTTAATGAAATAAACGTGAGGTCAATGAGAGATAAATAATAAAGAAGATTATCAARGTTTTMTAGACAARTAGACAAATGAAGATCAATAAKAATATGAAAGAAAAGATGATCTATTGAGATCTAGTAAAAATAAATAATGAATTAAACATATAATATGCAAACTCAACAAATGATTGTTTGAGCATTTAAATAGAATCTTGTGGTGTGGTGGAATCCCAATGAAAGATACATAAGTCAAACAATTGATGAAAATATTTAAATTATATTTTCCTTTTTTTTTGCTCAACTAAAATAAGATGTTAATATTAAAAGTTTATGAAACATGACATATATAAGAGACATTACTAAATACATCTAGTAAAAAAAATTTATTGATTAATCACAAAACTATGAAACACGTCATAAATCATAAGAACAATAGATTAATTGTAAAAAAAGTAAAATATTTTATGTAGAAGCAAAATTAGATAACAATAGTCAACAAAAACAATTAGAACAACATAACCAAATAGCAATAGTCAATAAAAATAGAAATTGATAAAAATATCTAACAAAAGTATATAGCAATAGCAAGCACATGATCTTAACGTTGAATTGTTGAAGCACGAAAATAGTCAAGTATATAGAGATAGCAATAGCCAATATCATTGGACTTTGTTGAAGATAAAAAAAATTAGAGGAGTAATAAACAATAGCATATAATGAATATCCAATTAATTTTTTTTATTTTCTTCTCTAATGTAATTAGTTGATATATTTTTGGGCCCTTATTATCTACTAAATTATTTTTGTCTCTTATTATATGCTACAATTTTTTGGTTTCTTTAATTTATTAAATTCTTTTAGACTACTATATATTTTAAAGGAAAAAATTTGGGCCCCTGATATTTTTGGGCCCTGGGCGTGCGCCCGTGCCTCCCTCCCCCAGGAACGGCCCTGGGTCGAGCACATATTTTCCCTACCTTTGAGGAATTGTCGATTTAGGGGTTTACTGGTCGATGTACTCGGGTAAGCGCTTACCAGGTCACATTGTTTTACCGGATGAATATGGTAACGACTCACGAATCTTACCCGGTAAGAGTGAAGGCAAGGACCGAGAGTCTTACTTGGTAAGTGAGAGCGACACACTTACCATGGTTAACACTTACCGGGTAAATTGTTGCATGAAATACCATTTTGGTGGATTAAAATCTTACCCAGTAAGTAAGTGATAATGTTGAATTTTGTCGGCAAGCAATTACCCCGGGCAAGCGTTGGTAAACAACCCCTTAGTCTATTTTATTCCTAACAATACAAAACAAGGTTTGATTCGTTACGCAAATGCAAGTTATTTGTCTAATCCTCGTATAGTTGGATCTTAAACTACATATAAGAAAAACAAGCATCATATATATCTAGGGTCAGGTTCGTGTGAGAAGGTGAGTTAAGGTGAAAAGCGTAAGAACGGATCTGGACCCTTAATCATCTTTAATCTCAAACCCATCCATGAATCACGCTTGATACCGGGATTGATCCGGTTCATCCGGTGCATCTCACTTTAATTCTCCTTCTCACACTAACCCTAATGAGACTCGAACTAAAAACTTACAGAATAGACCCTCAACACCAAACCTTTATTTACCAGTTGAGTTGACCTGAAGTTACAGTAATTGTTTACTCAATGTGGAAAAGCACCCAATATGTATATTGCAAAAGTTCAAAATCTCTCATGGTAACAATGATTCAATGCAAGATTGAGTTGCTTATGTATAACCCATATTTTCTAAGAAAGATTAGAACTTATATTAGATCTATATATATATATATATATATGATGTATATTTAACAGGATGCTACTATTAATCATCGTGTATACGTACATCTTTGTGTGTGTGTGTGTTTATGGCCTATGGTTCAAAGTAGGATTTGTAACGGATTTCTTTATACAATCTACAATACCTTCGCATTCTGCATCGGGAAGAATGCAACCTGAATCATCTTCAGAAGAAACGTTTTCAAGGTCCGTGTGGGGAGAACGAAGGTTCCCGTGAGTTTGGCATGCCTTCATTGTCTTGCAATGTTCTGCTTCGTCGTCTCTAATGTTCATGAACACATCATACAAATTTTCTGGACATAAAAACAAATCATATATAAATATATAGAATTTATTTCAGTCGGGCAATTTTGAAGTTTGATGGTCGTATCAGTTGGACTCAAGAACAATCCGGTTATTAGAATTTAGAAGAATAACCTTCTGACATATTTTTTTCAAATGTATGACCTTTTGACAGATTTAAGAACGCCTCTTCATAACACATGAATGCCTGAAAATTTTCAGAAGGTCATGCATTTAAAAAGCATCTGCTGGAAAGATTATTCTCTTAAATAACTTCTGACAGATTTAAGAATGCCTCTTCCTAACATAAGAATGACTCAAAATTTGTCAACAAATATCCGTTAGGAAGAGTATTTTCTTAAATAAACGACGGAATTCAGGGTTATTTAAGAGAATAACCCTAAACAACCGATTAAAGGATGCCTCTTCCTAACATAAGAATGTCTGAAACTTGTCAAGAAGGTCATGAACTTAAAAATCCTAAATAACCGAGGAAATTCAGGGTTATTTAAGAGAATAACCTTTTGACACATTATTTTCAAATGTATGACCTTCTGACAAATTTAAAAACATCTCTTCCTAAGACAAGAATGACTCCAAATTTGTAAGAAAGTTTTGCATTTTAAATATCTGTCAGAAGGTTATTCTTCTAAATAACTCGGGACAATTCGGGTATTTCTTACCTATTATTGGCCTTCGAGTATTGGGAAGTCTTGCAGTTTGAAATTCATCTGAATAGAGATGGTAAAATGGTCATATAATAAACAAATAAACGAATAAAATAGGTATTATGTATAGCTGAAGTGGGACTTACCAAACAAGTACAAATCTCCTTCTGTGTAGTATTTAACAGCAACTTTAGATGGAGGAAGTTTTTTCAATTCATCTGTTTGATAAACACCAGGGAAACAACATCATCAGTTGTATGTTAGTTAGTTTAGTGCTCCCTCCATCCCAAAGTAAATGCCTCATAAATATGTAATTATTACACTTTTTAATTAATTAAATGACAATTGTACCCTTAATAATAGTGGGAGTAATGAAGTTCTCCATCTCATAATTAAGAGTAGAATTGAAAAATAGAAACTTATTTTTTAAATGGGACACTTTTTTGGGACAACTACAATAGAAACATGGACACTCATTTTAGGACGGAGTAATATATGGCATTCCCTGTCCCATGAAAAAATTTCGAAATTTCCTGCTTCAGGAGAACAATTCCTTTTTTAGGAAAAATTTGAGCTAAAATTACCTATTTGCCCATCGTATCGCTACAAATTATTGATGTTTTTTTTGGTCAACATGATTCGTGTGGTTTGCATTTCTAAATGGTATTTTAGATATCTGTTCGTTGAACTTGGTACTAGGTAGAATGAAAACTTGCAGAAATTTCCATTTTGGGGATATAATGTTGCCCATTGTTAGCAAAATCTTGACTAAAATTACCTATTTGCTCATTGTGATCATTAATAATTGATACTGTTGTTGCTTTTGGTCGACATGGTTCGCCTAGTCTTTCCTATTGAGAGAAAATTTCCCTTTTTTGGCAAAAAATTGAGCTAAAATTACAAATTTTCTGTTGTGATCATTACAGATTATTGATGCTAAGCTTTCGGTTGACATGATTGGCATATTTTGCTCTACTGAAGGGGATTTTAGACGTGATTAATAGTGACAAGTTATCGTACTAGGTGTAGAGTCAACACAATGTTATTCTAGTTGGTACTGATAGATGGCGAAAAAAGGCATACCTCCTTTTGCCTTGATAAATTTGTCATACGTTTCAAATGCATGGCTCTCCACACATTCAGAGAAATGGTCTGCACGAATAAATCAACGAACATATAAATATCAGAAAAACCTTGGTGGGATGTCAGCACATAAAACATCTGAGTGTGTGATTCAAGCAAACTAAATGTAAATCCAAAGTAAAAGAAAAGCAATACATAGGGAAAGCGAAAGAGCTCTCATCAAGTATTGTATCAAATTAAAATCAATAGTTTGGCAACAAGAAGTTAACATAATCGTTCATACTCACATGCCATTCTCGGGCTCAAGGTGTACATAAACGCTGTCATGAAATAATAGAAGATGGCAATATGTTGAGCAAGGAACCGATCAAACCACCAAGCATTTCCCCCCAGCTCCTGCAAAAAGAATAAGCATTCACCATAAGATAACCCAGAAATAGCTAAACAGACACGATACAATGCACACACATATGTATCCATATTTATTCAAAAATAAGAAGCCTGTCCCCATGAAATGAGCATACATGTATATGTTACTCATTCTTTAAATACAATTACCCATCTAGTTGTTTTCCCTGTATTTACATGTACTAATTACGGGAGTTGCACCTATCACAGATAAGTAGAGAGGGAAGACTCTGGTGGTTTGGACACGTTTGTTAGGAGCAGTTAGCAGCTTCCCTGAGTAGGGTAGAAGGTGTGACGGTTGAGGGAGCAAGGAGGGTGTCATGCACCCACCTTAGGCCCAAGCCCATTCCTAAGTGATATTCTAGAATGGTTAAGAAGGGGTAGTTTGGGTACTTCTTAGAATAAATAATTAGTATAAATAGGTAGGATGCAGTAGATGGGAGAGACTGGCACTCTCGAATTGCTAGAGGTTCCGATAGTTGTCTTTTATTTTACATTCATTTACTTGAGTGAATCCAATTTGGCTAAGTACTTCCTCTATATTACTGTGTTTGCTGCACTCTCTTTTGCTGATTCATAACAGAGGGCAAGTTGAGGAGGACGTCAAAATGAGCAACTAAGAATAGACATGGAAGCCTTGGGCATCTCTGAGGACATGCCCTTCGATAGGAGTTTTTGGAGACGCAAGCTCGCAGCAGCAGATTAGGGGTAGAGACATGTAGCTAGTCTAATCGGGAAGAAGGGCGCTAGAGAGGTAGAAGATGAGGGTAGGGTAGTGAGCACGTAGATCGGCTACCAGAGTCCTAAGATAGACTAGGAGATGTCTCAATGTCTTATCATTGTTATGTTCCTTTGTACCTACTTTAATACTTTTGATTATATGGTGCTGCTAACTTTTCTCTAGCCTTGGTCTTCTTTCCAATTTCGTTTCTTGCCTTAATCTTCTTTCCTTTTTCCATATCTTCTTTTTTTCAAATAGTTCAGAATTTTTGGGCAAGCTTTTCTTTTTGAACACATTTTTTGCAAGCCAGGGATCTTCACGAAAATAACAGTCCTAACATAGACTAGGACATGTTTTGTTGTCTTACATTTGTTATGTTTCTTTGTACCTACTTTTGATTATATGATGTTGCTTACTTTTCTCTAACTTAGTCTTCTTTCCAATTTCCGTCTGTTGGCTTAATTTTCTTTCCCTTTTTCAAATTATTTAGACTTCTAGGCAAGCTTTCTTTTTCGCACACATTTTTTGCAAGTCGGATCTTCCCGAAAATAGTTGCTCTACTCTCTGGGATAGAGGACAGATTTGTGCGCATCCCCCCCCCCCCAAAAAAAAAGAAAAAGAAAAACCACTTCCTGAAGGGATATATTGGGCTCGTTTAGTTTGGTTTGGTTTAACGTATATAAAAACATCATTAGTCTATACAATATTCCATAAATTAGGGAACAAAATCCTAAAAATTGAAGAGTCCATCACAAATGGTGAAATACCAATGGACCAACTGATTATCGGAATTTAATTTCTACAAATGGAAGGGATGCACCTTTTATTTATAATGCAGATGTAGAAGTAGTTCCATATAGAGCCCATATATCAAATATTAGCAGATGTAAGGCCATTATATTAATGTGGTATAAAAATTCACAATTGAAATTGGCAGGGAATGTAATTAATGTACGAACATTACTTCCATAATAAGCAGATGATGCATCTCATTCCAGCTCTCAGCAAAGTGGACTTTCAGATACTCTGATCTTCTCCACCAACCAAAACTCTCGTACATGTGAAGAACAGACATGAAAGCTGCAGCGAAGATAAGGAAACCAAAGACCAATGTTATACGGCAGAAAATACAGGTTCTTTGAATAATAAACTAGCCACCATAGCTTTTCAGTAGCATAGATTCACAAACCAACTTAGCCCACATGACCCAGCACCAACATGAGTATATGATGTGCAGCTAATTTGAATTCTGTAGTCTATCTCATATTAAACATCCCTTTCATTTTGGGCATACATGTTCATGTGCTTCTGGGTCCACTTAAACAGATACTATAAGCAAAATATAAGAAACAGAAGCAAAAATATAAAAGGTTGTTTTGGAGGGCCAAGAAGCACCTAAACATGTGTGAGATGCGACAGTATCCAGTAGTATAAGAATCTTTTCACTTTGTGACAGAAAAATATCTCCCTTCATCTCTAATAGCTAAATGCAAAATCTTTGGGTTTAAAAGGGGTCCTGGCTTACTGACGGTGGTGGTGAGAACTGAAATTAACACTTACCAAAGTATGGGACTCTTGCTATTGTCTCCAAAACGAAAAATCTTGGATAGTCTCTGTCATGGTACAATGTGTCGAGTACTTTGATTACTGAATCCTGAAATGAGAAACATATATTATTTTCTTGTATTAATTAAACATCCAGTAACAAGTGTCGATTAAGCACGATGGATCGCTTTCCAAGAATCTGAACATGACATAATCTGAGAAGTGAATTTATGGAAAATAAACACCAAAGGCAGATAAAGAATAGTTTAATAAGAATAGAAAATATACCGTAAGGAAGATGTTTATGGATTGTTCAAGCTTTATGACCCATCCTACAGAACTTGAAGGTTGATCATTTGGGGCCTCACTAGGCCTTCCATTCTCTTCACCCGACAAAGTCTTAGGTTGAAATGTCTCTTCCACGCTCACTTTCTTCTCATTCTCTCGCAAAATGGTTGCTTGGACATTACACAACCTCCTACATAAGTTTAATTACATAAATGATCAATAAACTGCACAAAAATGAAATTTAACAGAAGGTAAACAACCAATTCCAAACAAATACTTCTTAACATAATAATAGACGGCCAACAATCTATGCTAATTATCTATTATACTCCAGAAATTTCAGAATCACTCTAAGGATTGAAGCTTATTTCCAAATAAACAAATACTAAGTCTAAAGAAAATACAAAGGCATTCCACACAGGTTTCTATGTTCACTTTTGTGGTCAATTAGACCAAATTTGGGCTAGAAAGAACTGCATTTACATCATTAAATCATATACACTAGGAATTACCTCTTTATGCATTTTATTACTGTAATAATGACTCCTCTGAAAACTAAGTACACCCATGTTAAATGCTCAATGAATAACTAATCATTTTAGTAAAGGATCAGGGACGATTGCTCATCAACCCCAATCACCTTGAAGATGGAGTCAATTAATTAGTCTAGGCTGGGTTCAATGGTTGATTCCTGTAGAACCATGATGATCAATAACTCCCAATTACATCCATCCCCTAAAAGGTGAGGATAATCCTCTAAATCATTGATCAGACTCTTTAGAGATTGCTTGAGAACTCAAGGTCTAGAAATTAAGTGGAGCATAGCTAATATAAATTTCCATAAACAGTTGCAATTTCAAATTCCTTGCATCATCTAACATCAAGTGTATTGTCGGTCGAATCCCTTTTTCTAGAATGTTTGGTAACTAAAGGTAGGGCTTAGAAACGTAGCCCAAGAACAACCAGTATAAATTTCCATATACAAATTGGAAACTCAAATTCCCTGCCCAAAACACTGACTGCATCATCATAAACTACATCTCCTTGCTCAATTAACTAGCCTACGCTGAATTTTAAGGAAAATTACCTTCGATCATCACAATCAAGAACTCTCAAACACTTCCATGACTTGTCGCTTTCGAATTTTTTAATCAAACAGACTAGTTTTAGAATCAATTTTCATCATAACCTCAAATTTTCTAAAATAAATAACATAATAATAGCTTTTCAATATTCATCAAACCAAATACCTTGTTTTCCTCTGATCTAAAACGATTATCATCGATTCTAAATCTCAAAAAATTACTCCTTAGCTACAAAATCCATACATATCTCTAGATTTAGAACAAAATTCGAATAATTCAAAGAAAACAAACGAATTAAAAGAAAATAAAAATGAAATTTACCTTGAATGGAGCCGACGGGATGAACCGATTGAAGTACGCGAAAGGGATTCAAAAGACGACGAACTAGTGTAGAATCCAAAACCACTTCTTGAGTTCGTAGATGAGGAAAACGAAGCTGTAATCGAAGAGAAAGTTGAAGAAGGGAGAAACGAGGCCGCCATTATTCTCCCAGCCTTTTTTGCTCAAGAACAAGAAAATAAAATTTTCATAGTTATGAATTTTAAATAAGAAAAGTTTAAGGACCATTTGTGGATAATATAATATTTAGAGGGCTGGATTTGAAACTTTTATTTAGTAAAGATCTTTATGGGTTTGTCGTTTAGCGTGGGGGTTGGTTTGTAATTTAGGAAGACGCATATTCCATAATACCATGGAGGCATGGACGGTTGATTCATTAGGCCCAAGCCCATTGTTTGGAAGGTTTTTTTGAACGTGTTCTTAATCAGGATTCAGGAGGAATAGGTTTCAAAAAAATATTCGTTTAAATTTTTTGTTTAAAACATATTAGAAGAGTTTTTTTCAATCCAGCAAAATATATATTGATTTTAATGTTCTATTTTATTATTTGTTCTTATCGATGTTATAATACGGTTTTATGTGTTTTTAAGAATACAATAATGATTTTATTTTTTAATAAAATATAAATTTGAAAATATCATAAAATTTTTTAAAAAATGTATCAATGTTAATATCAAATCAACTATTTAAAAATTCTCATTTTTTATATAATTTCTTTAATTTTTTTATTATAATTTAATTTAATTTAAGTTTAATAACAAAATAATTTATTTTTGGATTAATAATATAACATTTTATAAAGATAATAATTAAGTATTCTGTTATAACTCAATTATTATCCTAATTATATTTTAGATTTTTTATATTTAAAATAAGATGTTTATCTTGTATTTGATTATGTTTATCTGTAGTTAGTTACACAAATTCAGATATGGAGCTTTAATAAGTTCTACTTATGCACAATCTACTTGTAATCTTGAGTTTTAAGTAATATGCATTAATAAATAATATTTTATGCATAAAAAATGGTTTTTAATAGTTTTTGTCAAATGTTTTATAATATAGTATAGATAAAATAAATTATATATGAGAAATTCAACAAATAAACTTATATAATTTTCTTATCATTGGTGAGGTTTGAACCTTTGACATCTTAGAAGGCAAGATGTTCAGATACCGCTAGTCTAAAGGCCATTTGGTTTCTCTACATAACTTTTTCTGTATAAGCCACTATTTGTATCATTTAAACTACTATCAGATAACCATCTATTGCCAACTAAAGAAATTATAAGTTTTTTTAAGCTCATTAAGCTGCTAATAAATATGTTGTTGATCAATTATATTAAATAAAAAATAATAATCAATTATAATACCCTCGTATGATAAATATAATACCACTTGAAGTATTTGAATATTTATTTTTGTAGTAATTTAATAATTAAAATGGATAATTATATATATTATATTATAAATATTTGACAAAAATTCTTAAAAATAATTTTTTATGCATTAAGTACTGTTTATTGATTCATATTACTTAAAATTTAAGATCGCAAGTAAATTGTGTGTGAGTACAACTTATTAAAACTTCATTTTTGAACTTGTGTAACTAACTATAGATAAACATAATCAAATACGGGATAGACATCTCATTTTGAATATAAAAATCTAAAATATAAATAGGATAATCAATAATTATAACAAAATACTTAATTATTATTTTTATAAAGTTATATTATTAAACGATAGATAACTTACTTCGTTATTAAATCTAAATTAAATTATAATAGAATGTTGAATTAAATAAATTAAACAAAAAACCAAAACTTTAAATAGTAAATTTGATACTAATATCAATATATATATATATATATATTTTAATTTTTGTGATATATTTAAATTTATATTTTATTCAATAATAATATCGCTTTCTTAAAACCACTAAAAGTCGTATTATATCGACATAGATAAATAATAAAACGAAATATTATTATTGAAATATATCTTGTTATATTTTGACTTGATTTCTATTATGGGTAACGTACTTTCAAAACTTCCATTTTGATACCTAAGATGTAAAGTTTTAAACATTTAAGTACTCGATTGAAGATTAATTTTAGATTAAAAAAAGACTAATTTTAGATTAAAAAAATTCATGTCACTAACCATGTCAGCAAATAATATCGAGTTGGATACCATATCACTCGTCACATCAGCATGATAATCAGTTAATGTTTCAACCGGTTACCATGTACTTAAATGTTTAAAATTTTACATCTTATGTACCAAAATAAAAGTTATGTCTGACAATAGTCAAAAAACCTACCAAAGAGCCTTTGGCCTAGCGGTATGTGAGTCATTGGCCTTCTAGGAGGTTAAGGGTTCAAACCTCACCTAGAGTGAAGAGGGTGTGTGAGTTTATTTGTTCTATTTGCCGTATATAAATATTATATACTTCAAAAAAAAAATATGGTCAAGAAACCTAAGGACAATGCTTGTGGTGGTGTGGTTCATCATTTCATATCAACGAGGACATACAGGTTTCAAGAGCATGGATTATCACGAATAAGGGTTGTTTAAAGTTGGAGGGTAGAGAGGTTCCAAGAACAGGGGTTTTCATGAAGGGGGTGGAGTTTGTCGGAGAAACAATGTCAAGGGAGGAACCATCTGAGGCTTCAAAACATGAAAAATGGACTCTACCAAAACACGAAAAATGGACTACCGTTGTACATTACGAATTGCAAGGACAAAACCAAGAAGCAGCCATAAACCAGGGGCAAAAATATAACTCACTCTAAATTTAGGCATAAAAAACAAAAATGCCCCTCATGTGAAAAGCACAAGGACAAAACCATCTTCAGAGCATACAATGGCCCGTGTTATGTTTTGTTCCTCAGTTTTAGTGTAAAAAATTATTGGGTCGTGAAAAGTGTCACCACATCAGTTTGTTGTGTGCTATCATATATATTTTGAAACTACAATGAGTACACAAGTTTCATTTGGTAAAGTTAGTTTGCAAGACTTTTTTTCCACCCTAGACTCAAGCTCAAATCTTATTAGTGTTATTTCTTAGTTTTTAGCTTTTAAATTCAGATTTATCATATTTCTAAAAAAATTACAATAAAAGACTTGAACACAAAACCTCACATACGAAAAGCAATGAACTAACCGACTAACCAATAATGATTTCGTAAAAATATCCTTATATTTGTTTTTCACAGTTAGATGACGCGATCGTTTAAAAGAAATTATTGGTACGTCATTGGAGAAGAACACGACTGACTTAACAGACCCTCCTTTAACGATGTTAAATGGAAAGACCAGTTCGTGCTCCAAAACACGAAATTGGACTAACAATGTACTTTACAAACCGTAAAAACAAAAACCGTAAAAACAATAATAAACGAGGGACCAAAATACAATTTAGTAATTTAAAAAACAAAGTGAAAATAAACACATGAAGTCTAGACCACATAAAAGATGGAAAGGTGACCACGTACCCAACTCACCTACTAACCAAAATCCCTTTATATCACGAGCCGCTTACAACTACTCATCTCACCGGTTTCCATCTCTTTCTCACTGCTTACGTGTCATTATTTCTCTTATTTTGAAAAACAAATAAAAATATTATTTATGATTTTATTTTTTATTTTTAATAAAAAGTTATAATTTATTATATATATAATATATTGATAATAATTAAATGAAAACTATAAATAAAAATAAAAATTCATGAATAATCATCCATTTGTTATGAGACAATGTATGTGAAAATACAATCTTGTTTCACGGTATGATATGAAATAACATTATACTTTCATATATATTGTTACACAATATAAAATGATACATGATAAGTGGTTTTTACCCTTTTTGATCTTTTCATAATTCTTAATTATATATAGGGTTGAGTTCACGTGAGACTAACTTGTTTCCGTGAGATCTTTGAGACCATTTTTTTACGCTTGAAAGTTTACAGCAAAACATTGTGAAAGTAAAAAAAATCGAACCTTCACAGCAAAAACATTGTGAAGGTTACCTTCACAATATTTTGCTGTGAAATTTCAAATGTAAAAAATGGTCTCACGTGATTCCAAGTGTCTCTCTATATATTGTGATCATATATATATATATATATATATATATATATATCAACCAAATTTTGATCATTATTGTTTAATTTTAATTGAATTATCAATAATTAATATGATTATATCAAAATATTATTCTTTTTGTCTCCCTTAATTACAATTTAGGCTTTTATGTTGTTTTCTATTAAATTAATAAAATGATAAATTGATCATGTCATTTTCAAAACATAGGAGGCATAGTTCATACAAATGATTCTAGTTATTTCTATATATTACTTATAAAATAGATTTCTCTCTCTCTCTCTCTCTCTATATATATAGAGTATATTTTCAAGACAATCATCTGTGTTATGTTTGTTCTGTCTTATAAAAGACCAAAAAATTTGGGTTTTGAAAGAGTACGGTTGCAAGGTTGAAACTTAAGAGTGCGTTTGGTACGATAAGATAGAACAAAACATAACAAATACCACTTTCCATGTTTAATATGACTTTTATGTGGAACATAAATGAATAAAGTGGAACAGACGTGTTCCACCCCCACCCCATTGAATAAGATGAATAAGACATATATTTTACTAATATATCCTCAAAATAAAATTCAATTATCTTATAAAAGATTAAATACATCTCCATTTTTAATATTTTAATGATTTTATTCATTTTTTTAAAATTATTTTTTGTATTACTGTTCTCAAAATATTATTTTTATATTGTTTTATATTTTGATTAATTTATGTAATTTATTAAATATTAATTAAAATAATATAGAAACTGTATAAAATAAATTAGAAACTATATAAACCTTTTATTTTTGTGTCACTTTAATTGTTTTGAAGAAACTTTCTAATGATATATTTATTATATAAAATTTTTAATTTATTATATAAATTTTTTAATTTATTATATTTAATAAATTAATCAATACATATAAATAGTTCATTAAGGGTAAAATAGTATTTTATCTTTCTGTTATGTCAATTCTGTCTTACCAAATGTTAAACATTTGTTCCTTTTCTATTATGTCTGAATACCAAACGTACCTAAAAGAATTGACAGAATGACACTATCTAAGTGTACAACTTAATTTAAGTGGACAAAATGGTCCCAAGATAATAAAAATTCACAGCCTGAAACAAAACATATCCAGATATTTAAAATATGAAACACATATTAACACAATATTATCTTGAATGGTTTTCTTCCCTTTATTTTCATTTTTGTGTGCATGATTCCATAAACATTTACTTCCTCTCTTCTAAATAATTGTTTCTGTTTTTATTTTAGTTTGTTTTAAAATAAGTGTTCAATTTTAACTTAAAGGTTGTTTGTTTATTTTTTAATAGTTCAATTAAGAGGCAATATCTGAATCATTAAAAGATGAATCTTGTTTGACAAAAAAAAAAGTCTGCATCTTAATGGTTCTAAAACCCTCTGAATGATTTTGTATCATAGATCTCCCTCAACCATTAAGAGCCCTAATTTCACTGTACACAATTATCAAACAATTATATTTCATTTTGCACTATATCATAAGAGCCTAGTAATCATTTTGACCACTTAATCATTCTACACCAAACTATTCAGCAATTGCCAAACAGTTTAATATAAATTTTTCAGACATGAGTGAAACTTCTCTTGTTATGATTAAAAGTAAAATTGTTATTTTGTTAATTAAAAAATAAAATAACTACATATTCTTAAAAGAGCAAACTGCATGAAAAAACAACTTACTTTAACTTGATTCTTATTTTGGGTAACGTATTTTTTAAAACTTTCATTTTGGTACATAAGATGTAAAATTTTAAACATTTAAATACCCGAGTAAACGGTTGAAATATTAACCGGTTACCATGCTGATGTGGCAAGTGATGAAATGAAATTGGGTTGAGTAACAAATAACATTGAGTTGGATATCACATCACTCGCCAAATCAGTATGGTAACCGGTTACCCAGGTACTTAAATGTTTAAAACATTACATCTTATGTATCAAAAAGGAAGTTTTGAGAATACGTTACCATAATATGAATCAAATTAAAGCATGTTACTTTTTCATGAAATTTGTCTTTCTTAAAAATGTATACCTTTTTTTTCATTTTGCACATTTCGAGGCTGTTTGGTTTAGAGGGGAGAATGAAAATGACAGAGTATTTTCATTCCATGGACAGGAATGAAAAATTACGCTTGTAGATAATGAACCTGTTATCTATACTTTATTATAAAATATTTGACAAAAACTCTTAAAAATCACTTTTTATACGTAAAATACTGTCTGTTAATGCATATTACTTAAAACTCAAGATTACAAGTAGATTGTGCGTAAGTACAACTTATTAAAGCTCCATATTTGAATTCGTGTAACTAACTACATATAAACATCTCATTTTTAAATATAAAAAATCTAAAATATAATTAGGATAATTATGGAGTTCTAACAGAATACTTAATTATTATCTTTATAAAATGATGTATTATTAAACCAAATATAAATTATTTTGTTATTGAACCTAAATTAAATTATAATAAAAAAATGAACTAAAAAATTACACAGAAAATAGGAATTTTAAATAGTTAATTTGATACTAATATCGATATATTTTTGTCAAATTTTTATGATATTTTCAAATTTATATTTTATTTAAAAATAAAAACATCATCGTTTTTTTAAAATCATATAAGAACATATTATTAAATTGACTGAGATAAAAAATAAAATAAAATATTAAAATCAAGATGTATCTTACTGTATTGCACAAGTACCCTTCTTGATAAAACCCAACAATTTTTATTTATTTATTTTCGATGCTTATTTACGACGGAGGGACTATATTATTTTGAAAAAAATCACTATCTCTATCCATATATATTGGCCACCACCCTCGATCAGAAACTCAATCTTCATGTTCCTAAGATTCATTTCAAATTTGGAGCCAAATTGATTCGAAATCAATGGCGGATTCAAAAGAGACATTGCTGATCACAACCATAAACCACAAAATCAACACAAAATCAAATTACTGGATTATCGATGCTCTTGAATCGAATAGTTTCTCCTGGATTTTTCCAGATCAGTCGGATCTACGGAAAGCTGGTCTCTCATGGTCAATCTTCGTCCTCTTGGCGATCTGCGTTCCGATACTATCACACTTCGCTTTTCAGTGTTCCGCCTGTGACCAACACCACCGCCGTCCATTTGATTGGATCGTACAGTCATCGTTATCTGTATTCTCGGCTATTTCGTTCGTAAGTCTCTCGTATTTCTCCCGGAAATATGGTCTCCGGCGATTTCTGTTCCTTGATAAGATGTGTGATGTCAGCGATAAAGTTCGCCAAGGATATTCCGATCAACTTCATGTATGTTTCCTTCATCCTTTGCAATTAGGTTTAATTTTTTGATTTGATTGTGGAAATCTTCTAGATAAATATGAATTGATGATTAAGTTTGATGTAGAATTGCCAACATCGGAGATTTTAGAACTTAGAATTAACCGATAACATGTTAATATTGTAACATTTAATTTGATGACATGAATATATGTTTTAAGAGTTAAAAAGTAGTGGACAGTAAATATGACATTTATATCATTAAATGTTACAAAATCAATTGATTATCAGTCAAAAAGATTAAAAAATATAAAAGTGGTTGAAACTTTTGTTACATTAAATTAGAAATTTTGGAAGTTTATTACATTAAATATAGAATAATTTTGAAGCAGTGTGAAGTTCTACGTCAATTAAACTTGAATAATTTATTTTCAATAAAGGTTCGGAATTCTCTTTTCTCTTCTCCTGTTCTTTTGGGGTGTAATTTAATACCCTCCATATATTTCATAAGTTAGATTAGTTGACAAAGAAAAAAATTGTTACACTAGCTAAGAACTAAAATGAACTTTATTCAAAAAATTACCAGTCTCTTGGAAAGCTGATAGAATGTTTTTTAACCCGAACAACACCTTCCATTTGTAATGATGATCTGGGATACTATATTTGGATGTATTTTACTATTTTTTTATTGTATTTTACAGTATTTTTTATGATTGACGAACCTATGAAGTAATGAAGGCCCGAGCGAGGTCTTGTGTATCCGCTCAACTGATTTTCACAAGTAGGATTTTCCAGGGTATGAAAGGTGCACCCGCAAACTTTACGTGGTGCTCCGTGATATTAGAAAATATAAGGAACATCAACAAAGAAACTGAAAAAGTCTATTGAAATCAACCAAAAAACCGAAAGTCTTTTGAAATCAACAAAAAAACTTAAAATCCTTCAAAGTGGTGGAATTCGGCTAAAAACACATCGTGCAAGGAGAGACTTATAAAGAACTGAGTGACGTACCATGCACCCGCTCAATTGATTTTCACAAGTGGATTTCTTTGGTTGCATCAGAATATTAGAAAATACAAGGAACACAGAAAAAATCCCTCGAGATCAACCGAAAAAGTTCATTGAAATCAACCAAAAAACTTAAAAATCCCTCAGTCGAATCGGCTGAAAAAACATCGGACAATTTTACAGGCTTTTGATCCACGTTAAAGGTGCATCCGCTCGACAATAAACCAGGATCCGCCGCTGACATCAAACGACTTTATAGACCTTTGATCTACCTTAAAGATGCACCAACTCGGCAAAAATGATGATTCTACTGCTACCTATATCTATATTTCAATATTTTTGTGTATATACATACATACATACTTTTTTCTACAAAATCGATATAAAAAGCACAAAAATACCCATTTTGGTTCTTGATTATATGTTCAAATTAACAATACAACTCTTAATTTTTGCAGAAAGCAATGAAGTTCTTCTGTGCATTTGTGATTCCATGTTTTCTTGCCGATTCCATCTACAAAATCTGGTGGTTCATCTCAGGAGCACATCAAATCCCGTATATCTCCAACATTTATTTAAGCCACACCTTGGCTTGCATCCTGCTTTTAGGATCTTGGTTATATCGTACATCACTCTTCTTTCTTGTTTGTGTGCTTTTCAAACTCACATGTTCGATGCAAATATTCCGGTTACAAGATTTCGCGAAAGTCTTCGAGAAACAAGGAGATGTCGGTTTGATATTAATGGAGCATCTTTCGATTAGAAGGACGCTTCGTATTATAAGTCATAGGTTTCGTGGGTTTGTGTTATCGACTTTGATATTGGTGACGGCGAGCCAGTTTGCTTCTTTGCTTGTGATGACTCGGACGGGTTCACTCGTCAATATTTCGACTGCCGGAGAACTCATGGTATCGTTCTTTACTTTTTTATCTTTTATTTCATGTTATTTTAACATTGTGAGAATACTTCAATAAAATCATCCCATCACGTTGACATCATCTCATTGTGGACTGTGGTGCAGTTGTGCTCCTTGACTCTCGTGAGCGGGTTATTCATATGCCTACGAAATGCAGCAAAGATCACACACAAAGCTCAATCGGTAACGAGCTTGGCAGCCAAATGGCACACGTGCGCCACCGTTGACTCATTCGACGACATGGATCCTACTGACGAGACTCAATCCCCATCGGCTAACATTACTTCCGAGAGATCTAACAACCATTTTGATGCCCATCAATGTTCAGATAATGAAGAAGGAGATGAAGATGAATTGGACAATACAAAGTTAGTTCCAATTTACAGGCATACACTCTCATACCAAAAGAGACAAGCCTTAGGTGAGTTTCATATATGAATATATATTTTTTTCTGAAAGGGTGTCCCGGGTTATGGTCCAACTAGTCCCAGCAATTTGCGACCGTAAGATATTAGTCATGATAAACTCAGTGGCCACAATTGTTGTGGACGCCTAACTGAACATAGGGTGCAATTGGCATATCCCACCACATTCCCCTAAGCCTCAACGACCATGCCACAACCCTTGTGGTTATCCATATCAGAATACTTGCCATATATCTTACAAGATGTTGGTTCAAATAAGGAAGCTAAATATCATGACAAGGTAAGAAAGAAAGGTTCATATGTTAATCCATTGAATAAAACTTTTTGTAGATGCATCAATGAAACGAAATTTACCGATTATTCATATGGGTTCGCATATGCATCTTCAAATAGATTTTTTTCAGTGATTCACATATGAACCTTCCATAGTCTTTCCTTCTTACATTCTCACGATATTTAGCCGTCTTATTTGGACCTCCACTATCATACAAATTATTATACCAAAGGGTTGTTGGCTCAACGGTATCTGGGTTACTGGTACAATTCAACCTCTCTTGAGGTCAAGGGTCAAACCTCACTAAAGGCGAGTAGTCACTACAACAATTTTGTGTTTATAAGACACCAACTACATTAACTTTATAGTACCAATCAATAAAACGTCTTATCTAAAGGTTTTGTAATAAGTTTATATGACGTTTTTGTGCGTCTTAACAAGTTTTTATAACACTTTTAATAATTAGTTATTTTATAGGACACTTTTGAGAAGTATCCTGTTAACACATCTTTTTATATGACACTTGTTTTTATAATAGACTTATTAGATAGTATCCTGTAAAACAGCTAATACCACTTTATTTTATATAAAAATGTCCTAAAAAGCTTGTTACAACGCCCAAAAACTTTGGTTCCAAACTTATAACACCTTTAGATATGATGTTTTTTTGTTTGGTCGTATAAATCGAGTCTTGTATGTCAATCTTAAAAAACGCTAAGACATTTTTTAATTCCTATAAACCCAATTTCGTTGTAGTGAGTGTGGCTTCAGAAAAAAAATGTTGGAGTCCCATATCTATTAGTCTTGGATCATTTATTCTCAAATATATGATGCAAAAAAATAATCTTTTAAAAGTAGTCTGATATGGTTTCATTACGTGTTGCAGTGACGTACTTTGAGAACAACAGGGCTGGAATCACAGTGTTCGGTTTCATGCTAGATAGGACATATCTACACACGATCTTCGCCATTGAAATGTCTCTAACACTTTGGTTACTCAATCAAACAATCGGTTTCTCATAAATCCTCATTCCATCAACAAAGGGAACATGAAGTTTTGGAGACGTGTGATACGTATTATGTTTATGTACAAATTCGACTTGAAATATATAAAGGATGGTTCCTCTCTTGACCATGAGCATGATGATTGCACGACTGCGTTGCCATATGGCACACATCGGTTGGTTTGCTTGAGGCCCATATCATACTGCCACATGGCATCAAAAGGTTAGCACCGGGTGGCATTCTATAATTGATTCTTTAGGAATTAACCATGAGACGATTATATTTGTAACTTGTTAATCTGATTATTTCTTTATTTGTACTGTTTTCTGTGACAGTCATAAAATAACGAAATTCTATTGTTAACCAATGTTCTAACAAGTTTCTCTAGGTTTTCTTTATTCCACTAGTATTATCCCAGTTCCATGAGATCTTCAAATAAAATGTCGATGTTCGTTACCCAAAGCAAAACACGTATTATTGAAAGATTTGATCTGTAAACGTCTCCAACAGAGAATAGGAAACCATGATCAAACAACATTAAGTTGTATTCTCATCAACGTTTTGTGTTAATAGCCAATGATGGGCTGTGATTAGTACATACACGGTATTTTTATGATGAGTTTCGACTTTGCCAATAAAAGTTCTGACTCTTTGATCTTGGATCATTTGCCACACATCCTGTTCATACCCTCTTATGCCACGTAGCACAACTCTGATATGTTAGCAAGGAAGACCATTGAAATTTATACTTTAATTCATTGGAGTTCTTCGTATCATCTAAGGATATCTTGCTCATCTTTAAATGTGGCGGGATCAGTGGTGGTAGATACTGGTGGAGGTGACTACAGTGGTAGTGATGGTGACTACAGTGGCAGCGATGGTGGAGGTGGTGATGTAGGAAGGGGGATGTTGCTTCTAGTCTCTGTTTCTCATGTGTTTAGTTAACCGATTTTAATTTATCTACTTTCTTGTTTTCAACTGTATATTACAATCTATGAAATTCACAAAAATGTCCTTATAAATTTTATTGCATAAGTTTTTCAAGTACAAAAAAGTTTGAAATTCTATGCATGATTACGTCTCACAGATGACACGTGGAAAGTAGGACCGTATAATGGGCTTCATGTTTACGCAATTCATTAAGTATATCATTCAGTATACGAAAGAACTTCAATTACACTTTTTTCTACCCACTTTACTTAAAAGCAGCATCGTCTTCACGTCATTTTTCTCTTTTGAGTTGATGACTTGAATAACGATAATGAAAACCAACCAACTTTTGTTGATAAACCCATTTCCCCCCTTTGTACGTATTTTCTTGCATTAGAAACCATTAAATCGGGCAAAATTAATGGTAGACAAATATTCCCGTCAAGTGAAGTGGAAAATATATGACCGTGAGTTTCATTTACTTGGTATAAAAGGAATATAAAGACGAAACCCGTAAAATTTAAAAGAAATACATTAATTTATTGGCATATTTCACTCTTTTATGTGCGTTTTCTTGGCTTTTCTAGAAAATTAAAAGAAAATAAGATAAACAAATCAAATCGAATTATTTTCGTTAATCTATACTACATTATAAAACATTTGGTAAAAACTCTTAAAAACCATTTTTTATGCATAAAATACTGTTTATTAATGCATGTTACTTAAAACTCAAGATTACAAGTAGATTATGCATAAATACACTTATTAAAGCTTCATATCTGAATTCGTGTAATTAACTGCAGATAAACATAATCAAATACATGATAAACATCTCATTTTAAATATAAAAAATATAAAAATATAATTAGGATAATCATTGAATTCTAACAGAATACTTAATTATTATCTTTATAAAATGTTATATTATTAANTCTATATCTGAATTCGTGTAACTAACTGCAGATAAACATAATCAAATACAGAATAAACATCTCATTTTAAATATAGAAAATCTAAAATATAATTAGGATAATCATTGAATTCTAACAGAATACTTAATTATTATCTTTATAAAATGTTATATTATTAAACCAAAAATAAATTATTTCGTTATTAAACTTAAATTAAATATGATAAAAAAATAAATTAAAAAAATTACATAAAAATGAGAACTTTTAAATAGTTGATTCGATATTAACATTGATATATATTTTTTAAAATTTTTATGATATCTTCAAATTTATATTTTATTCAAAAATAAAATCATTATTGCTTTATTAAAAATACATAAAATCGTATTATAACATCGACAGAGACAAAGAATAAAATATAACATTAAAATCGAGATGTATCCCGCTGTATTACGCGAGTACCCTTCTAGTTATTTTAAAAGGGTAAATTTTTTATTTCTCTTAAAAATACAATATTTGACTTAAMAAGCCAATAAATGAAATAATTAATAATTAAATAACTAAACATTAATTAGACTACACTAAGGAAATTATTGACTAAAATCAATTTCATAAATATCATGTAATAATTACTTATTTTAGCAAATAGTTAAATCTATATTTATACCTTATTAAAAAAACATCAATATACTCTTTTATAAAATAACATAAATAAAGGTTTTTTTTTTGATATAGAGAGGAAGACCCTTCAATCAAGAGAAAACATATTCATTAATTTTTTTGACAGAAAACAAACCAACATCAATACATGGGTGGAGGCAAGACATGCTTAGTTTGAACAACATTAGGGGAAAACTTTAAGGTCAGGCTCATAAGCCTCGATCAGACAGATATAGTCTTAACCACCGTGTTATGTGATCTTCTTTTATTTGTGAAGATACAATTATTTATTTCCTGCTACAAGTGATAGGATGTACCAGTGAGCACTAATTTGCAAATAATAGACCAAATAGTCTTGCCTTTGTTGGATTGTTGGAGATGTTTGATGATGTCAACCCAATTGTCTAGGATATTAGGCAGGTTATTTTCGACTTAAGATCGTCTAAACATGATTCGAGAAAGAGCACTCAAACAAAATATGATTATGGAATGAGGCATATTATTACAGAAAACACAGGACATAGTAGGATAGGCTTCCCAAAAGCGGAGTTTATCATGCATCTTCAGACGCTGTTTCATGGCACTCCAAACTCCAAAGAATGAACGCATGTATTGGATGCTTTGTGAGAACCAGACCATATGGTGTTAGTTAACATCACATCAGGCTCATTGGGACGAAAGTTAAGCCAAACATCATGAATCGAGAAATCAATGAGAATGCCATCCTTTTTTTCTCCAATGAAGCTTGTCAAGGATGAAGGGAGAGAGAAAAGGGGGAATGGTCACAAATGATGGGATTAGAGTTATCCTGCATTTGAGGGTAGACCCAGCTGCCATTGTAGATGATGTCCTTAACCCTAGCAAAGGGTTAAGGATATTGCACGAGGTGAGGAACCTGGATAGGGTGCCAATTATCTTACCAGATAGAGATGGAATTGCCATTGCCAATATGAGATACAATGAAGTCTCTAATCTTATCTTGCATAAGCAGGATCTTCCTCCATTCTAAACCAACCCACTACGAATTGGGGCATCCAAGAAGCTTCAATCTTTAAGTCTGTAGGAGTGAATTCATTTAGCCCAGAGCGAATCCTTGTTGGTAAGGATAATTTCACATCGTTTAGATTAATTTAATAACCTACATAAATGGTTGAGATTAGTTGGTACTATATGCAACTTTTACATGATTTATACTTTAAAAACTTAGGGAGGGTCGTTTACCAAAACATTTATAGTATAGGTAAACGTTTACTGGGAAAGGAAATTATCCTCATTTACCTTATCATCTAACATTTTTGGCCATCAAAATAGAATGTTGGTAAACATCTTAACCCGATAAATGTTTACCGGATAAGAGTCAATCCCCTCACTTATTGTGTAAGATTCTCGTTCCTTATTAATACCTCTTATCGGATAAAATTCTTGGTCCTTGTTCTGCTCAATCGGTAAGGTGAGTGATATCACTAAACGCTTACCCAGTAAGCATTTCGTAAACGGCCCCTAAATTTTGGATCGATTTTCACCTCATTATTGACATTGATTTGATAATCTGTACAAAGTACAAACGGTTGACGTCAATTTATATTATATAACATTTACATAAATTGTGTTTGAAATATAAATAAAAGTATTTTAATAAGAAACCTAAGATGACATTGTAACCGCTATATATATATAGAGGCGTACGTCTTTCTCTTCTTTAACATATAAGACACCCAAAAACACACACATAAACTACAACCGTCTGCCTTTTGGCGCCAAACGCCATTAAGGCTGAAAGCTCGCCATCCATGGTGTTCCATGCCATCGAAGTTGATGGAGAATCTTCCGGTGAAAACAGGGACGATATGACTGTTGTCGACTTGAAGGAAAGAAGCTCCGACCACCTGCACATTCCGCCTTTTAATTTTGCGGTGGTTGATGACGGAATCTTCAGGTCCGGATTTCCAGATACGACTAATTTATCCTTCTTAAAAACCCTCGGACTTCGATCAATCATGTAAGTTTTTAGTTAATTTCACGAGTATGTTAATTTGCTTGTGATCGATGAAATCGTTTCTGGATTTGTGATATTTGTGGTGATTTTGTGTGTAAGAAGATATCTGTGTCCTGAACCTTATCCCGAAGCGAATTTGGAGTTTCTCAATGCTAATGCGATTCAACTCCATCAGTTCGGAATCGAGAAATCGAAGGTCGGTGCTGATCTTATGTGTGTAAATAATTCCTCTATGATATCATGAATTAATTTGATTTATCGATTATGCAGCCAAAGTTCTTCTTGAAGAATCCATGATTCTGATGAAGTAACTCAAATTGAAATTAATGGATACTTATATGTCTGCATGCTTGATTAATTTTAAGATTCGGCTTCTGAATTTAATTTTTTCCAATTCCAAACTTCAGTTGATTTGGGAAAGTTGGGCTATCTCTTGGTGTTCATCTTAAAAAATTATAGCAAGAACATGAATCTCTTGCCGTTTACATGCCTCATATTCCCCACATAACTACATTACAATTTACAACCATATACTCATTAAGAAATTATAACTTGGTTTCACTTATCATATGTATTAAAGTAGTATTTGTCTCAGATCGAACATGTTGTCAAAATTGGTACATATATATGTGTGTATAGACTATAGAGTGAGACTCCTTTTACAAACTCAAGAATTCATGAACAGTGTTAGTCGGTTACGATAATAAGAGGTGTTGGCTGTGCTAATTTCATTAGCGTAAAACACAATACCACCGACTCCTATACTCATTGTTGCATTATCTAGTACTTTTGTACATGTTCTGATAAATGAGCTCGGATTATAGACCAGTTTTCAAGTGTTGTTTCATATATGAAACACTACGAATGGAATGTAGTTTTTATATATTATTGTTTCATATGTGAAACATTCTAAGCTGTTTTTTCTACACACAAAATAGTCATTGAACGTTTCACGTTGCATTTTCACATGTGTTGTTTCCACATGTGAAACAAGTCAAGAACATATGAAAATTGGTTTGTAATAAGAATTCATTTATGAGATGACGTACATTATACTATATAATGCAACAATGCGTATAGTAGTCGGTGGCATTTTGTTTTATGCTATTGAAATCAGCACAACCATCACCTTTTGCTATCGTAACCGACTAACACCGTGATCATGAATATAATGATCTTTCCTGAAATGCCTAAACAAAAATTAATAAAATTATATAAAATATACTATGACAAAATTACAACATAACAAGGAAGCATCATCAACAACAAATTAGCTGAATAGTTTGACTGACTAAACATCCAACATTTATTTGGTTACAGTCGGGATGATATTAGTTTTCCTTTAGGTATATAACACACACACACATATATATATGTATGTATATATGTTGGATTGCTGTATCTATATGCTTGAATTGTATGAGATTCTTAACAATTTACGGATAACACAAGGCACTTTACCTTTTGTTGATTCTTTTTAATTAGTATGATCATCTTTATATGTATGTAATTGATATAGGACCAGAATCCTTCTATGGAGATCCAAGAGGAAAAAATCCGTGGGGCTTTAAATGTTCTCATTGGTATGAAAATTTAATTGGGTACCGGGGGTAATCAAATGAGAACCTCAAAAATGTTAAACTGTGAGAATTAGTGAATCATGTATTGTCTTATCTTGTAAAACAAAAAAATGCATGTAAAATGTTTCATATAATTATGAAACAAATACATGTGAAACAATATCTTAAATTCTAGATTTGATGAAAAAGAAATCACGGGAAGCAATATTGAGATTAGTTCTCATGAGTTTGTAACATTTTTGTGGTTCTCACGCGATTCTTATATATGATCCTCACTATAACAAAATTGGGATTATAGGACGTCAAAATTGTCTAAGTGTCTTAATAGATTGTTTTATATGATCAAACAATAAAGTGTCCTGTATAAAAGTGTTGTGATAAGTTTATAAGAAGTTTTTGGGTGTCTTAACAAGTTTTTGTAGGAAATTAGCACGTATATATTTTAAATGACACTATTTGAAAAAATATCTTATAAAAAGATATGTTTTTAGAACAGTTCTTAAAAGTGGTCTATAGAATAGCTAATATGACGTTTTATTTTAAAACTATCATAAAAAACTTGTTAAGAAGCCTAAAAGCATGTTATAAACTTATCACAACACTTTTAAATGGTACATTTTATTGTTTAATTCTATAAACTTATATCCTATATAGGTATCTATTAAGACACTTAGGAGCCGTTTACCAAACCCTTACCTGGGTAAGTGCTTATCGGCAAAATTCAATACTAGCACTTACTAACTGGGTAAGATTTTAGTCCATCAAAACGGTATCGTATGCAACAATTTATTCGGTAAGCACTAACCGTGTCAAGAGTGTCAGCGTCACATGGTAAGATTCTTTATCCTTGTCATATTTATCTAGTAAGATAATGTGACTTGATAAGCGCTTACCTGGATAAATATTTGGTAAACGGCCCCTCAGACATTGTTGACGTCCTATAATTCCGATTTTATTAAAGTGATCTTTCTCCAAATATAGTTTAACAAGAATTTAGTTGAAATCCTCTTTATATTTGTTATTGATCAGATGCAAAAAACCATCCGGTGCTCATCCATTGTAAGCGTGGAAAGGTTTATTCTTCTTAGCTCATATTCAAATTAATTACAGTGGTAAATTATAATTAATTAATTGTTGTTTGATAATTAATTAATTTCAGCATCGAACTGGGTGTCTTGTTGGATGCCTGAGGAAGTTGCAAAATTGGTGTTTGGATGCAATTTATGAAGAATATAAGCAGTTTGCTGGTAACAAATCAAGGCTTTCTGATCAAATCTTTCTCCAGATGTTCGACATTTCCAAGCCACCATCGTTCCTAGACCGAAAATCTTGATCCGGTTATATATATATATATATATATATGTGGGATAGGTAAATACAGATCAAGTGAGATCAACCTGTTTTTGTGAGACTCGTAATACCACATAAATAACACTGAACCTTCACAGCAAAAAACTGTGAATGTACTATGTTTTTTGTACCTTCATAATGTTTTGCTATGAAGTTTTAATGTTATTTTGAGTTTTTACAAGTCTTACAAAAACAGGTTGGTTTCACTTGAACCCTACCCTATGGGATAGGTAAACATGTATAGAAATAGTTATGTAAAGAGTAGTATTATATGGTGTGGTTTCTGGAATGGGGTTTCTTATACCCTTCCTCAACTTCACTCACTTTTCAACGTTTTCGTGCTTCTCGGCCACACTGTTTCTTACTGTGGCTGATGTTTTGTATATATTACGTTTCTATGCGTATTATTAGTTTGCTTTCAATTATTAAGCAAGGTTAGACGTGACGTAAGTCAAGCTTCAAGCTTTAGGAGTCATAATGTTTTTCAAGCATGGTTTAAAATGGTAAGTCTGTAAATCTAGTATACGAGTATACAGAGAGGTTCAAACGAGAACAATATCAAAGTTGAGAACATGAAAACTTATATTAACCATCAGATGTTTATGATGTAATGGATGTGATTAACCTGCCTTTTTTTATATTTTGAAGGAAATGGTTGTATTTTGGGAAATCATAATCTAATTCTGGTATATCCCAGCGAGATGTAGGGTCTATTCAGTATATATATATATATATATATATATATGATAAATCATAATCTAATTCTGGTATATCCCAGCGAGATGTAGGGTCTATTCAGTATATATATATATATATATATATGATATATTTATGCTTCATCTATACCCTTAAATACTCTTTTCGAGAAGACCCCCGACTTGCAATTTAAAAAAAAAACACACATATAAAGTCCCGAAAGAAGAAATTTTTGATGGCTTAGAAGATTTTGACAAAATTGAAAAGAGCCGGAGACCGTGGAACACATAACTCGCAGTTGTGTATCCTCATGAAGCTATTTGACTGGACATAGGTATTTCTAGAATCCGTGATCAGTCATTGAAAAGGTCTTGATGATGTGCACACTTAGGTCGTGTTTGAGATTGCTTATAAAAACAATTTATTGACTTATTCCGGTATGGTACCGTTAATAAGTATTTTTGAGTGTTTGGATAAACAACTTATACCGGTACCAAACCGGTAATAAGAAGTTTTTGAAAAAGTTAAACCCTTTTGACTTATAATAAGTTGATAAGTGTTTTCCTAGAAAAACATAAGTTGTTTCAAATAAACAATCCCAAACACCCCTTTAAACAAAAGAGCTTCATTATCTTGGTCCAAATTCCATTGTTCTCGGATCCCATCACTTTTCCTCCAAATTTTCAAGTTTTTTCGTTTTTTACTTTATTTTGTTTTTAATATAAGAATCACGTGAAATATGGAGTTCCGTACACATAATTTTTGGGTTAGAGAATTTCACCATGTAGGGTATCAGTTTGATTTTTGAGGATATTTTTTGAAACGTGTATTAACCAATTAATTGTACCGGTACAAACTACACATTAATACTATAATTCAGTAAAACTTGCTATCATCGGCCAAAAAGTATACACGATGATCCCATCATGCATCAAATACTAATGACTAGCCTCTAGTCCTATTCTCCTTGTTTTTTTGTTAACTCCGATATCCGGGTCAACTTGTGCGCACCTCGACTAATCCCAGGGGCTTTAAAGAACAACCAGAAAAATCCTTAATGGCCTTGTAGGATTCGAACCGTTAACGTATAAAAAACAAAAGCTTATTACCAGTTGAGTTAACCCTACAAGGTTTTGTTTTCTTACCCATATACAAAAACCTTCTATTTTCCCAATATATACTTGTAAATTGTATTATATACTTGTGGACAAGTTACATTCACTTATAAACACTTAATTTTTTTTTTCTTTCAAAGTTATTTATAAAATGACCAAAATACCCTTTACGTAATAATGGATGGTTTTAACAGATGTTAAGGCCAAGGACAAATTTAAACAATAAAAGCAATTGATGCAATTTCTAAACCTTTAGTGACAATTGGTAGAACACTTATTTATTTTCTCTAAATCGTAATGACAATTGGCGAGAGTTTAGGAAACATGAAGGGCAATTGGGTAATTTACTCATGGAAATATACACCCATTATTGTTCATGTTATATTTAAGCTACGTGTGGCAAATTAATTGATAAACTATCTAGTGATTGATAAACTAGCTGATGGATGAATTATGTTTGATGAAACTAGCTTATAAAAATGTAAAATAACAAAAAAAACATCTTAAGAAATTAATTAATTATAATAATTCAAAATATAATTGAAACAAATCTCTGATAATATAATATATTAACTAATATAAACAAGATGATAAAAAAATTAAAAAAAATTAATAATATTGATTAAAAGAATTTCAAATTGATTATTATATATATTATAATATTTGATTTGTTAAAACAAATTTTAGAAAAAAACCTATTATTTATGATTTTAAATAATTATTACATCTCATATAAATATAAATATAAATAAAAATTTACTTTACACATCCTAATTAATTAATATTTTTATCAAAAAATATATTTAATAATCAAATTAAATATTTTATTCAGATTATTTAACATATTTTTATTATCTATGAAACAAATAAATATAATTTTAAAGTTTATGTTGCATAAACAATAATAAAACTGTTATATTTGCGTTCTGATAACCAAAATACATTTAATAATAATTTGAGAAGAAAATACCGATACCGATATTAAATTAATAATTTAACAGTTTTCACTTCTTAATAATTTCTTTAATTTAATTTAAATCTAATAACGAATTAATTTATTTATTATTTAATAACATAATTTTTTTATAAAAAATAGTAATTAAGTACTTTGTTAGAACTCAATAATTATCCTAATTATATGTTAAATTTTTTATATTTAAAATGAGATGTATTATTCAATATTTAATTATATTTATCTCCAGTTAGTTACACAAATTTTCAAACATGAAGCTTCAATAAATCATACTTATACACAATCTATTTGTAATCTTGAATTTTAAGTAATATGCATTAATAAACAATAATTATACATAAAAAATAATTTTTAAGAGTTTTTGTTACATATTTTATAATATAGTATAAATAGTAAAAAATAATAATTAATATTAATGAACGTTATAATTAAAAAAAATGATAATAAACTATTAAAATACTATTTCAATTAATATTTTAATAAACTAACATATGTATATGCAAACACTTATTTAAAAAAATAAACTTAACTTATAATAGAATGTGTCTGGACTCTTACCCCATCGGTTAGTGCTCTGTATCTAGGGTTTCAGACCCAATATAAACTTTCGTTAACCCCCCCGATTCCCCATTTCACTTTCTTCCGAATCCAATCTCATTGTTCATCCTCTTTTTATCTCTTCAAAAGAATCGGAATTCCCTGGATTCACCAGCTACACTTGGATCAGCAACTGCATTACCGACAAATCTTATCAGGAAATTGCGATTCATCAGAGGGTAAGTTAAGTACCCCATCTTTTCATTTCTTCAGAAGGGATTTCGATTTCATGAATAGAATCTTATTAATCACGCTGCAGATTAGACAGTTCATAGTTTTATGACATCTTAGATTAAAGATTTATCGAGTTAAGGGCTAATTTAGAGATCAAATTTTAATGGGGAAATCTGGAGGTAGGAAGAAGAAGGGGGGTGGGGCTAACCAGAATCAAAATCAGAATCAAAATCAAAACCCTAGTCAAAGTCAAAGTCAAACGCAAAACCATGTGCCTACAGTTAATACCCAACCTTCATCAATGGTGTCCAATGGTGGTGGTATTGAGTTGGACTCATCCCTTTTCTTGAAGAGAGCTCATGAGCTTAAAGAAGAAGGTAACAAAAGGTTTCAAGTCAGGGACTTTGTGGGTGCTCTTGAACAGTATGAAAAGGCTCTTAAACTCACCCCTAAAACCCACCCGGATCGAGCCGTGTTCCATGGCAATCGGGCAGCTTGTTTGATGCAAATAAATCCAATAGATCATGATAAAGTTATATCTGAGTGCTCTATGGCGCTACAGGTTCAGCCTATGTATGTTCGAGCCATACTACGTAGGGCAAGGGCGTATGAGGCGGTCGGAAAGTATGATATGGCTTTGTTGGATGTGCAAAGACTATTAGGTGTTGAACCAAATCATAGGGATGCTTTGGAGATTGCTCGAAGGTTGCGGACCCCAATCAATGGGGCTCGACAAGAATCCCAACAGGATCTTCAGAGCCGCCCTTCACCTGCGGCTCTAGGGGCCTCTGCGGTCCGTGGAGCCCCTATTGGTGGTCTTGGACCTTGTTTGCCTGCTCGCCCGGTTCCTAAGAAACCTGGACCATCAGGGACCGTTGGTGCTGCTAACAGAATGCTGGATAAGACCTATCCGGTTCCATCCACGGAGAATGAGGTCAAACCCACCCAAATGCCGAAGCTTGTTTTAAAGCCTGAAGGTGGTTGTTCTAACAAATCTGATGGTAATCCAGAAAAGAGTAACAAAAAGGAACATATGGGTTCTTCAGTCCTGCCGACGTCAGATGTTCTGATTCAATGGAGACCTTTAAAGCTTGTGTATGCTAACGATATCCGGCTTGCTCAAATGCCAGTAAGCTGCACTTTTAAGGTGTTAAGAGAGGTTGTAAGCAAACGGTTTCCATCTTCAAAGTCGGTTCTGATAAAATTCAAGGATAATGATGGGGATTTGGTGACTGTAACGTGTACTAGTGAGCTCAGACTTGCGGAATCCATTGCAGACAGCCTTGTTCTTAATAAAGATGATGTCGAAAAATTTGACTCATATGGGATGTTGAGATTGCATGTTGTTGAGGTTAGTCCAGAGCATGAGCCACCATTGTTAGAAGAAGAAGAACCTGTTGAAGAAGAAGAAAGCACGAAATCTCTTGAGCCTGAAGTGTTTGAAGCGGATGATACTGTAAACGAATTGGCAGGCGAAACTGTGACTGATGATAAGAAAAGAGAAAAAGAAGACGATAAGAAAACGGAAAAAGAAGACGACAAGAAAACTGAAAAAGGTCATACATCAGAGAAAGATGATCCTGAGTTGAAGGAAGTGGAGATGGACGATTGGCTGTTTGAATTTGCTCAGCTATTCCGATCTCACGTAGGAATTGACGCTGATGCCCACATTGACCTCCATGAACTCGGGATGGAAATGTGCTCTGAAGCCCTTGAAGAAACCGTAACGAGTGAAGATGCTCAGTCTTTATTCGACAAAGCTTCCTTAAAGTTTCAAGAAGTTGCTGCTTTAGCTTTCTTTAATTGGGGGAACGTTCATATGTGTGCAGCCAGGAAACGAATCCCTATAGATGATTCGGACGCTAAAGATATAGTGGCCACACAACTTCAAGCAGCTTACGAGTGGGTGAAAGAAAAGTACGAATTAGCAAGAAAAAAGTACGAGGAAGCATTGTCGATAAAACCAGACTTTTATGAAGGACTACTAGCACTCGGTCAACAACAGTTTGAGATGGCAAAACTTCATTGGTCGTTTGTTCTTGCTAAGAAAGAAGATCTTTCCAAGTGGGATCCAACAGATACGATTAAGCTTTTCGATAGTGCTGAAGAGAAGATGAAATCTGCAACCGAAATGTGGGAAAAATTGGAGGAGCAAAGAGCTAAAGAACTTAAAGATCCTAATACAAGCAAGAAAGAAGATTTGGCAAAAAGAAGAAAGAAACAAGCGGGTGGTAATGAAGGCGATGACACAAAAACTGGCGGTGAGGTTTCTGCTGTTGAGGCTGCAGAACAAGCAGCGGTAATGAGATCCCAAATACACCTTTTTTGGGGTAATATGCTTTTCGAGCGATCTCAAGTTGAGTGTAAGTTGGGTTTGAACGGGTGGGAGAAACACTTGGAAACATCTGTTGAACAGTTTAAGCTTGCTGGAGCCTCAGAGGTTGACATATCAACGGTTCTTAAGAACCATTGTTCTAATGCAGAAGCTGCAGAAGGAGGTGACAAAAAGGTGAAAACCCCAAGTTCAGATACGACTGAAATAGCAGATGATAACGAAAAAGCCAACCGCTCTTAAAAAAGGTTTGATTTTTATCTTTATGCAACAATTTTTGTGTTAATTCATTTGAGAAAGGAGGTGTGGTTTTCTTTAAAGTAAGTTTCAGAATTTAGGATTTGTACTTGTGCTTATGCTTATGCCCAAACTCATTGTTAATTGGGGGCCATATGCCCAATAATTTTGAGCTGATGCTAATTTTCATATCATCAGGCAGCTGCATTTTGCTCTTTTTTTCGTCTATTGCGGGATATTTGCTTTCAAGAAACATTATATGACGATAATTTGCTTTCAAGAAACATTATATGACGATAATTTGCTTGGTTTGCATTGCGTTTACTATGCTTTAACTATTTTTGGATTGAAAACCCGATGATTGTCTTTGTGATGGGAAGATTTTCATTCTTATGGATTACTGTATGTTCATGTCTCTTGGTAACACAATATAGTTTATTGCTCAAAGTTTCTTCGTCTTGCGAAAATGATAATATGTACTTCCAAAAGAAGTATCAACTATTAGACCATTACTTAATGGGATAGGATATTATAAAAACTTGTTGTCTTATGTTTGGTGGGACATTAGACTAGGACATGATAGGACCTTAGAGGGACCAAAATGTATTCTTTTTCCTGTCCTGACAAATTAGGTGGAACAAAAGTTTGGAAAATGGGACAAGATTGGTAAACTACTAAGGGGCTGTTTGGTTGGTTTCCTTTAAGTCCTGTATGGATATGGCTGTCCTTGGGGATTAATTTGCCTGTATAGATTGTGAAGGTTTTTGTTCGGGAGGTTTTATTTTATAGATGGAAGGAGCGTGTTTTTTAATTGGGATGGACATGCTTGGAAAAAGCATGGCTTTTTGCATAAAGCTTCCCCTAGAATCTTACTGAATAAGCCACTTTCTATATCATTAAGCCCCTACCAAACAATCATGTATAGCTGACCGAATAAACTGTTAGTTCCATTAAGCTCATTAAGCTGCCTAAACTATTCATATGACATTAAATCCTAAAACCTTCCAAATTCTTTCACTTGCCGGTAGTATAGGTATATATCCTGATTTTGTTCTTTCACCGTCAATTGACAAGGTTGAAGGTATTCTATCTAATTATTACCTCACTCTCACCAGACTAGTCCCGTTCTACCAAACGCACCCTTAGAACCCAAGAGGCTTCGTGGAAGATTGTTACCAGCCATGTTAGTTGTTGTCTCTTTGAGCGTACGTTTTGCTTGGGGTTTGTTGGTTACACCAAGTTGTTTCCCCATGTCCCCGTGGCTTTAGCTTAACAGGCAAGGAGAAGATGGGGGTTCTTGGCTCCATGCACCACCACCTGCCCTTGGGGGATACAATTTACCTCCTCCATGATGGTTGTTGGACCAGTACAGTGGGGGCTCTCCAGAAGGTGGCATCTTCAAATTTTTGTTCTTGCAGAAGTTGCTTCCCCATGTCTCTCTTGCTTTAATCTAGCGGATAAGGAGGTGGGCATCCTTGACTCCAATACTCCATACAATACCAACCTGTCTATGGGACATGATCCCCCATAATGGCCGTGGGATCAGTAGATTGATGGCGCTATGGAGGGTGGCGTCGTACCTTTTTTGCAGAAGTTGCTTCCCCATGGACTTGTTGCTATGGATTAAATTCCTGATTATGTTGCACCGTGGCTCTTTGGCTCTTTATGGGTTAGGAGCGTTGTGTTTGTACTCATCGTTTCACGAAAAACACCATTTGGAAACTAAAGTCTAATGACTATCAAGTCACAAAGGAGCAATCTTGCATATGGTCATACAAAATAGAAAAGAGACCCGGGAATTTTGTCCTAGAGCTTGAACTAGGCTTCTTTAGTATCCGCTACTAGAATACACCCAATCTGTGCAACTAAAAAACCAAACTAGCTTCTGGAAGTGGGGTCTAGAACTCTGGATGGTGTCATGTATGCAAATCTGACTTCTGTCCAAAAATATAAATGGCGGTTTTCATGAAGACCCCGGCTTGTGCAAAATGTGCAAGTGAAAAAAACAATAAAGAACTTGAAAACAAGAAAGACAATGCTAAATTTTGAAAACCGGGTTAGAAGCAAGCAACAACATTGAAACATACAAACAAGTAAAACAATAGGTATAGAATATTGATACCATAGGTTTAGAATGTTCATATATATATATATATATATATATGTGTGTGTGTGTGTGTGTGTATATATAAATAACAGAGAATTATGTCATTAGGGTATCTCAAGATATGGTGTTCTTATTCAAACCATTTATAGATGTCTGCAAGACACCAGAAAAAGATAATACCTATGAATATACTCTCAACACGTCATTTTTTGTATAATCACTTAGATTTATTTTACTAAATCCACGCACACACAAACACCAATACTATGTGTTTTTCGACTTTAAACGGTTGCGATTGGGCCGACCTTGACCGTATCTATGGTCTTCATTGCTTCAAATCGAGGCTCCTTCGCCTGAAACTTAACTCGAGTGTAGAGGTTCATGTAGTCCTCAAACACGAACTTTGGGTAGGTACTGTTTTCTTCTTCGTCCTTGTTTACTAATTCTGGTGCAGGATAGATCATGGCATCACTGCCTGGGTTGTAAAATGACGCTATCGACATCCGGGTCCCATCTGTTTGAGCAATCACTCTGTGCATCACACTCTTGTACTTTCCATTGGTGATTACCTGAAAGTTCACGTTTTTAGTACACCCTTTATCATTTCAATTCAAAAAAGCAAAAGTACAAGATCTTGAAACAGTTCTTGTACTTTTGACTGATAATGACAATTACACCTGTAGACGGAAGTTTAAAAGGGAACCATAAATATGTTTCGGAACATGGGAACCAACTATTTTTCATGTTATTCGTAATGAATAACTTTAGATAATCTTGAATATCATTCATACTCATTATGAATAAACCATGAAATAGTTGGTTCCCAGTTCTTTAAAATATTTACGGTTTTCGTTTGAATGTGTGTGTATTGTAATGTACCTCAAGCTGATCACCCAGGTTAATGACGATGGAATGGTGCATCGGTGGAACATCAATCCAGTTTCCGTCCTTGAGGAGCTGGAGCCCGCTGACCTTATCATCCTGGAAGAGCAAGATGACGCCGCCAGCATCTGTGTGGGCCCGGAGGCCCTTGATAAGATCGGGCTTAGGGCACGGGGGATAGTTGCTAACCTTCGTCCCGAATGTGGGGCCCTTGGAACCATAGAAAGCTTTCTTCAGGTAACCCTTTTCTAACCCCAAATTCTCACAGAAAATGTCTAAAATGTCCTCAGCTAGTTTCTCTATTTCTTTAGCAAACTCCTTCATCACCTTCCTGTTATCATCCAAACAACCATAAATATTGATATGTTGCCTTTCACTGTAACAAAATCGGGTTTATAGCACGCCAAAAATGTCTAAATGTCCTACTAAACTGCTTTATATGACTTCATTTTACGGACCAAATAATAAGTTTATAGTAAGTTTTTTAGAACATTTTAAAATAAAGTGTCCTTTACATGACACTTTTTGATAAATGATGTATGTTTTATGAACACATCTTTTTATAAGATGCTTGTTTTTATTGACTCATTTTTCAAATATCGACATAAAATAATTTTGATGGTTTATTTTAAAAGTTCCTTAAAACGTCTTATAAACTTATCGTAACATTTTTACATAGGATGTATGATTGTTTGGTCCTATTAGAACAGTCTATTAGGATATTTAGACATTTTTGGCTACCTATAAACTCGGTTTTTTGGTATACTGAGGATTTGGAGGTAGGATGCATGCATACCTGTATTCGTCTTGAAGATCAGGGATATCGGAGATGTTGGATTCGGGGAGATGTCGGAGATGGAACGTGCTTTCCCAATCTAAATCGTCGATTTCGTTCTGAACGGCTTCTAACCCTTTGCTTGCCACCATTTCTTTGAACCTTTCCTCCATGCACTTCTTGTAATGCCCTTTAGTCATCTTCTCCACAGTGTCCAAAAGCTCAGTTGATATCCCATGGTTCACAATCTTCATACATTCAACTTATTATTATTAGTATCTGAGCAAAAGGTTGATTATCAATAATTCCAACCGGTCCATATAGAACCGGTTCCTAGGAACCATGTGTGAGGAGGCATTTCAGAGCTGACTTAGCATTAAGTCAGTTGAGCGCTGACAAAGGGGTTTAAGCCCGTCTCTCAAATAGAACCCGTCAACCTAGGAACCACGTGTGAGAAGGCATTTCAGAACTGACTTAGCAGCGGAGGCCAACAGAGGGGTTTAAGCCCATTTGCCACATGAAACCCCGCTCCCAAGGACCCACTTGCAAGGATGCATTTTAGAGCTGACTCAATGACTGAAGCTAGCAAAGGGATTCGAGCCCGTTTCGTCTAGGATTCAAACTTGAATCTGTAGTGTATTTTTAAGTAAAGTTGCTCTGTCCCTTTGCTAACTGAGGGCAGTTATCTATTACAATTAATGCAAATAATAAAATAAATAATCGTCAAGGCATTTTAGAGCTGACTCAACAACTGGAATTAACAAAGGGATTTACGCCCGTCTCCCAAACAGAACCCGCCCTCTAGGATCCACATGTAAGGAGATATTTCAGAGTCGACTCAGTGACTGAAGCTAGCAGAGGGGTTCAAGCCTGTCTCCTGTAGGATTCAAACTTGAACATGTTGTGTATTTAAGCAAAGTCACTCCGCCCTTTTGCCAACTGAGAGCATTATTTATTACAAGTTACAAGCATTAAATCGTAAAGTACAAGTCATAATTGCATACCTCAAAGAACCCCCAGTTTTCACAAGCATCATTGATAAGCTTCATTGTTGCAGATCTTTCTTCTCCATTGAGCTTCTCCATGTTCACAACTGGGAATGTCTCCATTGATCTCTGGGTTGTGTTTTTCTCTTCTTTTTCTGAAAGTTGTTTGTGTGTGTATGGAAAACGTGAAATCAGTGTGTGTGGAATGGAGATGAGGGTGGGTGTCAATTTATAGAGGAATTGAAGAAGGTGGGGATGGATGAAAATAAATGCTCTCTTTTTTCTTCTTTTGTAATTCATTAAAAACAATTTCTTTATTTTTAGAATTTGCATTAATTGTTTTTATTTTATGTTTTGGCAAAATTTTATTTGAAGTATAAACGATTAACGTGGTTTTTTTCCTTCAAAATTAAAAAGTAAAAAATTAAAAATCAGAAATTAAAATCTTCAAAAATTTTTTTTGAAGTAAATAATATTTATATACGATAAATAAATTCGCACATTTTTCTTACATTTGGTGAAGTTTGAATTCCTGTTATTTTTGAAGGTCAAAGACTATGATATCGTTAGACCAAAGACTCTATATATTATTTACTAGATTTTAGATTCAAAAAGTAATATAATTTTATTTATAAAATAAATAAATTAATATTTAATTTTGTTAACAAGGAAAGTTGGAACAGGACTCATGCAAGATGTAAACATTCCTGGTGGGACCCTTTTAAAAGTTATGGTTACCCTATGACCATGGGTCTTCATCACTTGCTATAAATTGGATTTTTTTATAATAAATATATTATAAAAATATTTAAATAGACTTAATATTCTAGTAAAGAATTTAAATATTAATTGGTGGGAAAAATACTAAAACAATTTCTCTATTTTTTAAGTCGTTTATCGAACATTTACTGAATAAGTGTTTACCAATACTTGTTTTATTGAGGAACATTCTTAATGATTAAAACGGATTGTTGGTAAACGTTTTAAACTCGGTAAGGGTCTTTTTCCTCACTTACTAGTAAGATTCTCAGTTCATGTCATGCTCAATCGGTAAGATAATTAACATTTGGTGAGCATTTACTCGATAAGTGTTTAGTAAACGGCCCCTTAGTAATCATTTACTGGAGAAGTCTCTAAATATGATATTTTAAAACATGTATTTTGAGTTGTTTTTGCATATTTTTTTATACTTAAGAGACGTGCAATTTGGGGCTACGGTTTGACTGCTATTATTTTTTGAAAAAGAAAAAACGAGAAAAGATGGGTATTTCTTCAAAGTGCATAAGGAAGTTGTACGTTGTTTTGGCGTGTTGATTTAGGTCGTTAAAAGGACCATCCAATGATAGGTATTTCTTCAGTTGAATCGGTCAATGTATAATAATATCTATTCATACTGCATAATATACACTTGTCTGATGTTTTCTTTAGAGTTTTCAGATCCAAAAAACAAATACAAGTATTACTGTATAACGTGCTTGACGTACAACCAGATACCGTGACAATAAACGAATGACAAAAATGTCATTATTTATTTCCATTTATGTAATTATATTCTTTTATAAGTTGTGAAATACATATTTTTGTGTAATTTTAATCCAATTAATAAATAACAAGTATTTAAGACTAGATAATGATGAAATGAAAATGTGGATATTTCAATCATTATTTTTAGATATTTTAAATTAGATTATATTAATATATGCAATAAATTAAATATTATACTTTTTGAAAATAGAAATAAGAGAAAATGTATTTATATAAAATAAAACCTAAATGATATCTATGACATACATTAAAAATAATATTCCCTACATTATGTTGTGTTGGAGTGGGACCTATTGCAGTGGATAATTTCACTTGGGTAGCCTCAGAGAATGTTTTTCAATTAATTGTAATAAACAGTAACATATATATATATATATATAGACTTGGGAAGTTGGATCACGTGAGACAAGACTGTTTTCGTGAGATCCATAAGACCAGCTTTTGACACTTGAAACTTCACAGCAAAATGCTGTGAAGGTAACCTTCACAGTGTTTTTGCTGTGAATATTCGACTTTTTTAAACCTTCACAAACCTTCACAGTGTTTTTGCTGTGAAGTTTCAAGTGTAAAAATGTGGTTTCACGGGTCTCACGAAAACAGTCTGGTCTCACGTGAACCCAACCCTATATATATATATATATATATATATATATATATATTACTTTAAGAAGTGGTAAATATTTAAGAAGTAAAAAAGTCATACGGTTAAAATTGGTAAATACAAATTGTTAGTTTTTTTTTTGGAGGCTCCCTCCATATCCCATCTTTCAGCCTTCGTATTATTGCCTTGACCAAAGTTGTAGAGAAGGCTCTCCGAAGCTTTGATTTGGAGACTTGGGCTGGAGCTAGCTAGGTAGCTGGACTAGCCAAAAGGCCTCATCTCTAAAAGTCTGAGGGAGATGGGATGAGTGAGGGTTAAATTCTTTTCCGGAAAAAAGGTAAAGGCGCTTGCTCGAATGCGTGACTTATGTCTCTTTTTCCATTTATAAAAAGTAAGATGAATCTGCGGTCACCCATCGAGAATGGCTCTGACCCTTGGGAAGCTATGCAAGCAAAAAAAAAAGCTTTCTAGGTTTGTCTTCTGTCTCCATAACACCCGTTATTGCATTAAGCACCGATAATTCACCAAAAGCAATATCAGCCGTTGCTCCCTGTTCACTTAGGGGTCGTTTATCAAACACTTACCTGATAAGTGCCTACCGATAAAATTTAAAATTATTATGTATTTACCGGGTAAGATTCGTCACCCTCACTTACCGAGTAAGACTCTTGGTCCTTGTCTCACTCTTACTAGGTAAGATTCTTGGTCCTTATTATATTCATCCGGTGAGGTAATGTTACTTGATAAGCGCTTACTCGGGTAAGCATTTGGTAAACGGCCCCTTAGCCTACAAACTAAAAAAAATGCCTATGACGTCAAAGACACCTTAGTGCCCAGGGGCATGGGCATCATAGTTGGTTGTGCAAAGAGGTTTTTGACTTTCTCCCTATTGTGTTACCTTTCCAGGAGTCACTCAAATTGAGCCGAGAGATTCCGATACCAAAATAAGTGATTTTAGCCCTTATAAAAAAATATTGATTCTCCATTCGTCTGACCAAAGGTGTGGATAACGAGGCCACCCGTGCCGGGATTCATTTCCTACTTCCAGGTGAATGATTTCAAGTTAGAGAGTTAGGGAATTCAATCTTAGTATTGAAAGTGTCAAGCTACATGAAAGAGATTTCCGGAAGTCCACAGAAAAATTATTGGTAATTGCCCGAAATGAAGTAGATGATTAATTACTATAGTTTCACAAATAGGAGGCAAACGGGTGATTCACATATGAACTATATGTTCGTATTTGAACTCGTGTAATTCACATATGAACTATTTTAACCGATTCAAATATGAACCCATGTGATTCACATATTGACTAATTAACTTATTCACATACGAAGCCTTGTGATTCACATATGAACTCGTGTGATTCACATATAAACTAATTAACGAGTTAATATATGAGCATATAGTTCATATGTGTATCACGTGAGTTCACATATAAACCTGTTTGCCGTCTATTTTCAAAAGTTACGAAACTATCCATTTATCTTCTGCATACCAATGCAAGGAATTGTTCGATGTTTCACGATCAAAACAACAAATGTTGACCAAATAAAAGGATATGATCACTTCTTTACTTCTCAAATGAACCTTTATACATACACACATACACACATACACACATACATACATATATATATACATACATACATACATACATACATATATATATATACATACATACATACATATATATATATATATATATAATATCACCATCATTTTTTCAAATCGAAAATCGACGAAAATATAATAAAAATTGGAGTGAAACAAATTAAACCCATAAAATGATTCTTTATTATCTATAATTTGACATCCATTTTGATATATTTTTTCATCCATTTTTATGGTTATCTGGTTCTTTGTTTCAAGGTTCTCTTTTGATCTTTTCACATTGAGGTGATTTCTATAAAGAAAAAACTAATTACATATAACAATCGTCGCTATTAATTTGAGATGGGATGTCATATGGGTAGACCTAGAAGGTGGTCGCGCCACCGTTACATGGTTCCATCATAGTGAAAAATGATTACATTTTCGAAGGATGTCACTGTAATTTTTGTTGTACGCCATTATATTTTCTAAAACTAAAGTTATGAGAGAAGTTTAAGACGAAAAAGATGGTTTAAGGTGTTAGGTTTAATATTATACTGTTAAAAAAAGTCTTGGTTTGAGTTCTGCTCTTAACAAAATTCCTGTTTCTTTTTAGGTTACTGCTTAAATTTATGCAGTTGCACCAAGACTCGAACCAATGATCTGTCTGCAAACACAAGTAACAAACCAGCTAATTCATCGTGATTTCGTTAAAAGTTTCTATAACTTATCGTCAAATGATGCCATACACATCTTTTCCTATACCTAAAACAACTGGCTAAATAACATATATTTTTTTTTGATAAACCTGGATACCTGCTTTGCAGATAGCCTAAAGTCGCCGCATTTGAACCTCCATGGCCACAAGGGGATCTTTCTTCCTCCTTGGATTTGAAACTGAGACCTTCTAGTACTTTTGACCTTTGAAGCCAAGCTCAAACCAATTAGGCACCACCCTTGTGGTTTAAATTAACGTAGAAATCATGGTGTAAGTTATCAATAATCCAGTATCTCCAACTTAATTGGTGTATATTAAAATTTAACCTCAAAATAAATGAAAAAGAAAGCTTTGAGATATGATTTGAAGCAAAAGAAAAGAAGATGAGAGGACAAAAGGTGGCAAAGTTGTGTGGGTGTGGGTGGTGGGGGCTTCTAACTTTGGTGTGTGAACTTCTTGCCATTTGGTATGAAGTTACCTTTCACTTGGCCTCTTTTCCCCCTTTTTTGGCACATTTTTCTTTCCATGTTTATTCACTTTATTTGTGGTTTGAGGAGTATGACTTAGATTTGCATATAGAAAGCTTTTTGAATTAAAGTCTTTAATTATGGTTTTAACCTAACAGATAATGACGTAAACAGTTCTGTAAAATAAATGAAAGGTTTGAGGTTCAATTCTAGACACCAGTCATCTGTTACTTGGACATGAGATTTACTTCCCAATGGTAAATGTAGGATCAGTACAGTGGCAATGCTATAAAGAATGATGTCCTACCCTTTTTGTAGCATGTGATTTTCTTAAAGTTATTTCAATTCCAATTTTGTTGCTAAACGTTGTAGCTGTTTAAAGCCAAAGATAATATGCAGTTTAGAGCCATACATGATAATGCAGTACATCTTTATGACTTTGTAATCTATCTAATATTGTGTGGGAGGGACTATTTCGTCCATTTTCATATTTTCTTAAAATGGGGATATTTTTCACGTTAGAAATGCTTATTTGAATGGAGTACAATAATGTGTATGTTATGCATTAAGAGTTGTACTGTGCCTGAATTTCTAGCTTAATCGTGTTGTAACGGCTAGTGCCTTACTTCTGGCCGTTCTGCCATCATCTTACTCACATGGATGCTTTTACATCATCATGAAGATAGTCGTTATTAGACGGTTTTCAAGATCGTAACCAACTTCTGAAAAACTAATATCTCAAACGTTATACATTTTGTGTTATGTAACCCTGTATTACATCTTTCTATGATTTATTAAGAATCTATTGTGCAATATACAATGCATTCTCTAATGAATAATATGCTTTTAACATATAAATTTTTATAGCATATAATTGAACTCATTTATATGCATTAAAAGTTGTATCTTACATGATGACAAAGATAACCATGACTTTTGCTTTTCCATGTTATAACTAAAAGTAGAATGAGACATCTAACAATGAACTCATTCTGCTTTTCACTTGTAATCTCTTTATCCTCTTTTACCAAACTAAAGCCTTATAACATGTCAATCAAGAAAAGGATTGTTAAAATACATAAGTGTGTGTATATATATATATATACATATATATATATATATGTATATATGTATGTATGTATGTATGTATGTGTATGTATGTACGTATGTATGTATGTATAAAGTTCGGTTTAAAGGTTCATATGTAGATCATTGAAAAAATACATTTGAAGATTCATATGTGAATATGTATGAATAATCTATAATGTTGATTCACATATGCATCTTTAAATGGATTCTTTTTCTAAATTTTTCAATGATTCACATATGAATATTCACTTAACCTTTTTTCTTTATCTTCTCGTGATATTTAGTCTTTGTATTTGAACATCACACTCTATATATTTGTACTGTATTATAAAGCATTTGACAAAAACTCTTAAAAACCATTTTTTTATGCATGAAGTACTGCTTATTGATGCATATTACTTAAAATTCAAGATTCCAAGTAATTTTGTGTAAGTACAACTTATTAAAGCTCCATTTTTAAATTTGTATAACTAACTGCAGATAAACATAATCAAATACATGATAAACATTCATTTTAAATATAAAAAATCTAAAATATAATTAAGATAATCATTGAGTTCTAACAGAATATATTTAATTATTATCTTTATAAAAAATTATATTATTAAACCAAAAATAAATTACTTTGTTATTAAATCTAAATTAAATTATAATAAAAAATTGAATTAAAGAAGTTACACAAAAAAAAAACGAAAACTATTAAATAGTTAATTTGATACTAATATTGATTTATTTATTTTCAAATTTTTATGCTATCTTCAAATTTATATTTCATTTAAAAACAAAACATTATTGTTTTTTCAAAATCACATAAAATCGTATTATATCAATAGAGACAAAATAAAAACTAAATATTAAAATCAAGATTTATCTCGCAGCATTACGCGAGTACCCTTCTAGTTAACATATAATGTGTACGATCATTTGTTTTTCTATGTAATAAATGAATATATATAAGAATGTAGAAAAATATACTTGAGTCAGCAAAAAGAGGACAATTGGTCTGGACAACCGTAAAAATTGTACTTAGGACGTTGACGTTATTAAAAAAACCCGAGTGATCTTTTCAAGTACTACCATCAAGAAAACCAAATTCATTCCGTATGCCGATAAATTCTAGTTTTAATGTTGTTAAAGACGTGTACCAATAGCTTAATGTTAAAAGGCTGCAATAAATATTCGAATAAAACCATGGTGCAGAATATAATGTTTACATGAGTGGATAACATTTCGAACCATTTCATTTGACTATTTTATGTCTTAACGCAGAACGCTCAAACTTGATCGTGGGCATACCCCAAATTTGATAACCTCACAAACGAACAATATGAAAAGAATTTGGTGCTTCGGTCTCTGTCTGACACAAGAGTTAACATCCGTCATGAAGATACAACCTATGACACTCGAATTTCTTTCGACCCACCAACACATACTTAACGTGCAGACATACACTGATATAATAAGATCCGCAATGTAATTGTACAGTTCTAATGACAACTTTATCCTACACATATCTATTATGTCTATTTATTAAAGTGACTTATCACTTTATATGAGAATAAGATTTCCACAAACAGTATTCATAATATTCCAGAAAATACACTGTTAAATGATATATTTGATTCATGATATTTGTAACGGGAATAAATGCTACAAGTTTATTGACAATTCCTTTATAAATTCAAATTCTTATTCGATTGCAACTCTAACTTGGTCTCAACAAGTAAATTTAGATTTAAAAGAATAAAATAATATTTTTGATTTCAAATAATCTATTTTTAATTTTAATATAAACAAGTATGGTTGGGTTTATGTGAGACCAGTCTGTTTTCATGAGACCCGTGAGATCATTTTTTATACTAGAAACTTTACAGCAAAACGTTGTGAAAGTAAAAAAAAAACGGAACCTTCATAGCAAAACACTGTGAAGGTAAAAACACTGTAAATGTTACATCCACAACATTTTGCTGTGAAGTTTCAAGTGTAATAAAATCTCATAAAAATATGCTGGTCTCACGTGATTCTAAGTTTAAACAAATTCGTTTAATAACGACAATTAGTTCTATTATATATTAATCATTAAAAAATAATTAAAGTCGTTCACTTTAGCATTTATTAATAACCAATAATTAAATTTGTTTAATAACGTTTCAACAAGTTTTTTAGTACGCTTTTAAAATAAAGTTTCTTATTAGTTATTTTATATGACGCTATTTAACAAAGTGTCCTATAAAAATGTCATCTTATACGACACTATTTAAAAGAAATGTCCTATAACAGAATCAGTTTCATAGGCCGATAATATCTAGAGTTGTTGATGGGCGGGACGATCGGTTAGACCCGACCCATCCAGCCCGCTAGAAATACAGGCTTAAACAACCATTATTGAGAAAATGGTAGGGCATGAGTTTGTTCGTTAAGATTAACGGGCAGACATGGGCATGCAATGTAAAAATAAATATGGACAGATCCGTTCAACCCGCTTATATTTTATAATTAATATTCATTTACCATTAATTAAAATTATACTAGTATATTTTAAAATTAAATTATTAAAGTTATATGATGAGACTCTTTGGTTATTCTTGAGAATCCAAAAGGCTAAGGGATTGTTTGTTTTTCATTTCTTTCTCCACCTTTTGAGAACCATGCGTCACTTTACTTGCTTAAAGTTGTAATTGCAACGATGTTTTTCCTTTACTTTTTGGTTCTAAGCTTATTAATTAATTGTTAGTGGTCAAGTTTATAGATTTATAAGAATTACACTTTTTAGGTTCGTTAGCCCGTCGGCAAGCTTGGGCCGTTAATTAATTGTTAGTGATCAAGTTTATAGATTTATAGTAATTTTTTGGTCCTATAAACTTAAGTTTTATAATGTCTGTTTAGTTATTGCATTGTTTACTTTCATACCATTAATCCTATACACACGATTGAATTTGTATTCTACATGTTATATTTTCTGATTATTTGTTGCACACACCTTTGCGTCGTGCACAAGTGAGACGTTTTCACGGAAACAACATCTTGATTCTTGCTATTTGAGCAGAGATGAACCCAGGAATTTTTGGATACGATGGCACCATATAAAACGGTTGCACCTTTCACGAACCTAATTTTTTTTTACCTTACCACGGAGGAACAATACGGTGGCACGTGCCACCTAACCACCCCTCTAGGTCCGTCTATGTATTTGAGATAAGGTTTGTGTACATCCTACCCCTCTCAAACCCTAATTTTGAGTAGGACATACCGAGTTGGTTTGGTTTGGTTTGATTTAATTGGCTTCAGTGTCCTATAAAACCGATTTCATTGTCGTGAAGGCTTTAGATGTGTATTCTTCATATGGTTTGAGAAAACTTTAAACCTCTCGGATTAGTACTGACATATCATCCATAAAAAGAATAAACTTTCTGGATTAAAAATATAATAATCGACGAGATTTCATTGGTTACAAAGTCAATAAAGATTTCAACAAAAGTTAGGTTATGATTTGTGACATTTATGTGCAATTTTTGACCTTTCACTATGAACTCTCCTTAGCTTCTTTTAGGGATTCAAAATCCAACCTAATTTGTATTCACAATATTTGGCCAATCTTCTTAGGGTTTGGTCAAATCTTAATCAGTAATATTTATATGATATGTCAGTAAATAATATAACTGTATATTTACATCCCTTTTATCTGCCAACTTGATTGGAGAAAACCCTGATATCATCAAGTTCTTAACGACTAAATTTTTAAGTCCATTTAAAAATCATTCAATCCGTAAGACACAACATGAAATGGACTCAAATGACAAAATCATGCAATCTATCGACTAAAACGTACGTCAGGTAAATAGTCACCATGCATCAACACACATGATACGCATAAAATATGCGATATGTAAAGCAACCCATACATAAACTTCTATCTAAATGATTGATATTATACACACGCAACGCTATCTTGACTTTTTCTCCGGTTTTAGCCGAAACGAGTTTTCAAACGCTTTAGAAACCAGTCGTTTACGATTCTATAATTTATGAACGATATACGATACATAATTAAAATACCGACTATTCAGCAAAATGGTGAGAGCCACCAAGCCATCCATCCATGTGATGTGACCCTCCATCACAAAGAAACCACACATGTACTATTCATGGGTTTGGATGTAGTCTAAAATATTATGAATCCAACTTTATAGCTTCCTTTCCCCATCTTGTTCTTTAAACAATCAAGTCTTTATTGGATTGTTACTCAAAATAAAGTCTCAATCTTTAAATACAACCCAGGTTAAAAATACTGATATCTGGTTGTATGTTTCGGTTTACTGAATATTAACACTATAAAACATATATTTCTTCAATATAAACACGATACAGGATTATTTGTTAGATTAATAAATAGTTTACTGGTGAGAAAGAAAATAATCGCACAGTGTTGGTATTTTAGTGTCATCAAGCCATGTAGTATGATTGAGATAAATGTCAGACAAGCCGAAATTAGACTTGGCTATAATTCGAGCTCGGACGTGTGGAGTGCACGCTCAGATAAGTTAAGTTGATCTCGAACTTCCCCACGTGGGGTTCCAAGGGGTCCCGCTAATTCATGCGTATGTAAGAAATTGATCCAAACTCCCGAACAGTCGCGTCTATTGGGACAGACATGACTCCCACCAAAGTAACCGACTTAACCGCAGGTGGCTATATATGATTTTGATTCGATGATTGGAGGGTGACGATCTTAGTGCATATCGTTACTCTGCCGGATTTTTGTCTCTTAAGGTACATAAATAAGATGTGTTTGTGATTTTGGATTTTGCTTGAAATCCAGATCGCTGCTCTTGGATTGTCTCAAATCTGATTTCGTGATAACCCAGAATATAGGGTCAAAATCACAGATTTTATAAGGTGTTTTATACACGATCTTTGAATTATCCAAGTATTTTGATATTCTATTTCTAAAATGTAACACACGGCGAACAAATAATGGCTAAAGAATAATTTACGCTTTAAAAGATTATAGTATATAGTATATAGTTCACATGTTAAAAGTGATGGTTAAAAGCACACGCTCACGTACATGTGACGCTTTTGGCAAAATGTCGGTTAAATTTAGAGATTATAATAGGACCGATAATAGATTTAAAACAACCTAATTATGTCATGTCTAATCATATAAAGTAAGTGCGTCTAAGACTTAATTCCATTACTTTAATGACCCTTTTCATGAACAAGATGACTTTTTACGTGCATAAACTGTATAGGTTACTTAGTGACAAAATGAGGGTTACAGTTCCTTTGAAAATTGAGGTTTTGTGGGCACCAGATTCTTAAATCAATCACATAGGATACTGTTTTGTATCTGATTTATCTCTCATATGATGCTGCCTTTGGGCACGAGATGATATGGGGTAGTTTAGAGGTTGTTAATAAAACAGTTATAAACTCTTCTGTGTAGGTAATACATTTTTTCAGTTGTATAGGATTAATACTATTAAAAATATTAATTCATATAGTTTGAAACTATTATGCTTTATATGTTTATTTAATACTCTGAAATATGAATTTGTACCGTAAAAATAAATAATAATTTATGGGGTGTTTGGTTCAGTCAGAGGAATGAAAATGAAAATGAAAATGAGAATATATTTACATTCTTCCCAGTTTAACGTGGAATCAAAATTTGGGTTTTTGGAAAAATGAACACATTATCTATACTATATTATAAAGCATTTGGCTAAAACTCTTAAAAACTCTTAAACTCTTAAAACTCTTAAACTCGTTCATCGCTATCCGATTTCATCCCTATCCGATTTCATCCCATAACTGAATTCGTGTAACTAACTGCAGATAAACACAATCCAATACAGGATAAACATCTCATTTTAAATATAAAAAATCTAAAATATAATTAGGATAAT
>NC_037528.1:9577193-9578754 GCF_001531365.2 Cynara cardunculus var. scolymus
TATATATATATATATATATATATATATATTTGATCTTCCCTCTATATATTTTTATTTTTATAGAGTTAACACAAAATTGTTGGTTAACATTTGATCTTCCCTCTATATATATATATATAAAATACACCTCCATACTTTATATTTAAAAAACAAATCAATTATATACAAAATTTATATCAAAATCATAAAAACATGAGATTTTAAGCTGAACTAGAAGTTATTTCCACCTTGAGAAAACCCGTTTGACGAAAAAATCAGATCACAAAGATATTGAATCATGATAAATACGTGTTTATTATATTAAATTATTGTATTATTAGAAGTCTCACGAAAATTGTTCATGCATCTATGAACATTTTATTTTATATTACTACAATCTTACATTTATATGGCAAAAATGTAGCTTTTAAAGCCTTTTTAGCCTCATAATTGAAAATTGCGTACACGCCATTACTTGTCGTCAATATAACTTTTCTTCCTCTCGTTTTCATTCGATTCTCTTTTTGTAGATAAATTAGAGTCGATAGACTATGATGTCAAGATAAAATGTTTCAACATTTTTATTTTATTATCTATTTATTTTATATAGTATGTATATATATATATATATATATATATATATTGGGAGGATCAAACGAGAAAGAGTCAAAATAAGAAAATACGAGAACAGTCAAATCACATATGATTTTACACGCAAGTCACATTTGATTAAACATTGTCAACACAAGGATGCAAGGGGCACTTGTCTCGCAATCAAAGGGTGACAAATGATATTTTATACATGACTTTAGTGTAAATCACATGTGATTTGGTCATTCTTGTGTTTACTTGATTGATCGTTGTTCTCGTTTGAACATGTCTACACCTACACATATATAAAGAGACTTAGAATCATGTGAGACCAGCCTGATCTACTGAGACCCGTGAGACCACTTAAGTAACACTGAACTTTCATAGCAAAACATTGTGAATGTAAACTTTTAAAAGTGTATTTGTTGTAAATTTCCAATGTTTTACTGTAGAGTTTCAGTATTATTTTTTATAGTTTTACAGATCTCAAAAAAAACAGGCTGAGTCACATAAAACCAACCTATATATATAGGCTATAGAGAGAGAGAGGGGGGGAAGGGTTCAAACGAGAACACCTTCATTTTACGAGAAAGCAAGAACACCTTTTTACTATAAACAATCACATGTGATACTATTATTCCGTCACATATGACACACATGTACCACTAAATCATACACATGAACGACTTTTGGCACACTCTTGGTTGCGGGACAAATTGCCCTTACACCACCAAGCCCCTCACATGTTTTATCACATGTGATTAGGGTGTTTTTGATATGATATCATAAATCATCAAAACCATCACATATGATGCTAAATCATAGAAGCAGACAACTTTTGCCGTGGCCTAAGTCGCATCACACGTCGTCCGCACACCGCCAAGTCCCCTCACGTGTATTACCATATGTGATAATGATGTTCTCGCATTCTTTTAAAATGAAGGTATTTTCGTTTAAACCTATATATATATATATATATATATATATATAT
>NC_037528.1:9580882-9582437 GCF_001531365.2 Cynara cardunculus var. scolymus
GTGAGACCCGTAAGACCAATTTATGTTCATTGATCAAATTTATGAATTAATGATCTAATGGTTGCAAAGTTGCAAGGTGGCAATTTCGTAACTAGTGAGAAGTCTCGTGGCGTTTATAAATGTTCAGATCTGACGATTGTAAATCTAATCCAAGAGTTGAAAATTGGTCTTACGGGTCTCACGAAAAACCATTAGTCTCACATGATCCCAAGTCTATATATATATATATATATATATATATATGTGTGTATAGTCTCAATCACTTGCAAATCATAATTCACACAAATCAAAAAATTGAGATATTATAATCAAAATACTTATATAAAATTATCAGAGTTTATTGGTTACGATCAACGGTTTAGATTAGGAACCAATCAACCTCTCGTGAGTTTGGTTTGGATGGTACAAGTTTGTAATGCATAAAGTAAAAGTGGGACCTACCATATACCAAAATGAGAAAATAAAAATCAAAGTAGAGAGGTGTAGGGTGGCTTTGAATCTTGATAGAGATATGTATGCTTGTAGTTATTATGTGATAATTTGGTAGTTTCTGAGTTAGGTTTGAACCCTTGATGTTGACTAGTCAATCGTATGAGCTGTCTTCTTACGTTGCGTAAACTTGTACTTTTCCCTCACATTGTTGTACAAGTTCATATATATATATATATATATATATATACTATCTTATAAAGCATTTGGCTAAAATTCTTAAAAACTCTTAAAACCCGTTCATCCTTAAATAATTTTATCCCTATCCGATTTCATCCCATATCTGAATTCGTGTAACTAACTGCAGATAAACATAATCAAATACAGGATAAACATCTCATTTTAAATATAAAAAATCTAAAATATAATTAGTATAATCATTAAATTCTAACAGAATACTTAATTATTATCTTTATAAAATTTATAATATTAAACCAAAAATAAATCGTTTTATTATTAAACTTAAATTAAATTATATGTAAAAAAATAATGTATATTATAAATCATTTGACAAAAACTCTTAAAAACCACTTTTTATGCGAAAACTACTGTTTTTTAATGCATATTACTTAAAACTCAAGATCACAAGTAAATTGTGCGTAGGTACAACTTATTAAAGCTCCATATCTGAATTCGTGTAACTAACTGCAGATAAACACAATCAAATACAAGATAAACATCTCATTTTAAATATAAAAAATCTAAAATATAATTACGATAATCATTGAGTTCTAACATAATATTTAATTATTATCTTATAAAATGTTATATTATTAAACCAAAAATAAATTATTTCATTATTAAACTTAAATTATATTATATAAAAAAATTATACTATATTATAAAGCATTTGATAAAAACTCTTAAAAACTATTTTTTATGCGTAAAGTACTGTTTATTAATGCATATTACTTAAAACTCAAGATTACAAGTAGAATGTGCGTAAGTACAACTTATTAAAGCTATAACTAATTGCGGATAAATATAATCAAATAAAGGATAAACATCTTATTTTAAAATATAAAAAATCTAAAATATAATTAGGATAATTATCGAGTTCTAACAA
>NC_037528.1:9582702-9599369 GCF_001531365.2 Cynara cardunculus var. scolymus
CTAAAATATAATTAGAATAATTATCGAGTTCCAACAAAATAAATAATTATTATCTTTATAAAAAAATTATATTATTAAACCAAATATAAATTACTTCATTATTGTACATAAATTAAATTATAAAAGAACTGAATTAAAAAATTACACAGAAATTGAGGAATTTCAAATAGTTAATTTGATACTAATATCGATATATTTTTGTCAATTTTTTATGATATCTTCAAACATATATTTTATTCAAAAATAAAAAATCATCGCTTTCTCAAAATCACATAAAACCATATTATAACATCGACTGAGATAAAAAATAAAATGAAATATTAAAATCACGATGTATCTCGCTGCATTGCGCGAGTACGCTTCTAGTATATATATATATATATTGAGGAGCGTTCAAATAAAAATCACTCTTAATTTGTGTACAAACCGTGAAAACCTCATTCAACCAATCATAATTTTTCATTTTGTTCATTTTTTTTGTAATTATAAGAGGTTGATTAACCATTTTTATTGTGATAGTTGTTAATCATGAATATTATTATCTTCATTATTTTAATTTTTAGAGAAATACATGAAATAGTTTCATTAAAATTTCATTAAATATTATATGAAACAATTTCATAACCATATATGAAACAAATTTATCAAAAAAAGTATTATATGAAACAATTTCACAAGATTAAACAATATCATGAAAAAAATTCATAAGATTAAACAATGAAATCTACGTATAACGGTGGTTTGTACGGTTTGTACAAATGAGAGTGATTTTCATTTGATCGCTCATATATATATATATATATATATATATATATATATATATACATATATGTTTAATTAAATGAGAACTGTTTTATTTGTGATAATAGTAAGATCCAATCTCAACCACAAATCAAAGATTAAATTAGAAAATTAATAATTTTGGTAATTTTAAATTATAATATTAATTAAGGGTATATTAGGGATTTTAGAAATCCTCTTTTATCTCTCCGACGAATCTTATTTGACGAACCTTATTCCGATGAACCTTATGTGAACACAAGATACACATTATGATACCTACAAATGATATTCATTGTGATACCCATATATACATACAAGATGCACAATATGATACCATTTGTAAAACAATGAAAATAACAAAAAAAATGCACACTGTGATACATTTCATAACAAAGAAAATACATTGTGATACACGTAAAATATTGTGAACGTTATCATTATGATACACTTTGATTCACAAGCATCTTTAAAATACGATGTATATTAGGCAATTGATATACTAGGTAACTAGTTTTAATTAAATATTTCCTTCTAAAAAATTTAATTAGTTGTCAAAAATAGAATTACTATATTACCATTTTAGCTTATTTAAGAAATACCCTTAAGTATCTCAAACGAGTGGTTCACATTATATCTCACGGTTATCACAAACTAATCAGTTCTCACTTGAATGGACCCATATATATATATATATATACATATATATAGAGAGAGAGAGGTTGGTTATTATACAACCCTTGACATTTGTACAACCAATACGACAATACAACATAATCTCAACCGTCCATTTCATTTTATTAATATGTGATTTCATAGAAGTTTTGATTGTTTCCTAATATAAAGTATTGATCATAATTAATGAACCATATTCATCTTCCATAAATGAACTCTCATCATTTTTATAAATATATCAATTTATTGGGTTACATTGGTTGTACAAATGCGATGGGTTGTATTTGAAACAATCTCTCTCTCTCTATATATATTATAATGCCTTCATTTTCTATGCCTTTCTTTTGTTCACAAAATAAATAGAAAATATATAGTTAATTACATTTTATATACATGTTTAACACTTTGGTTTTTAGTCCCTCAGTTTTCGTTTATTACAAATATATTCTTATCATTTGTATTCCTTTACTTACATTTGTTATCTACTTACCATCAAGTGGCCCGAGTATTGAAAGGGTAATTTGGTCATTTTATCTTTTTTTTTATAATCTCATAAATAACCATACTACTGCTAGCAAAAACTCTTGAAAGGCCATTTTTGTATCATTTTCCAAAATGAAACATTCATGATGTATTTGGAGCCCAATTACATGAGATGTGACGGAACAATTTGATCATTTTAACAGTTATGTTCTCTAACTATTACATTTAGTTCATTTATCTCACTATGTTATTAGGATAAGACCAAAACGCCCTCACATGAAGGACATATGGACACACTTTACAACGCCCATGAAGGAACAGATCATTCTAAGGTGGACCTACACTAGTGGATATGGTGGCACTGGTCACATTTTCATTCCTCCGTCTTAATGTAAAAAGTTCTTGGGTCATGAAAGATGTTATCGTATCATCTTGTTGCGTGCGACCATGTATATTTTGAAACTACAATAGAAATACAAGTTTTCCTTAATAGAGTTGGTTAGCAATGATTTATCTCATCCTAGATGCAGATTTGAATCCTATTTGTGTCATTTAGTGGTTATTTGTTTACCTCTTAATAGTTTCATTAAAAGACAACCTCTAAACCGTTAAGAGATAAATCTTGTTTGGCAAAAAATTTTTTTTTGTCTTTTAATAGTTTTAAAACCATCTGAATGATTTTATATCATGGGTCTCCCTTAATCATTTAACGTCATGATTTCATTATAAACAATTACCAAACAATTATATTTCATTTTACATTATATCATGAGAGCTTCTTAATCATTGTGACCACTTAATCATTCTACACCAAACTATTCAGCAGTTGTCAAACAACCCATTTGTAAAACATATCCATAACAAAACATAATCTAATTTATTTTGAAACCCAAAACTTTCATTTTATGATCTATGATTTGGCTTGGACAATAGATTGGGCCACTCTAATAGAATGGGCTTGAACAAGATCCATTTAAAAATGTTGTAAAAATATAATGTTTTATTTGATATAAAATTTAATAATAAAATTTCTTCTTAACAACCCGTCTTATATACGGATTGTTTCGATGCAACAACAAGATGCTAGGGGTACAGACCACGATAGCGGTACCAGATCAAGACAAACTCTGATGGGATACAAGCAGCCATTTCCAACTGTTGTTCCCCTCTCAAGGGCATTTGATAATACCATCTGAATCACTAGAAACATATGAAATGTATGACGACGTTTTTCAACTGGAAAGCCAAGAGCTAACCATCGAAACTTTGGACTATCTGGAAGGTGAGGATGACGTCAAGTCATCATGCCCCTTATGCCCCCAGTTTTTTTATAAGCCCAAAAATTATAGTCTATTAATAACTTTCACCATAGTTTTTAGTTGATTTAAAGATTAATGGACCATACTGCTATTTTGGGTTATGAGACGTTGATGAGCATTTTCAAAAAAGATAAATGAATTTGTAAAAGACTTTTATAAAGAACGTGCAATTACTTAACTACTATAACTTTAAGCAATCAGTTATCTCGTTTTAAGGTTGCGATAATCATTATGAAAACACATTCAAACAACATAAAAACGGTCGTTTTACTTAGATTTGTTTTCGTTAATCCCTCGAAATTCCTTCGAAATCGTGGAAATAGGCTAAAAATACGTCAAACGACTTTATGGGCCTTTAATCTACCTTAAAGGTGTCTTTACTAAGCAAACAAATATCTGATCAAAAAACGTACGATCATTTCGGGATCTTTTGAAGATATAACAATCGACAATTAACGGAATACAAATCTATGAGTTTGATCGAAAATTTGTTCTCCCAAGGGTACGATTAAATCGAATTTAGTATATATCAAGGATCTCGGTGATCGAACGGTTACAAAGAGGACACGTACCACGGTTCAACCACAACTCCCTCGAACACACCCGACAAAATGTGTGTCCACACGGTATGAACGCTGCACCCTTCTTCCTCCCCATGCACACGCAACACACTAGATCCATCCCCGTTCCTTCCTTTTCATCATGACCGTCCGTTTCCTCCAACAATCTCATCAACGACATCCTCCCCGGAGATTCACGCGCCGGCGTACTACTCCGCCGTGGGGTTGCAGATATTGACCGATTATTGTTCTCATTCTCATTCTGATTCTCCACACCGTCAGCCTCCACCGTCGTTGACCGAGAGTGGCGTTCCGCCGCCAACGCGGCGGCAAGATTCATCCGCGGTGACGGAAACACGCAGTCACGATTGGAATTTAACTCCGGCGGGATCCGAACCAATTCCGGTATGTCTATATGTTGGTCTACTAGGTCAAATAGATCGCCGCCGCCGTCGTCATCGCCACCGATACTCATGGTGGAGGGTCCGATTCCCCAAGTGGACCCACAACAAACTATGTCTTTTATTCCTAGCCGCTCCTGGAGGCTCCTCCGTCGCCGGAATCGGTGAACGCCTCCGTCCATCTTCTTCCCCTTTTTTTCTGTACAAAACACAACCATTAATCCACCAATATATCAACGTTGATTTTTTAAGGTCATAATTTATCAGCTGGATTAGTTCAGACATTGATTAAGACACCCTTACAAAAACCTACCAATTCAAACTTCACACCCATCATTCCATCACCACCACAAAACCAAATTCAATTTGTGTCATAACCCACAAAAATCTGCAATCAAATCCTCCAAAACTATTCGAATTTTGCGAACCCAGAAGCTAAAATATTCAAAAAAGAACGAACAATCGAATACCTGTATTGGAAAAACGAGCTTTTCAACGATCACGAAGCCAATTGAGTGGGAACTAACAAGCCATCACCGCCGCCGCCACCACCACCGCAGAAATCTCCATCGCCGCTAGTCACCGGTGTTATATCCAAATGTTTGAAAGAGATTTATAAATGGTGGAAGAATGAAGTCAAAAGAAGATAGGGAGAGAAGAAAGCAATGGGTTTGATTGTGAGGTCAGTGACAGCTCCATTGATGAATTTTAAAAAATGTGACCATAAAAAGTCCATGGAAGATGAATCAAAGCGATCGACAAGATAGAAGAACAAGTTTTGGAAAGCATAGGGGTTTATTTGTAAATTTTGAGTAATGTATAATTAGCCCCAAGAGGTTTCATCTATCCAGAAAAGGTCCCTAAATATTTAACGGTGTGAGCAACACCATCAAGATTAATCATCCTACGAAACATTATCGGTGAACACTTACTGGGTCAATTACCATAATTGATTAACATGGCAAGGTTCGAAATTTTTAGGTAAGGGAAGAAACGAGACTATTACCCAATAGAAATGTTAAAACTCTAGTCCATATTGGATTCTAACACGTCCTATCGAATAGCGACCAGATGAATATAGATGTCTTAGAATGTTAAGTGTCGAACATAGATATCTTAAAAATAGACTTCAACAACCACAAAAGTGGTGTCTGGTTGGTTTGAGCTTGGACTCCAAAGGTCAAAGTATCTGGAGGTCTCAGGTTCAAATTCAAGCAGGAATAAAAATCTTCTTGTAGCCAAGAAGGTTCAAATGCGATGACTCCGGATTACCCGCAAAGCAGGTGGTTGCCATAGGATTAGTCGGTTCATATAACAGATTGTATATCTAGGTTAATAAAAAAAATAGACTTCGACTCTGATACCATACAAAATATACAAAAGTAGGACTTTCCAAGTATAACCTGTGCAAACTTAAACACTCAGAGCTACCTATTTACTAGAGCATTTAATGTTAGGTATTGTTGAAAATAAAAGGGAAGGAAGTACATAATCGTGATGAAAAGTAATGACTTAAAGAGATCATTAAAAAGGTTAAAGGGTCAATTATGACAAAATGAAAAAGATGAGGGATCGATAAATAATTGAAGGATAAAGTAAAAGTACAAAAATTAGTTGCCGCCCATAACTGCGGAGAGAACGAAAAACTAGGTACTTGCCATGTGGCGTTTGCTGTCAAAAACATGATTTTGTTAATTTTAAGGCGGCAAATTCCATCTTTTAATTTTTCATTTTTCATTTTTTATTTTTCAAATTTAAACCATTCAGAATTAGTAAGAGTTAAGATTTTTTGCTCAAATTTCAATAATTATTTTATTTTAATAATTATAATATTTATTGCATTAATAAAATATTCAATATATTTAAAAAAATATTATTATTTTTATATGTAAATTCTTGGTTTCAGGTGAAAAACAAAAAATTGATCATCGACAACTTCAACTGGTTCATACGAATGTAAACCCACCTCGAAGAACGTTAATGTAAGGGGACTCCCCAGGCTCAAGTCCTATCTTTGATGTTAGTCCCCGGCAGCAAGTTTTCCGAAACCAAGTTTGTGTCGAATATAAGTTAAGCAAAAATTGAGATTCTTTCGTTTTTTTTGCTCTGCTTTAGGAGCTGGAGCTCTTGATGGCACGGGTGACCAAATATGCGATCCTATATGTGCATTTTTGTGGCATATTTTACGACTAAGAGGTTGTTTGTTTATCTCTTAATAGTTCTATTAAGAGGCAGTCTCTGAATCGTTAAGATGTGAATCTTGTTTGGCAAAAAAAATATATCTTTTAATGTTTCTAAAATCCTTTGAATGATTTTATATTTTGTGTCTCTCTTAACTATTCAGCACCCTAATTTCATTGTAAATAATTATCGAACAATTATATTTCATTTTGCACTATATCATGAGAGCTTGTTAATAATAATTACCACTAGATCCGACTGCACCAAACTATTCAGCAACTGTCAAACAGCCCCTAAGGCTAATACCTGGAGGGGATGGTTCGTGATAAAACCCATGACATGTCTTTTATTTTGGCAAAGTCTCTCGTCCCTTTACCAACTGAGCTACAAACCAGATGGGTTAAAATATTGTTTATATATCTTCTATAGAGTTTGAGTTTTAGAGCTACAAACCACTGCAATTTGTAAAAACCGTAAAAACTACTCTCATCCATCGTTAATCTTATGAAATTTTTTCATGAAATTGTTAATCTTGTTAAATTGTTTTATATAATACTTCTTTTGATGAAGTTGTTTCATATGTGATTATGAAATTGTTTCATATACTACTTAATGAAATTTTAATGAAACTGTTTCATGTATTTCTCTAAAATTAAAATAATGAAGATGATAATATACATGATTAACACCCTCCACAATAAAAATTGATTAATCAACCTCTCATAATTACAAAAAAATGAACAAAATGAAAAATTATGATTGGTTGAATGAGGTTTTCATATATATATATATATATATATATATATATATATATATATATATAGGGATGGGTTCAAATAAAAACCATTCAATTTGTAAAAACCGTGAAAACCTTATTAATATATATATATAGCATATCATTTAGAGCAAAAAAAATCCGATCGGACTTTTCGATTCGTCCATCCGAACCCGCCCGATACAAACACCCCTAATCTGCCTCACTCTCGACCGTTTAGTCTTATTTGCATTCCACACAAACGCTAACACATTATATGATCAAGAAATGGGCATGGTTTATTAGGAAGATCTTGTAAGTAATCAAGAAGCTTTTATTAGTTCATCACATTCGAATCGAATTACATGCAAAGACATTAAAATACGTATATTTTCGACCAGTTTTATACAAATATTCAACTTTTTGTCCACGATTTGATCGAACCCGACACGTAGACGCCAACCACGAGAGCAACAAGAAGAATCACAATCGTATTCACCGCATTCCTCGACGTTTTTAGCTTCGTTGCAAAAACACCCACCGCGTGTTTATAGTTTTCCAATGCGGTTTTAGTCGTTTTATCGAGTTCCCCATAAACCACCTTCTTGTTTTTGTTATCGGAATCACTTGGTTTCTTCTCTGAAGCATTTCCACGAACACCTTCTGCTTTCTTTGATTCAATGGCTTTCCCTTTACCTTTTTCGCTCTTTTCTGCTCCTCCCATCTTCGAAACCTCTTGATCCTTCCCCTTGTTTTCCATGTCTGGTTGTGTTGGTGAAATGGGTTTTTTCTCGGCAGTCGTTTTCTCCGCCATGTTTGATTCGTAAACCGGCTTTGGAGTCGTTGGAACCGGCGCTGCAACCACCGGCCGTCTTTCCTCTTCTGGTTTCGCCGCAAGAGTGATCACTTTTCCTTGCCTAACAAAAAGTATATTTCCTTCGAATTTGGCACTGATTTTGTTGAGATCACAGTTTACAGAAACCGGAAACTCCACACGGAATCGACTCCATGTGTTCTGTTGGAGCTTTCTTTCACCACTTATGATCAAACTCCTTGATCGAAGTTGAACCCTAAGTTGTTCCTTCGCAAAACCTGCAAAAATTCCCATAAAATTCTCTCAAAAAAGCTTACATTAAAATCATAGTTCTAAATAATTCGGTATGGCCTTGTTATGGCATCAAGGTTTGGGTTCGTCACCACGTTAACCCTTGTGGCTCCATTAACATACACAAGTACGTGTATATATACATAGGGCTGGGTTCACATGAAACCAGTTTGTTTTCGTAAGACCACTTTTTTACACTTGAAACTTCACAGCAAAACATTGTGAAGGTTACAGCAAAAACACTGTGAATGTTAATTCACAACGTTTTGCTGCGAAATTTCAAGTGTAAAAAAGTGGGCTCACGAAAACAGGCTGGTCTCACGTGATCACAAGTCTATATATATTGTCGCGCCTTAGGACATGCCTTTAAAGACGTTGTGGCACACCCATAATTCGTAAGGCTTGAGATTTGACCTCGTGGCGCCGCCACGCCTCATGTCATTTAGAATCTTGATTAAAATTGAAGAAACAATCAAGGGTAAGAAAGAAACTAACGAACCTGGAAGATAGACGAGCAGGGTGTCAGAATCGTCTTCGTAAACCCACTCCATGGATGGTTCGAAATCTTGATAAACGCGAGCGGGTGTCGTCATTCCCTTCGATTCCATCTTCGATTAGGGTTTAGAATGTGAAATGTGGGTATTGAAGAAGTTGATGAATTATTGCAAGGTTGAAGTTGTTGAATAAATATGCAAGGATTTGTGGGGAGGATTGTTTGCATTTTGAGGTTGGAATGGTATTCAAATTATGTGAAGTTTTCTTGCAAAATAGATATACCTTTCTTTCTTTGCATTGTGTAGCCTTTTCTTGTTGGTTCCAAAATATGCTTTGAAAATTCATCCTAGGTTTTGTTATGTTATATCTTTGTAAGGGTATTCGTGCAATGCAGCGAGATCCATTTCGATTTTAATGTTTTGTTTTGTGTTTTTATCTCTATCGATGTTATAATACGATTTTATTTGTTTTTAAGAAAGCGATAACGATTTTTTATTTTTGAATAAATTATAATGTGAAGATATCATAAAAAATTTGAAAAAAAAATATTAATGTTAGTATCAAATTGACTATTTAAAAGTTCTCATTTTTTGTGTAATTTCTTTAATTTAATTTTTTTATTATAATTTAATTTAAGTTTAATAACAAAGGAATATTTGGTTTAATAATATAATATTTTATAAAGATAATAATTAAATGTTACGTTAAAAGTTGATGATTATTCTAACTATATTTTAGATTTTTTATATTTAAAATAAGATGTTTATCATGCATTTGATTATGTTTATCTACAGTTAGTTACACGAATTCAGAGATTGAACTTTAATAAGTTGTATTTACGCACAATCTACTTGTAATTTTGAATTTTAAGTACCATACATCAATAAACAATACTTTATGCATAAAAAATTGTTTTTAAGAGTTTTTTTGTCAAATGCTTTATAATATAGTATAAATATAAAGTGGTTTAATTTGTAAGTATAAATAATATTTATGTTATAAATCTCTTGAAAAATAATACCCATTTGAAACGATGTTCAAATGGTTCTGTATGAAACTAGACAGACGAGAGAGTGATAATTGTGCATAGTTTAGTTATATGCACCTCTATTTTTGTTAAAATCGGGTCAAATTATACAGTGAAAATGCAAAAAGTGAGTCTTAATATTGATGTGTGTAAGAGAATATTATTAGCCTACCCTTTTCACTATATTGTCCATCTTCCAGATTATTTTTGTCCAGTTATTTTATATGATAAAAAAAAACTGCATTTTTGTCTCAGTTAATTGTTTGTTGTCATGTCATATGTGGAAACAAGATATTAATCAATTTCAACATAATTTTTATCAAAAAAAACATCTTATATTTGTTTAGAGTCTCCTTCTTTTACAAACTAAATAATCTGTATGAAATTACAAACCAGTTTTCATGTGTTGTTTCACATATGAAACAAAACATATGAAATACAATATTTTATACAGTGTTGTTTCATACATTAAACGTTTATGACTGTTTTCTTCACATATGACTTATAAACACTATTTTTACACATGTTTCATGATATAAAAAAAAACACATGAAAACCGGTTTATGATTTCGTACGATTTCTTAAGTTTATAAATAATTTATTATATCATTTATAAATAATATGTGTTTAATATTTAATTTAAATTAAATATTAATTTGTTTTTGGATTAAACTGAGAAGGGGTTTAATTTTGGTTACTTGTTTTAAGGATTCGTTGTTTTTGGTTTACTCATTCTTGTGATGTTGCTTTCTTGGCCCACACTTTTGACCAATCTATCCTTTCTTTAATATATGCTTATTATTTTATTAATTATTTAATTAAATATAATATTATATCCCACTTTGAATTGTCGTTTTCCATTCATACAAACTTAGAGCATCTCGACTAGTTTTTTTTTTTTTTTTTTTTTTTATATAATTTTCTAAATAAAAAATTTTAATTTTAATTTTCTAAAAAAAATACATTCATTTTGAATATACTAGAAGAGTACTCGTGCAATACAGCGAGACACATCTCGATTTTAATGTTATATTTTATTATTTGTCTCTGTCGATGTTATAATACGATTATATGTGTTTTTAAGAAAACAATAATGATTTTATTTTTGAATAGAATATAAATTTAAAGATATCATAAAAATTTGAAAAAATATATATCAATGTTAATATCAAATCAACTATTTAAAAGTTCTTATTTTTTATGTAGTTTTTTTAATTTATTTTTTTAATTATAATTTAATTTAATTTTAATAACGAAATAATTTATTTTTGATTTAATAATGTAACATTTTATAAAGATAAGAATTAAGTATTTTGTTAGAACTCAATGATTATCCTAATTATAGTTTAGATTTTTTATATTTAAAATGAGATGTTTATCTTGTATTTGATTATGTTTATCTGCAGTTAGTTACACGAATTCAGATATGGAGCTTTAATAAGTTGTATTTACGCACAATTTACTTGCAATCTTGAGTTTTAAGTAATATGTATTAATAAACAGTACTTTATGCATAAAAATGGTTTTTAAGAGTTTTTGTCAAATGCTTTATAATATAGTACATATATAATTTAATTTAAGTTTAATAATAAAACAATTTATTTTGGTTTAATATTATAAATTTTATAAAGATAATAATTAAGTATTYTGTTAGAATTTAATGATTATACTAATTATATTTTAGATTTTTTATATTTAAAATGAGATGTTTATCCTGTATTTGATTGTGTTTATCTGCAGTTAGTTACACGAATTCAGAAATGAGATAAAATCGGACAGGGATGAAATTGTTTAGGGATGAACAAGTTTAAGAGTTTTAAGAGTTTTTAAGAGTTTTAGCCAAATGCTTTATAAGATAGTATAGATTTTTTGTTTTAAAGTTTTTAATATAAATTACATTATTATAATATTCTCTAATTTATTATTTTAATGTACTTTTCATAAAAAATTAATAAAAAAATAATAACTTAATTTCATTGGTGGAATTGTATAAAACAATCATTTCTCTCTTACAATATCAAATTTTAGAAAACAATTTTTTTTTCTATTTTAAAAAAATAGTTGTTGGAGATGCTCATAAAAGCTAATGATTGGCATCGTATTATCATAAATCTTAATGGGTCCAACCTTAGTACTAAATCCTAAACCTCAATTTTTTAAGTCAGTTTTGTCCTAACTGTAGATATTTGGACCAACTTATATGAACGGATTAATCCCTTGAACGAATATGAATAACGTGTAGTCATCGAAGGTGAACCTCCATAATCACAATAGCCTAGATTCAAACCTGGAAAATATGAGATTTCCAATACATCTGTTTGAGTCTTAACAGTGTGTCACAACCCAAGTGGTTAAAAAAATGAGTTGTTTCCACTTTTATCATACTGTATTTGAGTTGCTATTAAATATTGTTTCAAGAAAGAAGTACGTCAATTGTCTGTCTGTTCACGGAGTTGGTTGGCCCACCTTTCCTGCTATATTACAGAACTTCCTCCCTTTTTCTCGTTTGAAGTTGCAATTTGTCATTTTTGCCTCAGTTTCGTACCAACATATATGTATGTATATATCTGAAATCACATAAAAGGTAAATAAATATCTAATCAAAATCGATACGTAAGAAGTAATTATGCGTGCATTAGTCTATACTCATGTCAGTGTTACACAACGTTATCACAAGCAAATCAAGTAACAATCTGAAATGTTAAGGTTTTGGGGACTAACTAAATTCCGCATATAACAGTACTGTAAAATGAAGGTGACGACAACGGATTTAGTGAGTTCAAAGATTCACAAGAGACTAATTAGAACAGAAAGATATCGATTAAACTAACATGTTACAATTTTGATGTTATCAAGGGTAAAAAAAATGAAAATATGATAAGATGCTTGTCCATGATTAGTAGGACCATGGAAAAAGAGAATCTTTGAATTGCAGAGTTAGGAGTAGAGATAACCAAATGGGCCCAATCCGGAACCGATCGGGATCGGTTTAGGACCTTCGGTTAAGGACCAGTTATGGTTATATCCAAAAACAAGGTCCGGCCCGGGACTGGCCCGATTTTTTTTCAAGAAAAATGTATTTTTATATGTATTTCTAGTTTTCTAAGTGTAATTGATTGAAAATCAAATTACAAATTTACAATAAAACATATTTTTTATGTGTATTTGATTGAAAACCAATTATAAAACGTAATTTTTAAGTGTATTTGATTGAAAATCAATTATAAAATTACAATAAAACGTATTTTTTTAGTGTATTTGATTGACCTAATTAGATATTTTAAAGTGTATTAGAATAACATTAACGTATTTTTAAAATTTATCAAAAAGTATAGGACTGGTTTGGGCCCGGCCCGGGACCGGAAACAGTTACCGAAACCGGTTGCAAGTACCCTTAACTGGGTCTTAGTATTTTTGACAAGACCAGTCTGGATTGTTACTGTTTCAGCCCATGACTGATTTGGGTCCGTTCCGGCTCAGAACTGGTTTTTGGCCATGTCTAGTTAGGAGGAACAACAATATGTGAATGCTATGTATAAGATAAAAATGAGGAATTAGAAATTACATTTAATTCTAACTGTTTCTTTGTTTTCTCGATCTCAATATTAATTATGGAGTGAACTATGATTTTTGTTCAAATCGTTGTTAAAGATTGCAATTGTCGTTCTTTTGGTTTTGAAATTGCAATTTTCGTCCTTATAATTTGTAATTTCTTGCTTTTTTCGTCCTTATAATTTGTAATTTCTTGTTTTTTTCGTCCCTAAGATTAATTCAGTTGAAAATCCTCTAATAAATTTGAAATAAATTTAATTTAACATCTCAATAAATTTCAAATTTAATTTCAGTTTTTGAGAAGGTCATTTAACTATAGATACTGTTTCGTCCAGAAACGATGATCGGACTAACGCGAAGTTGTATACTGCTCTGTCACAAGCGGACGATGTCAAGGTATTTGAAATGTGTCGGGGGTTGAGGAACGGCCCGTTTCATATGCTAACCATACATCACGATACCATTCTCCATGTGGCCAGTTACCATAAGCAGAATAATCTTCTTGTTGCACTTCGATCTTTACCAGAATCCCAATATAAGAACCTCACGTGGAACAGTAACAACGGAAAACACGATGCTTCACGAGACGTCCACCGACAACAAGAACGGTGGAGGCCACGGCAGAGATGCTGCGGAGGGCTCCATCGTTGCTTACAATGACCAACAGCAGTAAGGAGATCCATCTACTCTTAATTATGCATACGTAGGCATCATCTTGATCGTCCACCCAATTCCGTATTCTTTTGACTATCATTTATCTCTTTAACATAGTAGCTGCTCTAGCCAATGTAAAGGGTTGGGGTTCACGTGAGAATAAGAGTTTTTTTCTAGACCCGTAAGACCAATTTATGTTCAATGATCAATTTTATAAGCTAATGATCTAATGGTCTAAAGTTGCACACTATGCCAAAAGCGAGAGAAACCCCATCCCTCTCTTTCAAGAAATAATATCTTCTACCAAGACATTCACCAAGGAAGCAGAAGTCATTTTGAAATTTTTTAGTTCGTATTTTTCTGGTAAAAATAAAAAAGGAGATAGCATTCCTGATTATTCAGAACTTAATCGAATCACTTGATCATTTCTACCAATTTAAAGCCCCAATTAGGATTAAAATCTCATTTTAGATCTATAATATTCTAACGTTTACTAATAAATCGTTTTGATTGAAATGGAAAACAATCAATCCCACACAACCAATCTCTATTCGAACCCCCTTTACTTGTAGGAGCCCATCTTGGATTTGAATTAGCCCCAATCAAAAAAATATTCTTGTCATAGGCCCTGTTCCTAATTCACAAGAACATTTTGTAGTCTTTTCGTTTTCGCACTATTACGGATACGAAAATAATGGGAAAAATCCTGCCCAGTGCCGGAAGGTCAAGGAAGTTGGTGACCTGATTTGTAGCACGTGTGTAGCACGTAAAACAAAAAAAATACGCCGCCGTTCACCTGGGTTTCGGTCGCCGGAGTGACAATTTAATGATCAAGGGTTGAGAATTGGTCTCACGAAAAACTCTTAGTCTCACATGATCTCAAGTCCCAATGTAAGATTGTAAGTTTTGATCACTATGCTTGCAACAATGAACCCCATTTACTCAAACACTTACCTAGTAAATGCTTAGCAATAGGAGTCAACAATATAATATATTTTACCGGGTAAGATTATACTACATCAAAACGGTATAGTATGCAACAATTAACCCGGTAAGAGTCATCATCCTCACTTACTGGGTAAGATTCTCCATTCTTATCACAGCTCTTACCGGGTAAGATCCTTGGCACTTGCCATATGCATCCGGTAAGGAAAATTACTCGGTAAGCACTCACCGGGTAAACGTTTAGCAAACGGCCCATTAATGTCATTTTGTATCTTAATGACTCCATAACAAGGTAAATCCTTTTTTCTTTATTAATCTGGATATCCAAACCGCTATGCGAGCCGACTAATCTCAGGACGACCACCTGACTTTTGAACATCTGTGGCCACAAGGGGATTTTTATTCCTCCTTAGATCATTTTACAATTGTCAAGTATAATGGTTTATCAGCTAACTTATGAATTAAAAGCTCTAGTTTTTCAGCCATCAACTAGCTTATCAACTAGTTTGCCAGATATAACAGAAGGTAAATGTTTGTATTATTTTGAATTACACGTGCATCACAAAGAATAGTACTCTGATTATCAATTAAGCGGAAAACTTGTAACTGAAAAACAAAGAAGCATTTATTACAAATAACACAACTTTGATAATTTCGGATTTCGAGTTGCAGCAAGACAATCTTTTTATGATTATAAATAAAAAGAATTAGATCACGAAATTAATAAAAGTCATCAAATAAAAGAGTTAATATGCATACATTGGTTATACCAACATTTAACATTTTACAACTTTATTTATATCTCATGGCATTCTTAGTTTTATCAACCACAACTCTTCAGGTGTGATCCACTATCATTCTTCTATTCATGAGTGTGTGTATATATATACACACACACACGAAGTATCGTTCGGGAAGGAGAGTTAAAGTGAATAATATAAGAAGGGATCTGGACAGTTGATCACACTACTAGAATACCAGGTATCAGCGACGAATATCAGCGAGGGAAAATTTCCCTCGCATATCAGCGAGGGAAATGTCAAAAAACGCATTCCCTCGCTGATCCCTCGCTGATCTGCGAGAGAAATTTTCCCTCGCTGATCCCTCGATGATCAGCGAGGGATCTGCGAGGGAAATGCCAAAAAAACTCATTCCCTCGCTGATCCCTCGCTGATCTGCGAGGGAAAAATTCTCTCGCTGATCCATCGCAGATCAGCGAGGGATCTGCGAGGGAAATGCCAAAAAAACTCATTCCCTAGTTGATCCCTCGCTAATCTGCGAGGGAAGGTTTCCCTTGCTGATCCCTCGCAAATCAGCGAGGGAATTGCCAAAAAATTCATTCCCTCGCTGATCCCTCGCAAATCAGCGAGGAATCAGCGAGGGAAATGACAAAATTCAGAATCCCTCGCTAATCAGCGAGGGATCAGCGAGGGAAGTGACAAAATTCACATTCCCTCGCAGATCCCTCGCTGATCTACGAGGGATCAGCGAGGGATTTTCCAATTTTTCCTATTTTCTCATTTTTATGTGTTATATGTACATATTTTTATGTGTTGATATTGTATGTATGCATGTCATGTGTTGTTTTTGTGTGTGTGTGTGTGTGTGTGTATATATATATATATATATGTTGTGCTTGCTAACCGCGATATGTGCATGTGTTATAAGTATATATACCCGTCGTGAGGGAAAATGATTTTTTCCATTTTTTTAATTTTATAACTACTAATTTAATT
>NC_037528.1:9600744-9602639 GCF_001531365.2 Cynara cardunculus var. scolymus
GTATATATACTTATAACACATGCATATATACATACGATACCTAAATATAAAAATATAACACATAAAATTCAAGAAAATCAAGAAAGGCCGAATAGTTGTTAAATACATGCATTGGTTATGTTTGATTTACAGTCGTTATGCTGCTGAAATAATTACATACATAACCTCACCCGTTTTTGTTTTGGTGAACCATATGAGTGATTTCAATCGCTTAGGGGTGAGTCATAATCTAGTACCGACAGCCCTCTCCCTGATGAGGCATCTCTTTGGGAGCAAAATGTCGGAGGACGGAGGAAAGGCCGAATATTTGATTTCGGGACCACCCAGAATCCCTCTTATGCTATGACGGGTAGATGTAGCAATAGCGGGTCATCATACGAGTCAAGAGCGGAGGTACGTTGGTTATATTGTTATAAACTTTCTCATTACTAAAATTGCGAACAAATTACTGATTTCGAATAATATTGAATATTTACAGGTAACGGAGTTGAGAGAGAAGTTGTCAAGGGTAGAAGAGGAACTCAAGACCGAACGGAAGAATAGGGCAGATTTGGAGGCCAGACAAGCTGCCTCGGCAGCTGAACAGGCCAGACAAGTTGTTGCATTAGCCCAATAGGCCCATTATAGGAGCATTTTGCTGCGTTTATGCGGCAATCAGGATACGTTTTCCCGCCTCCCCCACCTCCCGATAGTTAGATTGTATGTATTCGAAGATTAAATTGTATGAATTGAATATTTTAAATTGTATGAATTCATATTTTAAATCGTATGAATTGGTTACTTTGTTCACAGATTTGGTTTGTTATATTATTATTTCCAGGTTTTTTACATAAATAAATACAGGATTTATGCATTTTTTAAAAATTTATTTTTTAATTTTATACAAATTAGCGACGGATTAGCGAGGGAAAATCCGTCGCTGAAAGTCCTTGAAATTCCCTCGCAGATCCGTCGCTAAAAGTTCTCTCGCAGATCTGTCGCTGAAACTTCCCTCGCAGATCCGTCGCTGAAAGTTCCCTCGCAAATCCGTCGCTGAAAGTTCCCTCGCAAATCCGTCGCTGAAACTTCCCTNGTCGCTGAAACTTCCCTCGCAGATCCGTCGCTGAAAGTTCCCTCGCAAATCCGTCGCTGAAAGTTCCCTCGCAAATCCGTCGCTGAAACTTCCCTCGCAGATCCGTCGCTGAAAGTTCACTCGCAAATCCGTCGCTGAAAAATCCGTCGCAGATCCGTCGCTGAAAGTTTCGTCGCAGATTCGTCGCTGAATTATCCATCGCAGATCCCTCGCTGATCCGTCGCTAAATACTTTCCTCGCTGATCCGTCGCTGAAAGTGTCCATCGCAAATCCGTCGCTGATCCGTCGCTGATAGCATTACCTACGACTGTTTGACCGACGGAGTATCAGCGACGGATTACCCTTTCAGCGACGGATTTGCGAGAGATTTTTCCCTCGCTGATACTCTGCATTTTTGTAGTGTGATCACCTTTCATCTCAAACCCACCTATGGATTGCGTTTGATACGGGAATTGATTTGGTGCATTTCATCTCAGTGCATCTCATCCTAACGTGCATCCAAGGGTGAGAATCCCTTCTTACGCTTTTCACTTTAACTCTCCTTCTCACACAGGAACCCAACCCTATGTGTGTATGTGCGCGTTGTGTATAGGGTTGGGTTCCCAGTGAGAATTGAAGTTGCGATGAGAAGGGTAAGAAGGGATCTCCACCCTTGGATCAATCTTGATTGAAGATCAACACTGTTGGTCCCGAAAGGGTCTACAAGATAAGAAACAGTTTGTAGAAAGGGGGGGATGAATACAAACACAAGTTTTTCAAATTTAAAATATATATTGATAGAGAAGATCAATACAGATTTTACAAGATTGTTTGCGGAAAGATA
>NC_037528.1:9603664-9606324 GCF_001531365.2 Cynara cardunculus var. scolymus
ACTGACTTATAGATTGTCAGCGAACGAGAAAAGTAACACTGGAACTCATAGACTTGTGTCCCTATTACTTTTTTCAGGGATCTTTTTCAGTGAGGCACATGGAATACTCATTTTATTAATCAATGGAAATAATACAAGTATTATAGTACATGTTCAGAATTTACAGAAATGTAAAAACAATCACTGAAAGAGGATATAGTAAAAGATTTACATGGAAAAGTGGATTGATGATACAAAGAGATCCTTGTTCTAAAACACTTAGATTTATGTACTAAGGTACATCTTCACCAAGGTTTCTTCGGCGTTGGATTTCTCTTCGAATCTTCAGATCGATGACTCTTCCAGGCATGCTGTCTTCTATCCATAGCAAAAGATAAATCAAGTGATCCAATGGACAGAGATGCAGTTCTGACATTCTCTGAAATCTGACTTCACCTTCATAGTCAAGGAATATAACTCCTAACTCAGGTTTRAAATGCACAATGTTGGGTGTATAGGGACCCTTAACTGGCAGGTCAAGATTCAGCATAGAAATGTCAGTACTCCTATGAGCCTTCAGGACCTCATCTAAGGAGAACCTTGTTTCATGTTCGTTTCTCAGGGATGGTCCTTCATTAGGATCTAGGAGTGTTTGTTTCTTCTTCCTACCTTTCTTCAGAGTTGGCCGGTCGGGGACCTTGACATATCTGGACATTCTTTTGATGAGATCGTTGATAGTGTCCTCGATAAGTGTCTTGTGTCTCGACTTGGATTGCTGAATGGCATGTCTGATCTCCATCCACTCGCTGTATCCATAGCGGCCAAGGTAGGAAGGATACTCGGTAACGGCTTCAAAATTGTCTCTGGTGATGAGCATTAAGATCAGTGTTCCACCGTCTTTAGATCGTCTACTGATGTTGACGTTGATGATTGGACGGGGGTTGAGTCTCTTTTTCAGCTTTGCTTCGCTCCATTGCTTATCCTTGTCCTCAAGCTTCTGCTTCTTTCTACGTTCAGCTTCTGCAATCTGAAGAAGTTTGGCCTGGGCTTGGACAACACTCACTTTTTTCTTGGACTTCTTGGGAAGGACTTTAGCAGCTAGGGACTTGGCCAGCCTTAGGCTGTCTTCAGTTTCTTTTGAAGCTCTAGCTCTTCTTCAGCCCTTACAGCCTCGAGTCTTTCAGCTTCAGAGAGGAAGTCAAGCTCACCACCACTAGAGGTACGAAAAGGGATTTTTACTCTAGTCTGGTCGAGCGACTCCTTAAGCTGAGACATCTGCTGGTCTGTTGGAGTATAAGAGTTGGGTTGATCAGATACCCACTCCAGTCGACCGCAGGTAGTTGACGGAATGTGAAGTTGATGTTCTAAAGTGATTGGCACCTGGGAGGTGGAGTCTTCAAATAAGGTTGGTTGAGGACTTGCGAAAAGTACCTTCAAGTTACCTTCTTCAGCGATCTCCTTGCCTTTCGACTTGGAGCCCTGGTGCTTTGATGGACTCGACTTACTTTGTCTTTGCTCCCCCTAGGATACAAATTCCCCGAGGGCAACACCTTTGGTGACGGTTGAAGGCTTTTGGAACTTGATGGTAAAGTCATCTTCATCATCATCATCGTCGTCACCATCTAGATCATCTCTGGTGTTTGGAATGACAGGTTCTTCATCATCTTCATCATCATCTTCTTCATCATTGTCAACATCATCATCATCACCAATAGCAGTGATGGTATGGACCTCATCCCTAGGGATGGCATCTACAACCTCAGCTTGAGCAGCTTCGGTGGTAGGGATTACAGGAACATCAAATGCTTCAGCTTCAACAGCCTCGGCGTCTACTGCAACTGTGGCTGATACTGGACCAACGGCCTGAGAAGTCGTAGGAGCAGCATTGGATGATCCACCAGCGTTGGAACTCATCTCCCCCTCTCTGGCTAAGACTTGAGAGAATTGGCCAGAGAGTTCGTCCAAGCGCTGTCGCTGGAGAACCATGGAATCCTCCAGCCTTTGCAAAGCATTGGCTAGAGTTGTCGCTGTCTCACGCGTTTGAGAGAGCTGAGCGCGATCATCGGCAGAGAAGGAGGGTGCACTCACTGGAGCTGGTTGACGGACAGCATCCAGGATTTGCTGAAGAAGTCCAGTCTGCTGTTCAGCTATTGCTTGAGCATCATCAGAGGTCAGTTCTTTGATCTTAGAATGGCAAATCTTCAATTGTTCTTGAAGATCAATATTAAGCATTTCAGCTTTTGATTTGYCATTGAGGGCATTGTAAAGGTCAACCGTCAGAGTATCTAGTGCAGAAAGACTAGAAGAAGAAGAAGAAGAAGAAGAAGAAGAAGAGGTTTCATTCAGGAAGCATACCTGAGTAGAAGAAGAAGATGGCTCTGAGGAGGTGGATGCTTCAGAAGATCCTTCATCAGCATTAATGGCCATCATGCARACGTAGGCTTTATCTTCTTCATCAGAAGATGATTAATCAGATGATTCAGCCTAGTCATGCTCTTTAGCAACAAGACCTTTAGACTTTTGCTGGTTTTTCTTCATATTCTTGTACTTCTTCTTCAGTTTAGAGTACTTCTCATCTATGGTCCTAAAGGAGGAAGGAGCTTTAGAGGATGGCGTCACAGTCTTCTTCGATCTGCATTCACCTGCAAAGTGTCCAGGCCGGTGACAATTATAGCAGACAG
>NC_037528.1:9607428-9609206 GCF_001531365.2 Cynara cardunculus var. scolymus
TTTTCAAATTTAAAATATATATTGATAGAGAAGATCAATACAGATTTTACAAGATTGTTTGCGGAAAGATAAGGTAATAAAAACCTATCTAAACAACCTTTGGTTACACACAGAGCTTTAGCAAATACAAGAAAAGAGAATACTAAAAGAAAATATCTTTCACTTAAGTTAGAAGAAGCTTGAAGTAAGAATAGGGTTAGAGAGTGATGCGCGCACTCTGCATGGAGAAGAAACACTTCTATTTATACCCAGTGCATTAAATGTTCATTTAATGCAATAAGGTAGGGTTTAGAATGCATGTCAAGCCTTAATAGGAAGGCATGTCCTTTCCTACAGTAAATAGTACAAAAGCACTATTTCTGAGCAGACATCCTTGCCTAAAGTTGGGGGACAAAGAGTCGACTAATCGGCTCCATACCGTACTACTTTTGGTAAGGGTATGGTTTGTCCTTTGTATGCATAAAGACAAGACAACATCTGTCGTGCTAAGCAAGCTTCTTTTGATCGTTGAATGCTGGAATGACCTGGAGGTCTCATCATCATTCGCTGAAGCTAGAGCAGTCTTCACACATATGTAGACAGGCTTGTAATCCCTGAATACCGCTTCAGATCACTTACTCGCCAGTCTCTAATCTTCAGTTTCAGTCTTCGACGTTTGTTGAAGGTTCTTTGGTGTGAGTGTTGTCTTCTTGAAGTATTGTTTGTCTCTGAGATTTACAAAGCAAATCCCTCAGCGATCACTGAACATACTCAGTGGACGATCGCTGGAACTGAAAATACAGAAACAAAATTACATCGTGAAAGATAAAAAGGGATTATCATCAAATCACTGAGAGAGATGATCAACAAACACTAATACGGTGCACCGGATCAATTCTCGTGAAAAGTCTAACCTTAACTCCTATTCTCACATAATCTTTCATTTATATATATATATATAGAGAGAGAGAGAGAGGGAGAGAGAGAAAGAGAGAGAGAGGGAGGTGAGGATCAAACGAGAACATGTGAGAACACGAGAACAGCCAAATGACGTGATTTTGCATTGAAATCACATATGATTACAAAACACGGTCAACGCAAGGGTTTGCCGAGGAACCTGGCCCTTGGTTGTGCAGAATCAAATGTGATTTTACACATGAGTTTAGTTTAAAATCATATTTGATTTGGCCATTCTCATGTTTCTTTTATTTGGTTACTTTGTTCTCGTTTAAACTCCAATATATATATATATATATATATATATATATTCAGTTTAATCATGTTGGATGAGACAAACATTCAACATTGTGCCATATGCCCTCTAATCAATAACAAAGAACTAAAGAGTCTAAAAGAAAAAGACTCAAACATAGAAAGTCTGAACCAAAGGGCCTTTGGCCTAGTGGTATCGTAGCCCTTGGTCTTCTAGGAGTTCAGGGGTTCAAACCTCACCATAGGTGAGGAGGGGGTATAAGTTTATTTGTTGCATTTGCCGTATATAAATATTATATACTTCAAAAAAAAACATAGAAAGTCTGAAAAAGGGAAAGTGCATCTTTTTTAGCTCTATCTCAATTGCTTATGGTTGAAGCTGGTTCTTTCTACAAACTTTTTATAACATCTGCTAAACCAAACGAGCTCAGTATATCCTACCCGAAAGTAGGGTTGGGGGTGAGATGTATACAAACATATCCTATATACTATAGAGAGGACCTCTGCTATAATGCACCAATCAATATTAATCGTACCCCAAAGGTGGGGTCTGAGATGGGATGTACACAGACCTGTCATCTACTCTG
>NC_037528.1:9609996-9615198 GCF_001531365.2 Cynara cardunculus var. scolymus
CCGGGTGTTAATAAAGTAAATATTTTTTCCTCATGTGGTTATTTACGATGATAACCCATTTAAATAGAGAAAGGAGGTTCTAACATGGAAAAGACGCCATTTCTATATGAAAACCTGCCTTCAAATTACTTCCTAAAACCCTTGAATAGAAAAAGGAGGTTTAACATAGAAATGGCACCAAACTTCTCTATGAAAACCTACCTCCAAATTATTCTCTAAAAGAACCCACGTTCCAACATATACAAAAAAGAAAGAGAAATTGTCTAGCTGATGTAGGACTCCAACACATAAGACTAAGAATTCCAACTCATATATATATATATATATATATATATATATATATATATATATATATATATATATATATAGGGAGGATCAAACAAGAACGGTAACTATTTAAAATAACACGAAAACAGACGAATCACATGTGTTTTTTACACTAACATCACATACAAAATCACATGTGATTCAGGCGACCTTGCCCGGCGACTTGAAGACGCAACCACAACTCGCCTAGACACTTCTTTTCGACCACTAACTTGTTATGGGTTGAGAATTGATCTCACGAAAAACCCTTGGTCTCACATGATCTCAAGTCCGAATGTAAGATTGTAAGTTTTGATCACTATGCTTGCAACAATGAACCCCATTTACTCAAACACTTACCTGCTAAATGCTTAGCAATAGGAGTCAACAATATAATATATTTTACCGGGTAAGATTATACTACATCAAAACAGTATAGTATGCAACAATTAACCCGGTAAGAGTCATCATCCTCACTTACCGGGTAAGATTCTCCATCCTTATCACAGCTTTTACCGGGTAAGATCCTTGGCACTTGCCATATGCATCCGGTAAGGAAAATTACTCGGTAAGCACTCACCGGGTAAACGTTTAGTAAACGGCTCATTAATGTCATTTTGTATCTTAATGACTCCATAACAAAGTAAATCTTTTTTCTTTATTAACCTGGATATCCAAGCCGTTATGCGAGCCGACTAATCTCAAGGTGATCACCTGACTTTTGAACCTCTGTGGCCACAAGGGGATTTTTATTCCTCCTTAGATCATTTTACAATTGTCAAGTATAATGGTTTTTCAGCTAACTTATGAATTAACAGCTCTAGTTTTCAACCATCAACTAGCTTATCAACTAGTTTGTCAGATATGACAGAAGGTAAATGTTTGTATTATTTTGAACTAGTGTTTGACATCGTGTGTTGCACGATGACGATAAATTTTTTAAAAATTTATTGAAATTAGCTAAATGAGTCAATGATCACATTTATCTTACCTTTGATATATGAAGCTAACTTATCATTATTGGTTGTTCTTTTAATATTATATATATATATAGAGGTTGGTTATTATACAACCCTGGTCATTTGTGCAACCAATACAACCCAATCTCAACCGTCCATTTCATTTGATTAATATGTTATTTTATAGAGATTTTGATTATTTCCTAATATWAAGTATTAATCATAATTAATGAACCGTATTCATCTTCCATAAATATTTAAATCATAATAAATGAACTCTAATCATTTCCATAAATATTTCAATTTATTGGGTTGCATTGGTTGTACAAATGCGATAAGTTGTATTTGAAATAAACCCTATATATATATATATATATATATATATATATATATATAATTATTAAGTCTTAAATATCAATCTTTTATTATATCAAACTTTGTGATTGGTTCAAAATCATTAAAAAAAAATATGTAAAAATATGGATATAATCATGAGGTGTATTAAGAGAATTATTTTACCATAATACATATCAGTTTATCTTCTACATATATTCTCATAAAATATTTATATTCATCAAGCAATAATTGAGTTGTTATTTACATTGATATAATTGTTGAATATTTTTGCAATTTTCTTATATTAGTTCGTGATATACTCATTTGCAACATTGGTTAAGAACCTCATTGAAACCACTTTTTTCCTACATGTGATTGTAAAAAGTGAAAATAATAGCTAGTATTATGATCCTTCTAGATATATAAGAGTCTGATTGATTTGTTATTTTTTTCATTTCACTTGTTCAAGCTTTTTAGATTTGTTTTAGACAGTTCATAGTTTGGTTTATTTATAAAAAAATCCTGAAAATAGAAGTTTTAATAAAATTATGTAAAATAAAAGATATTTATTATATTGAATTTCATATTTTAAATATAGGGATGGAAAAGTCTTTTACATATATCAAATATTTTAAAAAATCAAAAATCTAAGAAAAAAATGGGTTTTTAATATTTAGAGGATAACACCTCATTATGTTTGGTTTCTTCTTTAAGAATTAAAAATATTAGAAAATAATTTCCAAACTCAATGCTAAAAAAGAAAAAAAAACACAATAGACCGATCAACATCAACAAAAACTCATATCATATTTGTTTTCATGAATGACGACTCAAATCAACAAAAAAACAAATCACATCCACAAAACTGAATAAAGAAGAAGAATTGGGAGCTTAAAAGAGATTATTATGTTAAACAATGTTACCTTATTTCATCAAAGATTCATATGCCACTTTATCCACACAAAAAATAAAATAAAAATCATATGCCTACATAATTCCAATTTTAGTGTGAATTCTCCGACTACGAAATATTGTACTTACATAAGCAAAAACTCATACCACGATTAGTCTTATTGAATGACGCCTCAAATCAACAAAAACGCAAATCACCCCCACAAAATTATAACTGAATAGAGAGAAAGAATTGAGAGATTAATAGAGAGATTCATATGTTTGTATAATTCCAATTTTAGTGTGAATATCTTCAATTAAAAGACGAAAAATACTATACTTACATTAACAAAAACCCATATCATATTTCTCTTATTGAATGACGCCCCAAATATACAAAAGTGCAAATCACCTCAAAAACTGAATAGAGAGGAAGAATTAAGAGGTTTTTTTTCTTAAACAATGTTACACTATTTCTTCAAGGATTCATATGTCACTTTATCCACACACAAAAACTCCATATGCCTACATGATTCCAACTTTAATGTGAATATCTTCGATCCAATTTTAGTGTGAATATCTCCAATTAAAAGACGAAAATACTATACTTACATTAACAAAAACTCATATCATATTTCTCTTACTGAATGACGCCTCAAATAAACAAAAGTGCAAATCAACTCAAAAACTGAATAGAGAGGAAGAATTGAGGGGTTTTTTTCCTTAAACAATGTTACACTATTTTTTCAAGGATTCATATGTCACTTTATCCACACACAAAAACTCCATATGCCTACATAATTCCAACTTTAATGTAAATATCTCCGACTAAAAAAAGAAATATTATACTTACATAAGGAAAAAATCATACTATGATTTGTCTTATTGAATGACACCTCAAATCAACAAAAATGTAAATCGCATCCACAAATTTATAACTGAATAAAGAGAAAGAATTAAGAGATTAATAGAGAGATTATCATAGAGGTATACCACAAAATTATACATGAATAGAGAGGAAGAATTGAGAGGTTAATAGAGATGTTATCATAGAGATGTACCACAAAATTATACATGAATAGAAATGAAGAATTGAGAGATTATTATAGAGGTGTACCATGAAGAGAAGATGAAAAATTATAACCGAATAGAGAGAAATAATGAGAGTTAAAAGAGTACTTATTAGAGGGAACATAAATAGGTTGAAACAACCTAATTAAAGGATCTTAAATATGAATATGAAACATAAAAAACAAATATTAAAATAGGAGAAGCTTGAGAAAAGGAGAAAAAAGATAAATCATTTTCTTGTTTGGAGAAGATGTCACATCATTGCATGTGGTTTTTTCTTTAATGTGTATATAGATTACACGTGCATCACAAAGAATAGTACTCTGATTATCGATTAAGTGGAAAACTTGTAACTGAAAAACAAAGAAGCATTTATTACAAATAACACAACTTTGATAATTTCGGATTTGGAGTTGCAGCAAGACAATCTTTTTATGATTATAAATAAAAAGAATTAGATCACGAAATTAATAAAAGTCATCAAATAAAAGAGTAATATGCATATGTTGGTTATACCAACATTTAACATTTTACAACTTTATTTATATCGCATGGCATTCTTAGTTTTATCAAACCACAACTCTTCAGGTGTGATCCACTATCATTCTTCTATTCATGAGTGTATGTGTGTATATACACACACATGAAGTATCGTTCGGGAATGAGAGTTAAAGTGAATAATGTAAGAAAGGATCTGGACAGTTGATCACCTTTCATCTCAAACCCACCTATGGATTGCGCTTGATACCGGAATTGATCTGGTGCATTTCATCTCAGTGCATCTCATTCTAATGTGCATCCAAGGGTGAAGATCCCTTCTTACGCTTCTCACCTTAACTCTTTTTCTCACTGGAACTCAACCCTATGTATGTATATGTGTGTGTATAGGGTTGGGGTTCTCGGTGAGAATTGAAGTTGCGATGAGAAGGGTAAGAAGGGATCAATCCTGATTGAAGATCAACACTAATACGGTGCACTAAGATGCACCTGATCAATTCTCGTGAAAAGTCTAACCTTAACTCCTATTCTCACACAATCTTTCATTTATATATATATATATATATATAGAGAGAGAGAGAGAGAGAGAGGGGGTGAGGATCAAACGAGAACATGTGAGAACACGAGAACAGCCAAATGACGTATGATTTTGCATTGAAATCACATACGATTACAAAACACGGTCAACGCAAGGGTTTGCGGGGGACTTGTCCCTTGGTCGTGCAGAATCACATGTCATTTTACACGTGAATTTAGTTTAAAATCATATTTTATTTGGTTACCTTGTTCTCGTTTAAACCCCACTATATATATATATATATATATATATATTTTCAATTTAATCATGTTGGATGAGACAAACATTCAACATTGTGCCATATGCCCTCTAATCAATAACAAAGAACTAAAAGAAAAAGACTCAAAAACAGAATGTCTGAAAAAGGGAAAGTGCATCTTTTTTAGCTGCATCTCAATTGCTTCTGGTTGAAGCTGGTTCTTTCTACAAACTTTTTATAACAACTGCTAAACCAAACGAGCTTAGTATATCCTACCCGAAAGTAGGGTTGGGGTGAGATGTATATAAACATATCCTATATACTAGAGAGAGGACCTCTGCTATAATGCACCAATCAATATTAAT
>NC_037528.1:9615773-9625490 GCF_001531365.2 Cynara cardunculus var. scolymus
ATATTTTTTCCTCATGTGGTTATTTACGATGATAACCCATTTAAATAGAGAAAGGAGGTTCTAACATGGAAAAGACACCAATTTCTATATGAAAATTTGGCTTCAAATTACTTCCTAAAACCCTTGAATAGAAAAAGGAGGTTTAACATAGAAACGGCACCAAACTTCTCTATGAAAACCTACCTCCACATTATTCTCTAAAAGAACCCAGGTTCCAACATATACCGAAAAGAAAAAGAGACTGTCTAGTTGATGTAGGACTCCAACACATAAGACTAAGAATTCCAACTCATATATATATATATATATATATACACACACAGGGAGGATCAAACAAGAACGGTACCTATTTAAAATAACACGAAAACAGACGAATCACATGTGATTTTTACACTAACATCACATACAAAATCACATGTGATTCAGGCGACCTTGCCCGGCGACTTGAAGACGCAACCACAAGTCGACTAGACACTTCTTTTTGACCACTAACATGTGATTTTGTACGTGATTTGCCCGGTTTCGTATTCTTTTAAATGGGTTCAGAGAAAAACCGCAAAAAAATGAAAAACTGAGGAACACCCTAGTAACGGTTCACCTCTATGGCATGCATATGTGCATAAAAGTAATTTGTAAGTAGTTTTTCCATGTGCATAATATGCACACGTGCATAGAAACCAGGAAACATCTACAATCACTTGTGTCCACATGTACATACCGTACAAATGAATGATTATTAGGATGTTCTACAGTTTTTCATTTTTTGGGGGTTTTCCATATATATATATATATATGCATACATATATACATAGACACTAGGTCATCAGCCTTTTGTGCTTTTGTGCATTCTCCCTGTCTATTCTATGGTTGATCATATGACATCTAGAAATCATAGGACGGACGCTGACCTGTTTAAAGCTCTGTCAGATGGTGATGATGCCAAGGTATGTGAGATATGCCGAGAATTGCCGGATGGCCCGCTCCACAGACTAACCATACACAATGACAGCATTCTTCATATCGCCAGTTATTATAAGCATAATAAACTGGTTCTTCAGCTGCTGAATCTAATTCCTGAAAACCAACCAGAAAAACTTATGTTGAAAAATGAAGCTGGAAAAACCTTACTTCATGCAACAGCCACCAGCAATAGGACGGTTGAGGCCGCTGCTGAGATGCTGCGTCGGGCACCTTTATTGCTCAGCATGACCGACAGGCTCGGAGAGACTGCTCTTTTCCGTTCAGCCCGTTATGGGAAGACCCAAACTTTCAAATTTCTAGAAGCTGAAGTGAGAAGGAAATATTCTGCAGAACCAGATTTCAGGAAATTTCTTTTTAGAGATAATAAAGCTACTATCCTTCATGCTGCGATTCATAGTGAGAACTTCAGTAAGTGTTTGTTTGCAGACTGAGAAGGGGCCGTTTACCAAATGCTTGCTGGTTAAGCACTTACATGCAAGAGTCTCCACCCTCATTTACTTAACCGGGTAACATTTCCGGCCATCAAAATGAATTGTTGGTATTGGTAAGCATCTTTAACCTGGTAAGCACTAACTGGGTAAGAGTCTTCTCCCTCGCTTAAGATTCTAGGTTCTTTCCATGTTCACCCGGTAAGGTAAGTGACACTCGTGTAAGCGGCGCTTACCTGATAAGCGTTTGGTAAACGGGCCCTAAACCAAACCAAACTCATTATATCTCACTCGGAAGCAGAGTCTCTAATCCATTTGTCTAATATATAAACAGAGTTGGCTCACTATATTGCTGAAACATATCCATTCTTGAATAATGAAGATGGAGATGGGATGACAGGTCTTCAACTTCTTGCATGCAAGCCATTAGTATTCAACAGTGGACTTGCAGAAAATTTCTTCAAACGGTTCATATACAGGCGTAAGATACTAACGTACACTTTCCTTTGTAAGGGTGTTCCGGGCTATGCCCAGACTAATCTCGGCAAATTGTAGCCGTACGTCAACCCTGATAAACTCAGTGGTCACAATTGTTGTGAACGCCTGGAATTGAACCCAGGGCAGATGGGATATTCCACCGCATCTCCCTTGGGCCTCAATCACTGTCACAACCCTTTGTAACGTATTTATGTGTGTAAATGCTTTATTCGGTCATCAAGCCTGCTAATTCATCAACAACCACTATAACAAAATCCGCTTTATAAGACGTCAAACATGTCTAAATGTCATGTTAGACTGCTTTATAGGACTTAAATGTATAGTACCAAACCATTGTGTGCCCTATATAAAGGTGTTATAGGATGTTGCGATGTATTTGGACATCCTAACAAGATTTTTAGGACCCTTTTGAAATAAAGTGTCCTATTAGTTATTTATAGGACACTTTTGAGAAAGTGTCCTGTGAACAATCGTTTTTATAAGGTATTTTTTCAAATAAAGTTTCTTTTGATAATTTTATGTTGGTATCAATAGTAGATGGTTTGAAAATTGGGTCTTCTATTTTAGATTCTTTTATTATGTTGGTATTATTATTATTATTATTAGTATTTTCAATTCTTTGTTGACCAATGGTATAATTGTTTTGTTGGATTATATTGGTATTGGATTTTTCATTATTATAAGGCTTTTCTATTTTGACAAGAGGTTTACCAATATAAAAATTACCAATATTTCTATCCATAAGAAAAAAGGAATGTTAATTTCATGATTTAACATATATAATTCCCAATCAATTCTATGTAAAAGCTTTTGATTACCATCAAACTTTTTCTCATACCAAATTATGTATTTGAAGAGACGTCACTTAATAAGTTTTTTCAAAAAATACGCTATAAAATTGTACTTATAATTGGTCTCTATAATCTTCAATTTCTGATCTAGTAGGATTATATGATTCAGTACAATTATCGCTTTTATTATCGTCTTCATACAAAGGCTTTGGTATTGTATCATTAAAATCTACTCCTTTTAGTCTCATAGACTGTGATCTATTAAAAATTTTATTATCATCTAAAACAGAGGATTTATAAGAGGTGGAAGTCGAATGTCTAGCATTTTTAGAAAAATCAGTACTAAAAGAAATATCTACAGATCCGTCAGAGTGTTCAATAATATTTGAAATTTGATTATTAAATTCAATTGGTTTTGGAACATTTATATCTTGTAAATTCCAATTACCGGATTGAGTGATCTCATTCCATTTTAATTTCTTACGAGTTTTAACATTAGTATGTGAAGTGTTTGCTTCAAAAATAATAGTCTCATTTTTAGGTGACACAAGCTTGGTTCTAGGCTCTATAGTGGTAGTCATAGTTTTATAATAAACTCTATAAATAACTGCTAAAGATTTAACATCTTCTTTGAATTCCAAATTTTTAGTTTGAACAGTCAAAGTTAGATTAGAATATCCAAAATATGAGGATCAAATAATCCTACAGTGAAATTTGGATAACAATTAAAATATATTGGACCATTAGAAATATTAGATTCAGAATTGCTAAAATCGAGTTATTAAAATTAGTGTGTCTAGCATCTCTTAAGCATAATAACACTGGAGCATCAAATTCAATTCCATGCCTGAATAATGGTTTAATAGCAACTTAAACAGATCCAACGTGAAGAAACTTATAATGTTTTTCTCTATGCTCTCTTATAGCTTTAGAAGATAACAATTTTACATTTTTGTTATCTTTATTAATAGAAATAGTTTGCTCTGTAGTTTTAATAGAATATCCTTGCATAAAATCAAGCGTGCCAATCTTATAAATAGTTTTAACATCAAGTTTGGGAATAGTCCAATCAAGAAGGCTATTCTCAATATCAGACATTGAAGAGTGTCTATCAATATCTATTCTAGATAGTAGTTTCGAAAATTTTTCCATTAAGATAAGAAATATATTTCTTGATGAGATTTAAAGTAAGTCTTTCTTGCTATAATAGTTAGTTGGTTATCTACGGGAACACTTTGTTACCGAGCGGGTCCGGCCAGCCGTCTTACTCTCAACTGCGGCATTTACGCTAATCAAACGCTGAAGGCTTACCAACGCAGGAGATTTCCAACTGATTATAGTAAGATTAACTTTCTTATATTCCTCAGAAAGAAATAAACTACTCATCCTTGTATGGAACAATTTCGGATACTAACACACAGAAAATCAACCGATACACGCTACCCCCCACTGGCTCTGATACCAAATGAGACAGGATCGATGGGTGGTGGACTTGTTAGGACGTCCAGAAGCATTGAACCAACTTATTGTAGCACCTTTATTTAGGATGCACGATTATGTGATCCTATAAACTTAAGTCCTATAAAATAGTCTATTAAGACATCTAGACATATTTGACGTCCTATAAAGTCTGATTTTTTGTTGTAGTGAACATAATAACCCTATTAAATTATAGACCTTTATGGCTTTATTTCTCAGTCATTGATCCAAGTACTAAAGAAAGAACTAGTAGAGTGCCTATCCTGCGAGAAGTTCAGAAACAAAAGCACAAAAGTGAATCAGCAAAGAAACTTGCAACCCTCTTAATCGAAAAGGATACCTCATGGGAAGCAACGGAACCCAGGTCAGATCAGAACAGAATTAAGCCCCACAAATATGGAGGGGGGGATACCACTGCTCAACAGATCAAAATGCAATCAGAAACACATCATGCAGATATCATCATCACTTCTGATACCCCTGACTCTCCATTGCTTTTAGCTACAAAATCGGGTTGTACAGAGATTGTTAAGAAAATACTGGAAGTCTACCCTCAGGCAATAGAGCATATTGATGAGGACGGACGTCACATTTTGCATGTGGCAATCAAATATCGAAGAATGGATATCTATAAAGCTGTGATCGATATGAAGAATCCTTTGACAAGGCTAAGAGCGAAGATTGACAAACGCGGCAATTCAATTCTGCACATGGTTGGCCTAAAGGTTACAGATCAGAATGCTGAGGAGGACATCAGAAGCCCTGCTCTGGTACTACGAGATGATTTGATTCTGTTCGAGGTAATGGCGTTCAACACATTTATCAAACAGTTATTAATCATTGTTTAATCTAGACTAAGGAACAAACAACAATTTAGCATAATCAATACAGACAACTTAATGAAAAACAACCAAGCAACCCTTAGGGGCTGTTTGGTTTGGTTTCTATTAAGTCCTGTATGGATAAAGTTGTCTGTGTGTATTAATCTGTCTGTATAGATTTTCTGAAGGTTTTTGTTCAGTAGGGGTTTTTCATAGATAGAAGGAACATGTTTTTTACTTGGGAGGGACAGGTTTGGAAAAAACTTAGCTTTCTGCATAAAGCTCCCCCCTAGAAGCTTACTGAATAAGTCACTTTCTATATTATTAAGCCACTACCAAATAGTCATGTATGGCTGGCCGAATAAGCAGTGAGTCCCATTAAGCTCATTAAGCTGCTAACAAACAGCCCCTTAGGCATGCACGCAGTCGTCTTTTGTCATCAATTATGCATGTATATAAATGAAACAATTCGATATACTAACCTTTTTATTGTCTTTTTCTGGCTGTTCGATCCAGAGTGTGAAAAAAATATGTACCACCTTAGCAACCTTGCAAGTAAACAACGATGGAGTGACTGCTGAACAGCTATTCATTAAGAATAATGTGCAGCTTCGCATTGATGCTAAAGAATGGATGAAGAGCACAGTCGAGAACTGCTCCATTGTTGCTGTTCTCATTTCCACTGTTGCGTTTGCTGCGGCTTACACTGTACCTGGAGGACCAAATCAACAAACAGGTTATCCACTTCTCAAGAACAAACCATTTTTTATCGTCTTTGCCCTAGCAGACGCTCTTTCCCTCACATTTTCCTTGACATCGGTTATCATATTCCTATCCATTCTCACATCTTCATTTCGGTTAACTGATTTCCGAGACACTCTTCATAATAAACTATTGCTTGGCCTCACGGTGTTGATCCTCTCCGTCTCAATGATGATGATAGCATTTGCAGCTACACTTGTCCTAACCATTAGTAGTCGGCAGGATTGGACAAACGTTATCTTGTACACGATTTCGTTTTTCCCTGTCAGTGTGTTTGTGTGCTCACATGTAAACCTTTACAAATTGCTAATTAAAGCGTTTGAGGAAAGAGTCAGGAGGATTATGGCTTCAATATTGCCTAACCGTGCTGTTGAATCACCCCAAGCAATACAGCAACCCACACCAGCCTCTCAAAATCCAACTACTAGTTTCACCGAATCAACCACATGTCCTTTTGTGTGATCCTTTAGATCATTCATCTTTGAAGAGCCTCGTGATCTTTACTTTGCAGTTGGGTTTTTTCATCATCTCTTTCAATGAACAAGACACTCTATTGTGTTTTCATTACACTTGTACTATGTTTATTATTATTGCTTTATTCACATATATTTTTCAAGAAAAGTCATTTAGAAATAAAATAAGTATGCACACCCTCCAAGTATTCAGTTTTATGAGTGTACCCTAATCCTTAGGCTGGTCTCGATCGCAAAAATGATGTACTCAAATTTTGTGAGACTTCATGGAACCTTTTCAACTACCTTTTTATCTTTCGGATTTTCACCATTCATTCTTACCTGATTGACAAAATAGTTTTAAATAGTTTGGTTATAGACTCATCCATCCACCGGAGTTGTTCATCTTCAAGTTATCAAATTCATATCTTACGGTTTGTAATCACACTACTTTCACTTTATCTTCTCCTTGGTAGGATTTCATGGAGTATCATATTTTTATATGATGTTGATGTTGGAATCCTCTTGAAGATGGTTATGACCAACTGCTTGAGATAGAAAGAACAATTTTTTTCATCCCTTTCTTATACATACATATAATGACAATTAATTAGGCAAATCAACATTAATGGTGGGGGATTTGACGTGATGATATGCACATCATGATGGGAATTTATAATCTAAAAAGTGGGTGAGAGTGAAGCCTTAGCCACTAATTGAACTAGAAATGCATGCATAAAGGGCCTATCATCATAATTCATTAACTCATCATAATTCATTAACAAGAATACTGCATGCATTACATGACTCTTGCATTATTCACTTCAATGGCATCATAGTATAAGAACAAATTCGAGCAAACCTCGTTCAAAACACGAGTAGAGCACCTAAAAGTTCTTCTAAGTTAATACTATAACAACTTAAAAAGAGGTGTGAATTAATCATCTATGACTCAGAAATCTGGTGTGCAATCATGATCATCTCCATTGTAGACTCCCTAGAATCTTCTCTAGAATTAGGCAATGAGTCAAGTGTGCAACCAGTCACGTCATAGTTTCATATCTCTATCACTTCCCCATCAATTGACACAGTAACAAGTTCAAATCTCACTACTTTCACCAATCAAAGAGAGAACTATTATTTGCTTAACTATTTACTTTCAATCTTCATTCCTATTCCACTGTGGTTTCATCCATATCAGGTAAATGAAACTCACTATTATATCTTCTTTTCTCCTCACAGTTTCACACCATACGAGATAACATTCTAAGAAGATACACAACATGGTCTCATCATTCAGACAATATCTTTTACCGTAAGAACTATGCTAGCAACTTCCAAATCTAGAAGCAAATTTTCCCTACCGGCACTTGACATTTGCTAATATGTTTGATCAGCTGCTCATATGGCAGCAGCAGCATCACTGCTTAAAGAAAGCTGATAACTTATTTCAGAACCATAGGTACATAATGATCATGAATAGGTATCTTCCTTCAGCACATGTGAAATTAATATTTATCTAACTTGAGAATTAGTTATCGTAAAATGGACATTATTTTGTTGGGTTTATAGGGATAAAGGCAGGACTACTGAGTTTTTTAGGAGCTTTATAGTCCCCCTACATTTGTTTAATCCTAAACCCATAATCATGCTAAAATCCAAATCACGCTTGCACGACTAGATAACATCTCCGCTATTAGGATCAAAAATCAACACGTTCAATCTCAATCACAGGAATCAGAAAGGAGAACATGACATTTGTATGGTTCAGCAGAATGCTTGCATCCTGTAGGTGTTGCTATTCTTTTAGTATATGTGATTATTGGATATTTAGGTGGAAATGCATCTTTATTTAAAATCAGATTGAGGGTACTTTTTTTCTTTTCATCAACCTGGATATCCAACCCGCTATGCGAGCCGACAAATCCCAAGCGACCACCCGCTTTGCGGGTAGCCCGGAGTCACGCATTTGAACCTCCATGGCCACAAGGGGATTTTTATTCCTCCTTGGATTCGAACCTGGACCTCCAGGCACTTTTGACCTTTGGAGCCCAAGCTCAAACCAATCAGGCACCACCCTTGTGGTTGATTGGGGGTACTTGGTATTTGAGCAAAAGGTTGATTACCAACAACCCCTATTGGCCCCCTAGGAACCACATATGAGGAGGCATTTCAGAGCTGACTCAACGGTTGAGGCTAGCGGAGGGGTTCAAGCTCATCTCCTGCAAGATTCGAACTTGAACCTTTTGTGTATTTGAGCAAAGTTGGTCATTAGTGCTTGTAAAATTCATTTCAGCATGTATCTACATGGTTTTCTCATCATCATTTATGTTAATTTATACCCAAATGTCAACAAGAACCAAAAAAACCAACAGATTATGGAAGGAAAAAAAGCTTTTGTTGCCACTATTTCTTTTAGACATTTCATCAAACACTACATGTGAGATATAGACCATTACACCAAACACGGATAAGAAATGCAATCATATCAGCATTGATACAAGCAGAAATTTGCAATTAGGCACAAACGTTACTACTATAATGGGTGAAATCTTCGAGCTGTTAATCAAAATACTATGCAAACAAGACGACTAAATAATGCATTTCATCAAATTGAAGGCACTACCCTCAAATAAACCAAACACCAAGAGTGCAAGTCGATTACCGAACGTATTTTTATGCTGAATGGGGAAAAATCCATCAGAAAGACGTAATTATGCAAAAAATGAATTACAAGACATTTCATCGAACACCAAACATCCATTTACGAAGGACCTGGGTTTTCATGATTGATTTTTTAAAAATTGTTCAACAAAAGCCAACTACCGATATTACATCACTAACTTCTTTTCTTTATGGTCTCGATTCTTCTTTGAGGCAGTTTCGATGTCGCCAATTTGTAGATCCCGTAAACCTTTAACAAAATTACGGAAAATATTAATAAAATAAAAAAGAAGAAATCAAAGATCCGATTGTTACAAACCAAGGAAGATCAAAATTCAAAAACCTACCAATGCAAAGACGTGAGCTGCAATCAGTAAGAGCACCATGAATGGCGCCGTATCAAGAATCTTGGTCTGAGTCTGCCTAGTGATCTCGTGCTGAATCGCCATTGTTAACAAGTGATTGCGAGTTCGAAAGTGTGAAGATTTACGGTAATTGGGAAATCAAAGTGTTCTTCGTTTGAGTGATCAAAACAATTGGGTTTGTACGGTTTAGGTTCAAAAACGAACTATAGGTTGAGCATCAGTGGCAACGACATCTGCATTCCACTCACCATACAACTCTATTATTTTATATCCGTATTTCATATCACTCCAATGAATTTAGTGGATTTTCACATCATATATAAGGTATATTTTTTTTACAACTTTATGCATTTGTACAACCTTTACAACTCAATTAATTGAGATATTTATAAAAATGATTGGATTTTATTTATTATGATTTGAATATTTATGGAATATGAATAGAGTTTATTAATTATGATTAATACTTTATATTA
>NC_037528.1:9626342-9636318 GCF_001531365.2 Cynara cardunculus var. scolymus
ATTAATTATGTTGTTTTTATAAATTAAGAAAAATAAAAATAAAAATTAATTTATTGATTAATAAATATCATATTATAGTGTGTATATATATATAATATCATAATTAAATCCTTACAAATTTAATTATAAAAGAAAAAATAAATTAGTGGGTCCTATTGACCTCCCCATGATGCGTACAATGGCCATTAACCTCTATTCCATTAATCTCCCTTCATAATACATGATGCATGTAATGGCTCTCATTAACCTCCCCATTAACCTTCATTGGAGATGCTCTTAGCTTAACAATAAAGGGCGCATTTGGAATTTTTTAAATCATTTAAGATTTTATGAAAGGATTTAGGGGATGTTTAATCGAATCTTTTAATCAACTGAAATGATCAATTCTGTTTATCAAATTTTTATATTTTTCTTAAAAAAAATGTTTATCAACTTATGTGGTATCAAACTGGAGTTTTATAAAAAGTATTTGGATTAGGTTACGCCGGTATCAAAACGTAATAAGTTGATTTTTAGTGTTTGACAAATTTTGCTTATACATGTAAAATGACACCCCTCTGTCCTCGTCCAATAAAATGGTTTTAAATAGAAGACCATGAAGCAATCGCAACAGAAGAAGAGAATGTCGATTTTGAAGACGAAGCAATCGTCTTCAAAATGACAGCCTCCTCCGTCCTGACATCTGTAAACATAAGACCATAAAGCAATCACAACATATTGGAGCAGAAATGTAAACAAAAGCAGATAAAGGAGAAGTTGTGCCTTCCACTGTGATCGTCATTTTTGTGCCTTCCCATTGAATCATGTAGAAGTAGAGAAGGTCGATTTTCCATGGAATGAAGAAGCTGGTCGATTTTGCAGTGGAAAGTTTTAACTCACAAATCGATTTCGATTTCGATTTTGTAGGTGAAGGTCGATTTTTTGATTTTGCAGGTGAAGGTCGATTTTCGATTTTGCAGGTGAAGGTCGGTCGATGTTGATGAACCGGTTGCTCGAATGTGATGAGAAGGTATTAGGTTTATGGTTAAAATGGTAAATTGGTTTTCAAAGCTAATAAATTGAATCTGATAAGTAAGAAACTTCTAACTTATTAAAAACTCTTTATTACCGGTTTGGCAATGATATAAGCATTTATCTTTTTCTCCATCCAAACACTAAAAACTGCTTATTACCAACACAACACCGGGATAAGTCAATAAACAGTTTAAATAAGCAATTTCAAAAACCCCCCTTAGACGTTTGGTTTATTTATGGAATGAGATTGAATTCCTCACATTACACAATTCATGGATTTGGTTATTTCATCCCCGTTGATAATCAATATCATTCCATCTCATTTTCTTAAAAATGCGAAATTATCATCATCTTCCCTACTTGATTTACCTAGGAGGCTAGACCTATATGACCTTCATTTGAACCACCGTCGACTACCACCTATCTAAACCTCCGCCGACCACCACCATTTTGAACCACCACCACCAATATATAAATCACCACCCATCTAAAACATTGTTCTGAATCACCGCCGAACACCATTGAGTGAAAGACCTGACCATCACCAATTTGAACCACTGTCGACCACCGCCGAACACCATAGAGTGAATGACCTGACCATCACCGATTTGAATTATTGTCGACCACCATCGATCTGAACCACCACCGACCACCACATATATGAACCACAGTCGACCACCGATTTGAACTACCACCATTATAAAAGGAGTATTTTGGTCATTTACTCGTTTACTCATTCCAATTCTGAAACTACATTCCACCAACCAAACAAACATATTCCAAATCACTTAACAAGTTTCATTCAAATTCATTCCAACCAAACAGGCAGTCAAATTCCATTTCAATTCATTCAAAGTCAAATTTCTTTAACAGATTCAGTTACTTCAGAAAAACATTTTGCGAACCAAACGTTCCCTCAAATAATTGAAAATTGTCCAAAATAAATAAGGACGAGTAAAACCCGACATGATCCAAAGAACCTGGCCAACCGAACTGAGTTTTTGGATAAAACCGATACTTGATTGTATATAACCGGTTGTAGTGTTTAGATTGGGCTTGCATAATGGCACTCGAACTTTTTAGCAGCTTTTTATATTTGTTGTTTTACATGGTTAATCACTTGATTGTTTTTTGCGATTTTTGAGTACATGCAAGTCATGGTTTGGGTTTTTATGATTTACGACTCGAGTTCATGTATGCAGTCATGAACAATTGCACCTCGAACTCATTACTGATTTTTATGATGCACAAACAGTCATTAATATGGTTTACGTAATTTACCAGATGACTAGACGGTATACAGCTTTTATGTGTGAGTTTTCGTCTACAGAAATCTATTCGATCGATTGTTCCCTGTTTTTAATTATGCATTAAATCACCATAATTAAAATATTTTTCATTTTAAATTAATAGTAAATAAACAAAGTCATGGTTATTGATGTTTGACTTTTGAACAAGAAGTGGTCAAAGGAGTAAGTTGTGATCACTTGTGACATTAAGAAGCATTAATGGCAAATTGACCAAAAGTCAAGGGGCATTTATGTAAATAACACAAAGAAATAAGTTTGACTTTTAATTTCAAAGGACAAAGTAGCTTTATGCACCGACTTACCAAATTTCCAATAATAACCACATGGCATGTTTCTCTTCCAAAGTACTATTGGGTTAACCAACCATTTTATCATCATTATTATAAATATTTAAATTTATTTTTTCGGTAATAATTCGATTCATTTTCAATTAGGCCTTAACACCGGCGAGACCTGGGAAGGCAACCCGATTGGGAGTATTTCTCTTTAGGAAAAACAGGGGGAAATATTGGGCCAAAAGCTTTAAGAAAGCTATAGTAAAGGCAAGACTGAATTACCTGGGATGCCTGTGCCCATAAGAAATCGCGGACCGCAGATGGCACATCGAATCCCCGGACGATCGCAGACAAGTCTAGTAGGCAAGGGAATTGTTATAGCAAGCATGAGCTGCCATGGGCATTTTTCTTTCCTTGGATGCTTCTCCGATAGTATCTTTCATCATAAAATAGGTTTCGAGTCGGCTTGTGGGTATCTCACCACATTTCAAGGGTACTGGAGAACAGTCAGAAAAATCTTCAGTGATTTAGCAGAACTCAAAACGACGGCCTCTGAAGAGGATCCCCAAAAGCACAGAGTTGAAATTATGTTCCTGTTATGAGCTTTTTTTTTCTAGCGTAACTGCAGGATATGCTAAGATTTTGGTGGGATTTGAAGTTGGGTTTTATTTCAATCATGCCATAGGTACAGACCCAGTTGTACATACCTCGACAAATTCTAGGGGTCCAAGATAACAGGCAAACAAATATTCACTGGTTTAGAAGAACTTAAAACGACGACCCTTTGAGGAGGATCCCCAAATAGGCATGGCAATGGGGCGGGGATGGGGCGGGTTTTGTAATCCCTGTCCCCGGTTTGTAGTAACGTCCCCCCGGCCCCGGTCCCCGGCGGGTACGAGGATTATCATCCCGTCCCCGGTCAAATCTCTACCAATCCCAATCAAAACCCGGTAAAATCCCGATCAATCCCCATAAATAATATCATTTAGTTTGATTCTACCGAAGATCCCCGGCCCCGGCCTCAGTTTGAGTAACATCCCTCGTCCCCGATTTGAGTGTACCCGAGATCCGCGGCCTCGGGATCCATTTTAGCAGGGAATCCCCGTCCCCGTTCGGATCGGGTGAACCGAGTTTCCCACCGGGCCGGGACAAATCACCATCCCTATCCCCAAAGGCCCACAGTTGAAATTTCGTTTCATTTGTGAGTTTTTTCCAACATAATTGCATAATTTGGTAGGGTATGGTGGGATTTGTACTTGGTTATTTCAATCATGCATTATGTTTTTATGAAAGTCCGGAATTGATATTCAACATACATCGGATTTGGAAATCTCATGGGATTAGTTGGTATTGCATGACATTTCATATGATTTGTTGATAATAATATTTTAAAATATGTTTAAAACGTTTATTTTGTAATAATTAATTAATTAGAAGTAATTTTAAATATTTTTAATTTGTTTTTATAAATCATCTATAAAAATGGAATTTAATTTTATTCGAAGTCCTATAAATCAAATACACGAAGATTTATAATTCTTACATGAAATCTAAATCTCTCAAAAATATTCTGTCAAACCAAACGATCTCTTAAGATATGTTTGATCTACATGATCGAATCGTCTATGAGAGGCTGTGTCTTGAAGCTAGGGGTGTTCGCGGTCTGGTTTGGGCGGTTTAACCCCTTAAACCACAAACCAAACCGTAATGGCGGTTTATAAAATTTTCAAACCGAGCGGTTTGACATCAAGTGCTCAGACCGGTCAAACCAGACCACGAAAAGGCGGTCTGGTCTGACCGGTTTAGGCGGTTTGGGCCTTTAATGGACTTTAAATATTAAACTTAAAAAACATATATAATTTAGAATTTTAGATTAAATATCCATTTTAACAAAACAAAATATCCAAACAAATAAATATAATAATTAAGCAGCTCTTGAGTTTAAAGTCGAAGCAATCCAAAGTAGAAACAAATAAATATATAACATATTAGAAAACAAACAAATTAACAAAGTTACAACTCTACTCACAACCTTCAATGGTTCAATTCTTGAGTCTTGAGTTCTTGACCAAACAAAATAGAAGTCAAATCTAAGTTGGTTGAATCACTTGGTTGATGTCTTGATGATGTGCGCCGAAATCAAACCATGGATTAGAAAGATTAATAGATTGATGAAGTTCTTGAGGGATTTCAATATTTGGAGACCGTCAATATCAAATGTGTCGAAATGTTCAATGGTTTAATGGTTTTAGTCGTCGATTTTGATTATGTTAGATGTTAGACTTAGGGATATATTTGGGTCATAGTCAATAAGTTAAGAAAGTTGGGTTTGCTAATATTAAAATAGATAGATAAATATATATATATATATATATATATATATATTTGGCGGTCGGTTTGGTCCAAACTGCCCAAAAAAGATTCCAAACCGCAGACCAGACCGGACCGGACCGCCCGGTTTTGTTATTTTCCAAACCAGACCAGACCGCCAGACCGCTCAAACCGCAAAAAACGGTCCGGTTTGACTTGGTTCGGCCGGTTTGAGCGGTCCAACGGTTTTTTTGAACACCCCTACTTGAAGCTCGTTGCTGAATAAGGTATGAACAGATTCTTTCGGTATCTTAATAGGGTTCCTTGTCTTGAGTTTTGAGTTACACAATTTTTTATCTGTTAAATTTTAGGAAGAACTACACAGGTAGGCGACTTCTTGGCCGAGGCTTTTAAGCTACCGATTTGAGATGTTTTAAAGGTTGTTTTGGGATTGTTTTGAGGCTGTTTTCAGGGCTGGTTTGGAGTTGTTTCAAAGGCTGTTTAGGAGTTGTTGGGGGACTGTTTTGAGGGCTATTTAGAAGCTTTTAGGAGCTGTTTTATGAGTTGCTTTAGCATGAAGCGCGATTCAGGTGAGTTTTCTTGTTAAATATTGACAAAATGTATATTCTTATGAGGTTAATGTTCTTACCTTTTATCCGACAAAATTGGAATTGATATATGAGATGGTTAACTTACATGGTAGGAGTGATGTGTGTATGATTGTAACGGTCCACATAAGGATATTCGTTTTACGTGGTGTCATTGTCGATCTTGATTGTGATGTCGACGGGATGAACACTCAAGTGGTATGTATTTGATGCGACTATCGTGGCTAGTTACCCATAGGGAACGTGCTGTCGCAACATCACATTTAATTGATTTATGTGTGAATTTGGATTAAATTATCATCGTTTTTTTTAAATGCATTAAATCAAGAATTACTCACTAGACCCTTATGTCTAACCTCATTATTTCAAACTCTAAATGTGTTTCAGGGCACTCGTTAGTAAGAGGCGTGGGCAAAGGCAAGGGTAAGATGTGACCCGTTTTGACAGAGGATTATGGCAACATGAATCTTGTTCTACTTTAACAGATTTTAGACCTGCAACTAGACACTCGTAATAAGTCCTCTCAGTGGTTCCACTATAACTGGATGAATTGTTTTCCTTACGCACAATGTATTGGTTTAGACCAAATTTGAGCTTGCTATTGAACTTCTCGCTATTTTTTTATTAACCTGGATATCCAACCCGCTATGCGAGCCGACTAATCCCAGGACGACCACTTGCTTTGCAGATAGCCCGGAGTCACCGCATTTGAACCTCAGTGGCCACCAGGGGATTTTTATTTCTCCTTGGATTTGAACCTAAGACCTCCTGGTACTTTCGACCTTTGGAGTCAAGCTTGAACCAATCAGGCACCACCCTTGTGGTTACTTCTCGCTATTTGTAGTTATTATCTGAGTTTTGGAATGTTACACTGGTCTTACATTTGGTTTAAATGAAAATTTCTTCGGCTCCCTTGTCATCAGGTCACCAACGTGATTTAGAAATCATGTAGGAAGGGATGGTATTTAATGGGAATCCATAAGATCTGTTTGTAATAATATTTTAAAATATGTTAAATATTTGTTTAATAATAATCAATTAATATAAATATTTATTTTTGTAATTAATCATTAAAAAACGGAATTCGGTACCATCATAAAATCTACAAACCAAACTTAATTCACTCAAAAACATTCTGTCAAATCAAACACCGTTCATTGTATGAAAATTTTGACAAACAACCAATTCTTTTTTTTTTTTACAATATTTATTTATTTAAAATTATTATTTCTTTTTACAAAATACGAAAAGGAACAATTGTTAAGAACTTAATATCAAATAATTTCATTATTTTTTTAGTAATTATTCGACAAAAATACCGATTTCCACATTACTTTAGGAAAAAAAATCATTAAATATTTTTAAACACGTAATTTAAAACGTTTTTTGCTTTTAAAATCTATTTTTTTTTAATAACAAAAATTGTTGATTTTCCGAATTTTTTAATACAAAATATAATTTTTTTAAATTTATATATGAAATCGAGATTAATGTTTATCCGTTCTTTTTTCTTTATTAAACTTGATATTCAATTCACTATACGAACCGATTAATTTTATGACGATCCCCGTTTTGTGGATAGTCCAGAGTCATCGCATTTGAACTTTCATAGTCACAATGTAGTTTTTATTTCTTTTTGGATTCGAACCTGAGACCTCCAAACATTTTTTTATCTTTAAAGTTTAAGCTTAAACCAATTAGACATCACCCTTATTATAATTATGTTTATCTGCTTTTGGTTCTCGGCATTTAAAAAAAGATGCTGATATTCTCTTTTTAACCTTTTCCTTTTTGTCTTCTATCTAACAAAATTCCAAATACTCGTGTACACGATATTTTTAAATTTCGTTGGACAACTCAAAAGCTACTTTTATTTCCTTTATTAATTCTCTTTTTTAATATTTTATGCTATGATAATTTATATTATATTATAAAATATTTGATAAAAATTTTTAGAAATTATTTTTATATGTTAAAAATTATTTATTGATGTATGTTACTTAAAATTCAAGATTATAAGTAATTGTGTTAAAGTTTCGTATTTGAATTCTTATAACTAACAACAGATAAACATAATCAAATACAGATCTTATTTCAAAATATAAAGTATATTTAAGATAATCATTGAGTTCTGACAGAATATTTAATTATTATTTTTATAAAAAATAATATAATTGAACTAAAAACAAATTACTTCGCTATCTACGTTATATTATAAAACATTTGACAAAAAAAGTCTTAAAAACTATTTTTTATGTATATACTGACGTATATTACTTAACATTCAAGATTGCAAATAATTATTCATAATCAAAGACATGATAAACATCTAATCTTAAAATATAAAAAAATCTAGAATATAATTAGGATAATCATTGAATTCTAACATAACACTTAATTATTATCGTTATAAATTAAACGAAAATAAATTTCTTTATTATTAAATCTAAATTAGTTATAATAAAAGGTTGAATTAAAAAAATTACACAAAAACGTAAACTTTTAAATAGATAATTTCAAACTAATATCAATATATTTTTTTCAATCTTTTTGAGATATTTGAATTTATATTTTATTCAAAATAAAAACAATCGTTTTATCAAAACCACATAAAACCGTGTTATTATATTAACATGGACAACAAATAAAACGAAACACTAAAATCTAGATGTATCACGTTGATTGCGCGAGTACCTTTCTAGTTAAACCTAAATTAAATTATAATAAAGAAATTGAATTAAATAAATTACATAACTTTAAATAGTTAATTTGATACTAATGTCGATATATATTTTCAAAATTTTATTATATCTTCAAATTTATATTTTATTCAAATAAAAACATTATCGGTTTCTCAAAACCATATAAAACTTTTTATAACATCGACATAGACAAATAATAAAATGTATATCGCTACATTGAGTGAAGTCTCGTTCCAGTACCAAATAACACACACACACACACACACACACACATATATATATATATATATGTGTGTGTGTGTGTGTGTAGAGGGGGGCTCAATCATTTGTTAACCAAGTAAACAATATTAACTTTGTAACCCTTGTAACCCGATCAAAAAGTAAAACAATGATTTTTATACAAAGTTCATAGGTGAAACTAAATAACTAAAGTTCACAGGTGAACCAAACAATCCCTTTTGATGGTGGGATCTTTTTTTTTTAGTTGTTGAATCTCTCTTTAATTGATCAATATGTGATAAAGTAACGGAGACTTGCAAAGGTTTCCTCGAGCCGGACAGAATCAGCCCAACAGAATGTTTTCGCCGTTGCTCAATTGTACAAATAATAATCCACTTCGTTACATTGTCGGGTAAGTTCCGACCCCCATGAAAGGCGTAACGATTTGAACATTGTCTCGGAAATATTACCCAATAGGGTAAGTAAAGCTGGTAAGTTTTGAGTAGCGCTTACCCAGTAAGCATTTGGTAAACGACCTTTAAGTCATTATCAAACAATGTAGTTGATCGAACAAGTTACGAGTCTCGTTAAACTTATTAAACTACTAACAAACATGTCTCGCAAATATTATCGTCTATCTATCCTCATGATTTAAATTTTATATATATATATATATATATATATATATATATTTATTTATTTATTTATTTATTGAAAAGTCAATATTTTTGAATTATTTAAAAAAAAAGAATCGCTTGGAGTATAAATCCATTATTTTGACTGAATAATTTGGTATGCATTGGGAAAAGGAGGAAAAGGATGGTCCATTGGCATGTGCATTATGAATAAAGCACACTGAAGAGTAAAGTACACAAATAAGCAAACCCCATAATAAATCTCAAATATTAATGGTTTTTTTTAATGATTTAATACAGAATGATTAAGTGATTAGAATAAGTAAAAAATTATTTATGTGTAGGATGACAAAAATGATGGTTTGATTATAGCATCTTCAAAAACAATGTTAAAATAAAGATTTAGCAGTTTTTTTATTAACCTGGATATCCAACTTGATATGCGAACCGACTAATCCCAGAACGATCACTTGCTTTGCGGGTAACTTGGAGTCATCGCATTTGAACATCGGTGGCTACAAGAGATTTTTTTATTCCTCATTTGATTTGAACTCGAAGCCTTTAGACACTTTTGATCTTTGGAGGCCAAACTTAAACCAATCGGACATCACTCTGTGGTTTAATTTTTTTGTTTCAATATTTATGATAAGATAAAGAAAAATAAGCGTGAGAAGATGAAATCTCCGAATTTAGAGAAAAACTCTAAGGGTGCGTTTGGTTTGCGGGAATGTTTTTGAGGGATTTGGATTCCCTTGAGGGATTTGGATTCCATGGGATTTGAATTGGATTGGATTTGAAATCCATTCCTCTGTTTGGTTTGTAGGATTTGGTTTCTAATACTTCGTATAATTTTTTTAATTTAATCTGTGTTCATGAGATTTCAACCTAATCTGTCAAAATTGA
>NC_037528.1:9636358-9639686 GCF_001531365.2 Cynara cardunculus var. scolymus
TTAACCTAATATGTGTTCATAGTTTAGAGAGAAATCCAAAAGGGGAAAATGATTTACCTGTTGACGATAGGCGACGGAGACGAAGGGCGACGAAGACGAAGGGCGACGGCGGTGGCAACGGAGACGAAGGGCGACGGCGACGGTGGCAACGGAGACGAAGGGCGACGGCGACGGTGGCGACGGAGACGAAGGGCGACGGCGACGGTGGCAACNGAAGGGCGACGGCGACGGTGGCAACGGAGACGAAGGGCGACGGCGACGGTGGCGACGGAGACGAAGGGCGACGGCGACGGTGGCAACGGAGACGATGAGAAGGAGACAACGATGAGAAGGAGACGATGAGAAGGAGACGATGATGGGAATGGATTTCAAATCCCGTGTAAGGGCGAAGTATTCTCAAATCCAGTGTTGGTGGGATTTTAAATGAATCCCGGGATTTTAAATCCGACCATTTCTACAAACCAAACGCAGGATTGGAATGAATTTCAAATCCAAATCCCTCAAACCAAACGCGCCCTAAAACTTTATGTACAAAAAAAAAATGACATTTTAATCATTTACCACCAATAAGATATATTAAAAATGAATACTTAGCAAATAAAAATAATAATTTATTAAATATAATATATGTTTTAAATTTTAATAATTTAATTAATACTATAATTGCTAAAATAAAGTAGCTGTTGGATTTTGATATAATTTTTCTGAAGATTTTAACTTTTGATACCCTAGTTCAGAAAAATTATAACATAACAACTGTTGGAGATGCTTTAAATGTACTGAATAATCAATAACTTTTATACGATATATGATTTTAGATCTGTTTTTCAATCGAATTTTATCGTAAACAAAATTCACCAAAATAAAAGTGAATTATTGAAATTCAAAATAATTATTTCACAAGATAATAAATACTTGTAAAATTAGTAGAATAGATTTGGGATCACGTGAGATCACTCTGTTTTCATAAGACTCGTGAGACCACTTTTTTACACTTGAAACTTCACACCAAAATGTTATGTGCTTTTGCTGTGAAGATTCGGTTTTTTTTTTACTTTCACAATGTTTTGCTGTGAAGTTTTAAATGTAAAAAAATAATATCATGAGTCTTACAAAAACTGACTGATCTCACATGACCCAATCCTCGTATAATATATCTGATCTCATAATTAATGTGTACATAAATAGTAAAAATAAAATGGTAGTTGGACATCACATCTTATAACCACCTCAATAAATTAATTAGCATGGAGCAAAAATCATGGCATGTATTGTTAAAACTATTTAAAATTTATATTTATTGAATTTATATTAAAATAAATGTTTTAATTTATTATTTATTTGATTTATTTTTAATAAATTATTGTCGTCGTACAACTGGTCATTTTTAGTCAATAGATTTTATTAAGACTCTACTTTTAAACGTCATAATCATAAGCCCTGGTTTTTAATAGTTGGTGTTTACAGTTTTCGTTATCCAATTAAACAGTAAGATTGAGTTTACGTGAGACCAGGTTATTTTCGTCAAACACGTAAGATAACATTTTCATACTTAAAACTTCACAACAAAATGTTGTAAAGATAAAAAAGAACCAACTTTTACATGAAAAAACACTATGAATGTTACTTTCACAGTGTTCTGCTATTAAGTTTCAAGTGTAAAAACATTGTCAAATAAAAGTCTTCCTAATTTAGACAGACGGATTAATCATTATATACAACTTTATTTATACATAACTTAATATAAAATCAACCAAACAACCGCTTAATGAAGAAAATGAGGGTTTTGGACAATTTTTTATTCCGATAAATTCTCGAAAATATAGAAAGTAAGAGAGACGGTGGGATAACCTTTAAATTTGGAGATTTTTTTTCCAAAAATGATTACCACAAGAGAAAAAACATTTTTTTGATTATATTCTACTGATAAAAATATTGAAATTAAATGTTTAAAAACATAAATAATGTTTCATTATATTTATAAAATATTTTAATAATATAATAAATATTATAATCTCTAAAATTGATAAACGGTTATATTTGAATATAAAAATCCTAATTTAATGCAATTATTTTGAAAAAAAAAAAGTATAAGACGAAAAAAATATATACTATCTTATAAAATAAATTCACGAAAGTTTTAAATGTAGATTATAATACATAAAATACTGTTTATTAGTGTATAAAGTGTTATTAAGAGATAGTTTGGAAATTGCTGAATGGTTTGGTACCAAATGATTAAAAAAAACTCTCATGATATAATACAAAATGAAATATAATTATTTAATAATTATTTGTAACGAAATTAGGGTGTTGAATGATTAAGGGATGTCCATGATATAAAATCATTTAAAGGGTTTTAAAATCATTATAAGACAGATTATTTTTACCAAACAAGATCCACCTTTTCACGATTCTAATATTATCTTCTAATAAAACTATTAAAAGATAAACAAACAATCTCTAAATCTTAATCACAAAAGATAGAGCATAATGTACCATTTGTAATAATAATATAACAATTGATTGGTCAATATTATTGGCTAGTGAGAGTTGTACTTTAGGGGGGGAGTTAGACATAATAAGGGTACAACATCTTAATGCATGAATGTGTGTTCCCCATCAATAGGTGCATAGGGTGGTCGTAGTAGGCTTTAGGACTGTATTTACTTTTTATCATTAATGAACACATTTAAACTCATTCAAATATTTTTTGCTTTCACCTTTTTTTTATATAAATAAATCTTAAGTTGACTTTTACGTCATATTTTATGTGTCTTCCATTAATTTAAATTATACATCCAGGTAAAATTGAAGTCTGAAGTTTTATTTCACTTTCGATTGTTAAGAGATAATGTTCAAGTTTGAAATCTGAATAAATAAGACTGTTTGTTTGTATAAACCGACAAATGTCTGAAGTCTTAAATCCGAATAAGATATTTTGTCATATACAACATGGGTTTATATAGCTAAGATGTAACATGATACATTCATAAAATATGATCTAATATGAAGCTTCAAAGATTTGCGGTCAACTTATCTATGCTATATTATAAAGTATTTGACAAAAAAATTAAAAATAATTTTTTATGCATGAAATAATGTTTATTGATGCACATTACTTAAAATTTAAGATTACGAGTAAATTGTACATAAGTACAACTTATGAAACCTTCATTTTTTAATTTGTGTAACTAACTACAGATAAACATAATCATATACAGAATAAATATCACATTCTAAATATAAAAAATATAAAAAAATATAATCATTAAGTTCTTAACATAATATTTAATTATTGTCTTTATAAAAAAATGATATTATTAAA
>NC_037528.1:9639751-9685515 GCF_001531365.2 Cynara cardunculus var. scolymus
AATACTTAATTATTATTTTTATAAAAATGTTATATAATTAAACCAAAAATAAATTATTTCATTATTATATCTAAATTAAGTTATAATAATAAAAAAATTGAATCAAATAAATTACATAAAAAACGAGAACTTTTAAATAGTTAATTTGATACTAACATCTATATTTTTTTTATCAAAATTTTAATTACAATATCTTCAAATTTATATTATATTCAAAAATAAAAACATTATCATTTTCTCAAAATCATATAAAACTGTATTATATCAATAGACAAAGCTTAAATGAAACAATAAAATTGAGATGTATCTCGCTACATTGTACAAATACTCCTCTAGTATTATATGGATGAAGCATGAAAAACACTTTCATCTTCATCATCCATCATCATGTTTCTTGTTTTCTTTTTGGTTTTCTCTCATCTATCTAACACCCCACCTCGAGTTTGCAATTCCACATATCAACCATTCTACTTTTTCAAGTTAGACTGCAGTCATCAAAACCCCCACTAATGCATTTCAAAGGCTGCACGATCTGACAAAGTGGAAAATCCTTCGATGTTGGATTGTTTGGTTTTAAACGAAACACCACTTTACTTTGACCAAAATCTAAAGCATAAAAGACCATTGAAGTTGTGAATGCCACTTTAGTTCCTATGAACATCACTTTGTTTAAATGTTGAATCAGTTATCTTCTAAGTTTTGGGTTTCGATTCATTTAATTGTAGAAACTGACAAGATGTCGGTTTAAGGAGGCGTATGAACTTAGAGGCGTAAGCGAGCAATTAAGAGGTGTTAAAGGGTTAGGTTACCACTTATTTTTCAGATTATTTTAAGAGATAAGAGGGTCCGAAGAAAAACGGTCTGAATTTAAAAACCTCTGACCAATTAAGTGGTAAGTGGCCATTAAGAGGTAAAATTGAAAAAACAAACAAGACATAGTAAATATAATATTAATTAATCGCATAATCGTATATACAATTTGATTTTAAAATATTTAGTTATGTCATATATGATAAATATGGTTTATACATCTGATTATTTTTGTCACTGTTATTACTTGTGAGAAATAAACTGTGTTTCTAAACAGGTGTAAGAACATCAAACATGTGTCGAGAAACCCATTCTATCCTTTAGTTTAGAAACGGTAACAACATAAAAAAGAAATCGATATGATTTGAATAAAATTTGATGAAACAAAAGTTAAAGAAGTTGGTTTGTATTTTGATGTTTGGGTTGTTGTTGGTGTTGGTGTGGACCAAAGAAAACAAAATGATGAGTGTGAAGGGCATGGTGCATTATTGAACCCTAGAAATGGCATATGCATATGCACCTTCCATTATTAAACCACATTTTCCTTCACCATTTTTGGCAAACCCTCCTTCACTTACACTTCAAGTCATCAAAGTATCTTTTAACATGCATTTTCAAATATATATATATATATATATAGAGAGAGAGAGAGAGAGAGAGAGAGAGAGAGATAGAGGTTGGTTATTATACAACCATTGATATTTGTGTAACCAATACAACCAAATCTCAACCGTCCATTTCATTTGATGAATATGTGATTTTCATAGAAGTTTTGATTGTTTCCTAATATAAAGTATTAATCATAATTAATGAACTTTATTCATATTCCATAAATATTCAAATCATAATAAATGAACTCTCATCATTTCTATAAATATTTTAATTAATTGGGTTGCAAGGGTTATACAAATACACAAGGTTGTAAAAGAAATATACCCTATATATATATTCATATATATATATATATATATATATACATACACACACATACATACATATAGAGAGAGACTTAGATCATGTGAGATGATTGTTTTCGTGAGACATGATTTTTACACTTGAAGCTTCACAACAAGACACTGTAAATGTAACATTCACAATGTTTTTTGCTGTGAAAATTCGGCTTTTTTTACTTTCACAACATTTTGTTGTGAAATTTCAAATGTAAAAATCGTGTCTCACGAAAACAACATTGTCTCACGTGAACCCAATATCCCAATATATATATATATATATATATATATATGTATGTATATTATTTTACAAAATAATATATGAAGTTTATAGAGTATTATGCTATATTGGTAGGGTGTAGACTTTTAGAGATGGACAAAGTCACAAGACTATTTAGTCCAGATTAATCTAGTTTTGGACTAGACTGTGAGTCGTCAGGTTGTACCAAAGCAGACTATTGATCTTTAATCGTTCCAAACTTTATTGAGATGGTTCGGTCTCATTCCAGTCTTTTTGGGATGGCACAAATCCCTGTTTAGATTAAAAATTGGACCAGATCGGACCAAGTCGGATTCAGAACAACTCATTCGTTTAAAGAAAAACTATCGATTACTTTTATTAACAATTAAAAATCAGATCAAACAAACAGAACAAAGATCAAATAAGGGTCAGACCAAGACTAGTATAGGTCATTGCTCTTAAATTGGTTCTTATCCTACAGAAAAAACCGGTCCATGTCTTTTTGGACTGGTTTGACTAGACCAGACTTTTCAGTAAATGTACGTGTCTATTTAAAGTGAGACTCAACGTTTATCTTGTGCATGAACATGATTATCACTTAGAACGTCTCCAACAGTTATATCATTTTAGAAATTTGGAGATCTGAGAAAAATTTGTTTCAGTATATATGTTAAGTTCTCTTCTAAAATGACAAAATTAGGAGAGAAAAGAGAAATCTCTAAATAAAATATATATATATATATATATATATATATATAAATGTTGGAGATACCATACTTTATCGAGTAAAAATGTATAAATTTATACACACTCAATAATAAAATGTTATCTTTTATATAAGAGAAATTAATACAAATAGCCATTTTCAGCCTTTGTATTTATTTCTTAGATATTTTTCTCCCCAAATTTCTAAAATAGCACTACCTCCACAAGTGTCACCTCTTCGATTTGTGAATTACGAAGGGATCAAAATGTATTTTTTTTTCTAAAGGTCTATACTTACGGCTTGATTAGGCTTATTGGTCTATTTGACTTATTCACACAGTTCATTTGGGTTGTTTACTTACGGCTTATTCGCACAGAACATGACTTAATCGCACATATAAAATGGTGTATTGTCCCCATTCAGCCACAAAAATGACATTCCGCCTCTTTCCCATATGAGACACCCCATCTTCGGTCTCTTTATGATTTTTTGTTTTGATGTTCAAATAATTTATATTGGAGGGTAAATCGATCATTTATGTTATTCAGACTGTTGATTCAGATAAAAGAAGTAAACAATAACACCCATTTATCCGGATAGACAAATTTATCCATACAAGACTTAATAAAATTTTTGGTAAACAACCCCTTAGTCTCTATACTTACGAATTTTGTTCAAAAACATTTTTTACGGTTTGACCCAAAATTGTTAGGTAATAACAGTTTTAAATATTAAAAAGAAATTCAAAATGGAAAATGATTATTTTAATTATAAGAATGTGACAATTAATTGTATATATATTATTTTGTTTCCAATTTATTCTCTTCTCATAAAACAACATTAAATTATTTCCATTTTATTCAATTCTTTATACTGATTATATATTATCCATCTCCTTCCTTCAAATTCAATGAATGATAAACCCCCCATATGCACCCAACTCAACCACTCTCTCTCTCCCTCTCTCTCTCTCTCTCTCTCTTCCATGGAAAATCCCACAATTCTCTCAACCAACATCAATGGCAGAGCTAGCAGCGCCTCTAATTCACCGGAATTCGAATTCTGGATGATCAGAAACCCATCTTCCCAGCAAACCACCCTTCATTCAGCCGACGAATTGTTCTCCGGCGGCGTCCTCCTCCCCCTCCAACATCTCAACACCCAAAACTCCGACGACCCACCTGATAAAGATATCACCACAGAATCTATATCCACATCTAACCCGGATCCGGATTCCATTAACGGATCCGACCTGAGAACGAAGGATTCCGTTTCTGCATCTAAACGGTGGAAAGACATTTTCAAAAAAAGCCCAGAAAGTAAAGAGAAAGATAAGAAGAAAAAGAAAGAGAGAAACGGTGGTGGTTCTAGCGGCGGCGGTGGTGCGACGAGCTCGGCGGAGCTGAATATAAATTTATGGCCCTTTTCGAGGAGTAGATCGGCTGGGAACGGTGGAAGTAGGCCGCGAACGGTGGTCGGAAACCGGAAAGTGAGTAGTGCGCCGTGCTCTAGGAGTAACTCGACCGGCGAATCCAAGTATAGGAAATGGCCGAGTAGTCCGAACCGGGGTGGGGTTCATTTGGGCCGGAGTAGTCCGGTTTGGCAAGTCAAACGGTTTGGTCAAAGTAAAAGTCTGCATGACCACTTGGTTCGGACCACCGCCGAGAAAAGTTCCCGGCCGGCCAAAAATTCTACCACCGGAACCGGCGCCGGAGTTAATGCTAAGGTGTTGAATCTTAATGTTCCGACGTGTATTGGTTACCGGCAACGTATGAGTTGCCGGAGTGATGTGACTAAAGAGAATAACGCCGGCCGAAACGCCGACGTAACGCCGACGAGTGCCGGTGCTGAAGGTGGAGCAAGCAGTTTGTTTAATTTGAGGAGTCTGTTCACAAAGAAAGTGTTTTGACTTTTTTATTTTATTTTTTAATTTATTTTTCTTATTTTAATATGTGTAAAATATTAATTAAAAATTGAAAGTAGCTTTTTTATTTCTAACATGTAAAAATCTGTCTTTTTGGATGCATGTGTCAAAGCGCGTAACTTTATTATTATATAAATTATTTAAATCATTTGAACGTACCGATCGTTTAAATGTTTGACATGATTTAGGATCATATGAGATACGATTGTTATTGTGAGACACGATTTTTATACTTGAAACTTTACATGACCTTTACAGTGTTTTTGCTGTGAATGTTCGTCTTTTTTTACCTTCAAGTGTAAAAATCGTGTCTCACATGAACCCAACCCTATTTAACATAATGCATGTGAGGTATAAAATGAAACTTACCAAAGTGTGGGACAACCCATGGCTTCACGATGACCATAATTTTCGTTTGGAGATAACATGTAATGATGAGATATGTGTGATTCGGGTTTTTGACTTATTTCTTCCAAACTCTATTGAGTGGGATATGACCAAAATTAGGTGTCTACTCTTCCCATGTGATACGAAAAGAAATCCTTGGCATTTCTCCACTTTCGAATTATTAGGCATTGGATTCCCAACGGGATTTATTTAGTTGAATTTGGGTATCGCTTGTTAAGGGAAAGAATTGTTCCAAACTCGCATTTTTTTATGGATGGGGAATGGACAAAAAATTGGTGTGCTAACATCCCACACAAGGTGCGGTTTTTTGCTTGGAGAGCTGCTAGGACGTTCTTCTCACCCGCGTTAATCTCCAAATCCGGGGCTTAGGAGCCCTTGTATCTATGGTCTTTGTGATTGCAACCCATAAAATAATTGGCACCTCTCTATGGATTGTCCGAATGCTAAGGGAATGTGGCTTGAAGCTGGTCTTTGGGAGGTTACAGACAGACAAACAGGACGTGTCAATAGCCTTACGGACAAACATTTATCAGTTTACAAAAAAAAACAGTCTTATTGATTCTGATTTCAGACTTCAGCACCACCTCTTATCAATCAAAGTGGAATAAGACTTTAAACTTTAACGTCTATTAAAAAAACAAATAGCACCTTGGTCATTTATTGTAATTTTTGCATAAGAGAAACTGAAGTTAATACAGCCCATTAATGGCATAATAAACTCCAACCCAATGGGCTAAACAAAGCCCAATAAAGCCCAAAAGTGTTGAGAGCCGCTAGAACTCGCAGGTGCTTGCGCGCCATCCGCCATGGTTGTTTTTGTGCTCTTAAGTCTTTAACCATAAGCTTTCGTATAATTTACGCTCTCAGAACTTGTGATCGCCAGAGAAAAATCGAAGGAGATTGAGAAGTTCTCATGGCGTCAATGCGTCGTCTTGCTCGAACAATTCAGATGTGCCGTACAATCGCATATCGTAGAACCCTAACACCTTCAAATCCACCTCCGCCCCACCTCCCTTACTGTATGTTTCTCAGATTACTTGTTAACGTTCATGAAGATGTTTTTTTAAATTTAACTTGATTTCTTATGTATCATATTGTTGTTGTCAATTTTGTATAGCTGTTCTTGATATCAGTTGATCACAGTGTTATCCTCCAGAGTACTCGACTACTCCATCCCTTTCATAATCGAAGTTTCTTTTTGAAAAATTGTGAACATTTGAAACTGTGGATGGTTGATTGCCTTCATTTGAATGGTTTCATTTGTTAGTTATTGACGGAGTTATTGGAACTAACTCTTCTACCAGTTTGAAAACTAAAATGATGTTAATTGCAAGTTTAGTTTCATAGAGGTTGCGAATAATTTTCATATACTCACTCCATTGCCTCAACAGACATTTCACTTCACCTTTTTTTCTGGGGTTTTGGAGATTTACTTGCTGGTTACTGAATATCTGTGAGAAATGACAAGCTTATCACTGGCTCGGAATTGACACCTGCAGGTACTTTCAAGCACAACATCCACCCTTACCATGATAAGTCTTGCGGGTCAACTAATGTTCCTGGATTAAATTTTCTTCCTGCTATGCTAGCCGGGTTTTTTGGATTTGGCCTAGTAGACATAGCCTATGCAGATGCACCTGAGGTTTGTATGGAATATTATTGGTTGGATTTCCGTTCCCAGTGCTAATAGTTGATGAAAAAAGAAATTTTGGATATGAATTCTCATGTTTGATCATATTCTATTTTTAATATCCACCGGACCAACTAGTATCATATATATATATTTGTTCTCTTTTTTTTGTTTTTTTTTTTCTTGTTCTACATGTTCAAATTCATCGTCCAGCAGTTCTACAATCCATTATTAAGATTTGATTATTTACAGGCTGAGGCTAAAACACCTTCACCACCTGAATCACCTTCCACATATGTTGATATGGAGGTTATTGCCAAAAATGAAAGAGCTCGATTAGAAGAGTTGCTTAAAAGCAAAGGAATGCACTATGGTTCTTGTCCTCGGTTTACTGTTGCTGTGAAGGGCCAAAAGGTTATTCAGTTGCTTTCTGTGGCCAGTGCACTGGGTTGATTTTGATGTCTACTTGGGGATTATACTTGACGACAAATCATGTCGGAGTTGTGTATCCTCATTCTTTAACTTGATAACCGGAACATGATTGGGGTATTATTGAATAAGTGAAGTTCTTTTGCATCAGTGTTGGATCATCAAATAATTGAACTAGTATCCACTTCCCGATTTCATTTCTAACTGCGGCCAAAGCAGTTTCAATCTGACCACTTGTCTATTACTATGGTTAGTATATGGAGTTCATGTGTATGAGATCAGTAATAGTTTGTAATGTTCAGGATTGTCTACTAAAGCTAATGACTGCTAACTGCTATTACGTTTGTTGGACAACTCAAGAGTTTTAGTTACTTGAGAGCTCATGAGTACAGCCTAAACAGTCCATTTTTCTTAACTTTAATCACATTTCGAAGCTGTTAATTTAATTGAATTTATCAATGTGATAAGGTATTATTCATTCTGATGGTATTAAGTTCACCTCGTCGACCATTATGATGTATTACAACTATTGAGTGAGCCCGTCATTCTTTTCTTTTGGGATAAAGGAAATAAGAAATGCCTATGTTCTGGAAACTATGATACATGTAGCCTCTCAGCATACCTGCTAATCAAATTACGACATCCTGCATATTTGTACTGTTTATTTGTTTGTTTTAGTTGTTTTGGAACTATGCTTTTTGATGCTATATGATAGTAACTCCTTGATGTTTGTACTGGTTATCTGTTAGCTTAAGTCGTCATGGAACTATGCAATGTGTTCCATATTATATGTTGAACTACCAATGGTCTTGCCCTGCACCTCAATGGTTTATAAAATTGTGAGAGAGAAATTTAATTTGATTCTTGGAAAGAGAGCTGGTCAAAATTTTGGGATAAATAACATAAAGGAGAAGATGTTTGTTTGCTTTTCTTGACAGTATTTGTTCTGTACATTGCTTTAGATTCACTTATATCCTTGCCAGTGCTCTTATTTGCAACTTATTTGATGCTACAATGTAGGTTACAATCAAGTTCCAAATTCCTCCTACCTGTGAAATTGCACTTTTGATTTCAAATGTTGTTGCACATCTTGGGGTCAAAGTTGAGGAACGAGCTACTGGTTCAGATATGGCTTTGCGTGCTTGGGATAGGTAAGCTTGTAGACTTTACATTAGTCACTTCATTACATTTTCATGTGATGCACTTCTATTTGGTAGTGAATTGTGATGGTTGAAGTACATCTTATATAATGGGTGGTTTTGCACACCAGCATTAACTTTATATTACTTTAATTTTGTGAATATGCTGCAAGCTCTGCGCACTACTTATGATTGTTTCTTGTGTCCGATCTCAGTGGCGTTGCCTGGCAGTTAACACTCAGTCGTCCAGTGGTGCAGAAGGAAGCTGTAAAGAATAAGGGTAGTTCTGATGCAAACTCAAATGATGGAGATCTTTGCATTTTGTTGTTCCGATCACTCATTAGTTCCGATAAACCAGTTATCTCCACTTCCCTTAACTTCTCTTTGATCATCCATATGCTCCAATTTTTTTTCTTAGTGATTCTTTATATCTTATATGTATTGGAAATTTTGTTAATGATCTATATATCTTATATCTATTGGAAATTATACACATGTAGTTATTTAGTGATTTAATGTGCAGAAGAACGAAAATTTTATCTCACATTGCTGGTTTACAGAAGTTCCAAAGTGTTTATACAGAGAAAGGCTAGTTCATAAATAAGAAATTCAAAGAGAGGATTTGGAGTAGTCAAAGATGCCATTTGGGCCTAAAATTGGAGCTCAAGAGAATTTATTAATTTCGGAATTAATTAGTTTTTGCAGCTATTGACAGCTTTAATTGTATTATAACTGCTTGGCCACCAGAACCTATAAATATCTGTGTTCGTCCAACATTTACAGATATCTGCTCCTCTTCTCTTCAGTTACACCAAACAAATTCATTATTTTCCTAAGGTCTGTAATATCTTTTGGCTTTATAAACCCTGGAGGAATACTGCCATCCCGACAATAATTCTTTAAGGATGGTGATTACATTATCAAAACCATATTTAAAACTGTTCTTGTATCTGAAATTTTCTCATACTATCAATATTTTTCACAAACTTATGTAGGAAATGGAGTTTATAAAGCAAGGGAGCTTTACTGCTGAGGAACTTGATGCTCTAGCATCTGTGTTAAAATTGGCAGGAGCGGGCCAAAGCAGGATTGCGGATAGAAGAGGAGATACAACACGTACACCGTCCATGGATAAGTCAGTCACCAGTCTAGAGGGCATGGGGGTGAAGATCTATGGACTTAAGGAGCCTAAAATAGAGTACCAAAAGTCTGAGATATCATGGGAAAACATCGCAGGGTATAATCAGCAGAAAAGGTATGAAACTTACTAGAAGGTTGAACCATGTCTCCTCAAACTTCTCTTTGCTGTAACGAGAAATGGACATATTTCAACCATGAAAACTTAGTCCAAATATATGCATCATGCACAAACTGAGGTTGCTCTAAAAAGCACTAAACATATCTTGGTCTTATATACCTAGTGAAGGTCTTCTCTAGCATAATAGCCACAAGCATCGGAGAATGTTGAGTTACCCTCCAGAAAGTTTGTATCTTCTTCTGCTGCAAGCTTCTGTGAACTTCCAGACATCAATCCTTCTAGAGGACGTGAATGTTATATGGCCTTGGTGTTTTTCTACAGTTTCTGACTCTTGTTGATCAATGCAGCCATTACCTAGAAATGAAGAAGAATTGTATTGTAGGAAATTAAATCACAAGACTGCATGAAGCAGTGGGTTACAATAAAATAGAAAAGCATCCTAAGTCTAGTCGAACCTGATGAAAATGAAACAACTATTGTCAAGGCAACTTAAAGCTGACTAGTGCTCTATTTGTTAGCTATATATTGAGGTGTGCAAAGAGTCTTCCCCTGCTAATGGTGACATAGGATTCTTATTTATACCTGTCTGCATCAGCTTCCCCTAGGCTATGTTCTTTTCATTTGAGTTGACGGTTATCCTGTCCCTTCCATTAGATGCAGCATGTCTCTTAACTGCACAACTGCTTCCCTAATGGTGTAACTATCCAATCTTTTTTTTTTTTTTTTGAAATGGGTATCCGAGCCAATGCTCGACTAATCCTAGGCACATCCAGGGCTAAAGCATGCCCCTTTAGTAAATGTCGCACAGGATGTGTGAAGAGGGGTTCGAACCTGGGTTCAGCGCTATGAACTGCCCAGGCACTAACCACTCCACCACAACACTGATTGACACTATCCAATCTTCATGGTTAACCAATGGGAAAGTCATGTAGTAACTGCTTTTAGTACATCTTTGGTGATTAGTCCAACTGCTTTCATATTTTTGTCCTTAATCCTCTTCTTCTCAGGGTGATGTCTTCACCAAGTTGACAAGGACCTTCTTTGACAAACCTTACTAAATTTAGAAGTCAACATTATGTTGTCAAAAGTTTATGGATAAGCATCGTCCTTATGCATTGTTTGGTAGGCCATAATGAAGATGTGAAAGGAATGAAACCTTACCCAGGAATGAATTCAACCATGTTTGGTTTTACTTGAGAAAGGAATAGACCTACAAATGTGGTGCATTACTCAATGCAGATCTGTGTTTTTTATTCCTAGACGGAATGGGAAGTAAATTACACTTCTGATGTAACATCCTTCCAACTTAGGTTGTGGATATGAATTGTGAGTCTTATTTTATGCTTTTGGTCTCGGGCTACTCAGACTTGCCACAAAGGTTTTATGATCAGGGCTTCTTGGCCATCCTACTGTTGGGCTTTGGGCGTTAGAATGGTATCACAGCAAGGGCTCATCTAGATATAGTGGTTTGTACTTTTACATCTCTTTGCGGTATCACTGTATTTCTAGATTGCCATCTTGCCTTTCCCATGTGCGCCTCAATTTGGATCTTTATTTCCTCTTCAATGGAAGTTCAGTTTTTCCAAAAAGAAAGAAACAATATCTCTGTTACTACCATGTCTTGAATCGTTTCCCCCATTTTCAGTTCACTACCAGTTGGTGTTGTGTCGTTAGTGGAAGGGAACTCAGGGAAATAAGCTGAAAATCAATTCATCTCTTATTAGTGGAAAAACAACCGTTGCATTTCTTGTGGAACGGAGGGAGGATTTTTTTATACTTAAATGAACATATTCCTGTTGCAAGATGCAAGAAAAGAAGGAAATTGACAAATGATTATGCCTAATACATGCCTTTATAATTGTCCATTGTTGTAATTTACCCTTAAGTGGTTCTATAAAATGTGATCCAGATATCCACTTCACCTTTCCTTTCTAAATGGTACATCTGTCCTTTTGTGAGTCAAAACTTAGCAGGTGATGGATCTATTTTAAATAAACGTGTTAGCTTATGTTTTCAGTTTTGATTGTTTATATGTAGAGATATAGAAGATACAATACTGTTGGCTCTGCAGAGCCCTGAGGTTTATGATGAAATTGCTCGTGGAACCCGGTGCAAGTTTGAGACAAATAGACCTCGTGCGGTACTGTTCGAAGGTCCACCAGGTTTTTCCCGTAACTTTAGCACCTTCATGAATTTTTGAGGATTCTTACATAGAAGATGACAAGTTTTTATCATCATCAAACTCCTTTCAGGCTCCCCAATTTATTGAGGTGTATTAACAATTTACTTGATTATAATTGAATTTTCCTATCATTTGAACTCTATTTACTTTTAATCATTTTAGAAGATTTGATTATGTTTTAGTTTCTTGAATAGTTCCTGACTCGCTTTATTTTGTTAAGATTCTGGTTAGTAATAAGGGTTTGAGGTAATTTTCCATATGAATGTTTCCCAAATAAGAAATGGATTGCTTTAGTAATAAGTGTGTACCGGTGTGCATACGAGGTCCAACTTCTAAAATGTCACAATATCTGTTCCTATTTCTATTATCTAGAAAAGATTATGCTTTTTGTGTTTTCAGATCCTGCCGAAAATGCCACTACTGTGGGAAGTCTTCAACCTCAAGGCTTGGTTGAAATCCCCCATTTCACCTATCTGTAGATTTTTGTTTGAATTTGAAATTTACAGTAATAAATTATATCCCAGCTTGTACGTAAATGTATATCTTGACTTATGTCGCCTTAGCTGAAATCCTGAAACTAATGTGCTTAACTTGCTGTCTTGCTTTAATATCAGGTACTGGGAAGACGTCCTGTGCTCGTGTTATAGCTAATGAAGCGGTAATTTGATTGTCTTATTGCTATCAGTTATCCCTTTCTGATATTTTTTTTTCATTGCTCAAAATCCTTAAAATTTATGCACTTAAACCTCTATATTATCTTATCCTATTAATATTTGAAGTGAATTTGGGCCATATGCAATTCCATCAACATTGTTTGCCTTTTGTTTTGTTTGATCATGCATCTAGTTGTTTGTCCACAGAGGTTGTCTTTAGTACATTTTGGTTGGAATTTATCTTATTTGCTTGCAGCCAGTTTTGGATGAAGTTCGATAAAAACCAACTGTTCCATTTAGATAGCGAGGTGCCAGTATTTGATCATACATACAGGAACTGATGAGTAGCATGATAAGCTAACGGTTTGCATGTTTGACTGTGCAAGAATGGTTGCATGCTTATGCTTTTAGATGCTCTGTGATAGCAATCTCTATATATTTTGTAGAATAGAACATGCTAGTCCATCTGTAGGCAATATTAGGATATGGGTCTACCTCCTTCTCCTTCCACATCAGCTACTCTCCTATTAGTCTCTTCCCAGCTAAGCTGATTGACATCTCCAGTTAATATAGAGCTTTTTCTTGCTTCTCTCATCTCAAGTCAAAATTCAGCTTTTATTTATTCTTATTATAGGACAACATGCCTCACAACATTAGCAGCAATATATGCAAATGCATTTTTGTGGGAGTATTTGGTTAATCTATGACGACTTCCGTGCAAAAGTTATTTCCAGTGTGACTGGTGTGTTTAAGTTCGCCCGGGCCTGGTCACTGCAACCCCCTTTGTGAGGAGGCACCCCTTCTTCCGAAGTTACGGGGCTATTTTGCCGAGTTCCTTAGAGAGAGTTGTCTTGCGCCCTTCTTGTAAAGAACCCATTTCGGTACCAAGGGTAGGTTGATAACCTACAGCGGACGGCATTCTACCCAACAAGGACAAAAGGGGCGTTAAAGACCACTGAATAAAAAAATATCTTAATTGCGAATTATAACGTATGCATATCCTTTTCTACATTAAAACAAGAGGGACTAGCATCTCTATAAGATCCTTCTCTTGAATCTTGAGAATTCAAATGAAATGGTTTACTAAAGGATCTTGTTCTGTTATGCAGGGTGTCCCATTGTTATACGTGCCGTTGGAGGTGATTATGTCAAAATATTTTGGTGAAAGTGAAAGGTTGTTGGGTAAAGTGTTTACACTTGCCAATGAAATTCCCAGTGGTGCAATCATATTCCTCGATGAGGTACTGATGTAGAAAATGTGAATTGTCATGATCATTCGTTCCGTTCTCTTCTGTGAATATATGTCTGAGATCTAGTTTCATCCTTGTCCATTTTTCCTGATTATAAACAGGTTGATTCCTTCGCTACTGCTCGTGATGGTGAAACTCATGAAGCTACTCGGAGAATCTTGTCGGTCATATTACGTCAGGTTTTTCACCCAAATGGGTTGGCTTTTAAATTGGTAAAAGCATATAAAGTATTGAAATTACCAATTTACCATATCTATTACTCTTCTGCAGATTGACGGGTTTGAGCAGGATAAAAAATGCGTGGTCATTGCTGCAACCAACAGGAAACAAGATCTTGATCCTGCTTTATTAAGGTGCATAGTTGCTTGTCTCCTTAAGCATAGTTTCTTGTATCTAAATAAGTGAACTTTTTCAGACCATTTCTTGGAGTTCCTTTTAACTTGTTCTCAACTCTCTCTCAGTCGGTTTGACTCAATGATCACATTTGACTTACCTGATCAGCAAACTCGTCAGGAGATAGCAGCTCAATATGCAAAACATTTAGCAAAGACCGACCTAACTGAATTGGCTGCAGCTACTGAAGAGTAAGTGGCTGCTTGGTTGGTTTTCCATTAAGTTCTGTATGGATAAAGATGTATGTGGATTAATCTGTTTGTGTAGATTGGGAAGGTTGAGGGTTTTTTCATAGATGGAAGGATCTTGTTTTTTAATTGGGAGGGGCATGTTTAGAAAACCTTGGCTTTCTGCGTAAAGCTCCCTTCTAGAAACTTTATGAATAAGCCACTTTCTATTTCGTTAAGTCTCTACCATACAATCATGTATAGCTGACCGAATAAGCTGCGAGTCTTATTAAGCTCATTAAGCTGCTAACAGGCAGGTCTTAAGTCACTCTTCCTTGTAGCTTATCTCATTTTATCCTTCCCCTATGAAATCGTCATTTGATTTTTGAGCTAACAAACTACTTCTCAACTTCAAATTGATATAAACATATTTATACGATGATATAATTATAGCCATATTAAACCATAAAGATACATCAGATCAAAAGCGGGTTCGCTTTTCTCTTTTTAAACAAAGATCATGCAAATTTAAATTTTAGAAACACAAATTTGTCATCCAAATATATGAAGTGGACACTGCTATGCAGTTTCCACTTCCTATATTCATGTTGAAGTTGAAATAGTAAAGTTCAAGACCCATATTCTTATTTATTTGAAACAATAGGCATGATGGATGTCCGCCATTCGATTCCAGAGTCATGTTTTGGTTGAAGTATTAAAGTTGAGAACCCCTATCTTTTTAAGTTCGTTGCTTTTTAATGATATAAATTTACAATTTTCAGAATGTCTGGACGGGATATTAGAGACGTGTGTCAGCAAGCAGAGAGGCGTTGGGCATCAAAGGTAACGAATGTTGAACCATCCTACATATTGCCTTATTGCTATATTGTTCCCCTATGTTCTATTTGTTTCTTGTTTTCTGTCGTAAAATTTTGGTTTCATATAAATATATTACTCCCTCCGTCCCGAAACAAGTGTCCACAATGAAAAAGACAAACAATTTAGGTATGTGTAATTATTACACTTTCATTTAACTAAATTGACAATTTTACCCTTATTAATAGAAACTAGAAAGAGACTTTCTTTCTCCATCTTATAATTAAGGGACAGGTTTGGAAAAAACTTGGCTTTCTGCATAAAGCCCCCTAGAAGCTTATTGAATAAGCCACTTTCTATATCATTAAGCTAMTACCAAATAGTCATGTATAGCTGATCGAACAAGTTATAAGTCTCAATAAGCCTATTAAGTTGCTAACAACAGGCCCTAATATATAGGTAGGCAGGCTCTTTAGGGTAGTCGGAAGTAGCTCACTTCTTGGTATTGCTTGCGCTTATGCTTTAATGCTCATGTGCCGTGTTGGTATTGACATCTCAAATATTTAAGTACCTGGATAACCGATTTAAGCATTAACTTGTTACAATGCTGATGTGGCTGATGGTGTGATATATGTGATAAACTCATTATTTGCTGATATGGAGAGTAATCTAATGGGGTTTCATATATTCACAGTATCATAGCCGAGGTCTATCATTATAGAACTCGACACTTAAGGTGTTTTTTGGACGATAATTTAATGAGGTTTCACATAGTCGGTGTTTAGTTGCTAGACAAATTTCAGCAACAAAAATTTAATGTCCGTGTTGTAGAACAAACATTTTTCAAATGGCGCAACTACGTATAACTGCATCTGTACTTTTTAGTTGGATATACCGACTTCATTTAGTTTTGGTTTCTAATTGTCCAATTGTATATTTTTGCAATACGGTGTACTCCTTTTTAAGCTTACACCTTAGGGATAAAAAACTTATTATTGTTGTCGTTTGGCTTACAACTTGCTTTCGATTGTGTATGTGAATGGTAGGTTATACGAGGGCAAGCACAAAAAGACGAAGACGGTGGTTCACTTCCACCACTTCAAGAGTACATCGACAGCGCTTTAGAACGACATAAAGTTCTAGTCGCGGCTAAACGTGACCATACCTTGCCATCCAAGAAACCTCAATATGACTTCCTCTGAGGCTTCTATAGCATTTCATAGAGTCAGGTTCAAACAAGAACAATGAGCAGATAAGATAACAAGAGAACGGCCAAATCACATGTGATTCATGCGACTCTAGCCACGACCTTAGATTCGTTGGCCAAGTTGCTCGCTCACCCTTGCTTTGACCTGTTCCTTAATCGCATGACTTCAGTTCAAAATCACATGGGATTTGGTCGTTTTCTTGTTTTATTATTTTGACCATGTTCTGGTTTAATCCTCGTAAATATATATAATACAGATTATCAGTTTGAGTTACCATAGTTATTAATCCTCCCCAACCTAAAGCCATTTCTGTAAGGTATGTGAAGCTAAGGATGATGCAACTTCTTACCATTTCCGACCTATGTAATTTTTTCGATCAAAATGATAGTGTTTCGTGAACCTACTACACTTATTATTAACCCCATGAAAGTATTCTAAAGTGTATGTATATAGAGGGAGGTTTAGTGGAAAACCCCAAAAAATTGAGGAATACCTTGGTAACTAACCAATTTATCTGGATGGTATGCACATGTATATGCAAGTAATTGAAGCTGTTTCTTGGTTTTTATGCACGTGTGCATATTCTCCATATGTGTATACCGGACAAATTGCTTGCAGATTACTCGTATGCACCGTGTATGTAAGTTATTGAAGTTGTTTTTTGGTTTTTATGCATATATGCATATAAGACAAATTGCTTACAAATTACATGCACATGTGCATACGGTCCAGATAAACGATTATCAGAGTATTGTTCAGTTTTTTCATTTTTTTACGGATTTTCCCCTATATATATTTTATAGATTTTCAATGATACTCTTATTTACATCTTTAATAGAAAATAAGGAAAAAGGTAAAATGATAAATGTCCTTGATTTAACATATTTAACAGAAAATTTTAAACGGAGTTCAGTTATTTTTTAAAAATTACATCAATACACGAACAGAAATCTTTTAAATTTAAAACGGATCAGTCGGCCGGGTCTACGAATCTATTTGAACTATCAAAGAATTCCTAGAATTTTAGGTGGGATGAGGGTTGTAATTCTTTCTACCTCTCGGGGTATAATGACTGACCAAAAGGCTCGACTCTTAAAAATAATGCAAATGGATGTAACTTTTTTATTATTGACCTGGACATCAAACTCGTTATGCAAGTCGATTAATCCTAGTGCGACGACCTGCTTTGCGTGTAGTCTGGAGTCACCGTATTTGGACCTTTGTGGTCACAAGGGGATTGTTATTTCTCCTTGGATTTGATTTTTGAACCTGAGACCTTCAGACACTTTTGACCTTTGGAATTTAAGTTCAAACCAATCAGACATCACCCTTATGGTTATATGGATATAACTTGTAAGCATTGGAGTTGTATATTTTAACCTTTTTGTTTGTTTATGTTTTTTTTTATTAACCTGGATATCCAACCAGCTATGTGAGCCGACTAATCCCAAGGTGATCACCTGCTTTGCAAATAGCCCGGAGTCACCGCATTTGAACCTCCGTGGCCACAAGGGGATTTTTATTCCTCATTGGATTTGAACCTGGGACATCCAGGTACTTTTGATCTTTGGAGTCAAGCTCAAATCAATCAAGCACCACCCTACCTATATTGGAAGTGTAACACTGCAATACAACAGAATGTAAAATTTAATTGAAAATTTAGTTGTTTTAAATTTATTTTTTATGGTTTTTTTTCTATATGAAAACAAGTCAATTATGAGACGAGATTTTCGAAAATCTTAAATATTTCGTTGTTTATTTGGTCGATTAACCTTGTGTTTGTTTTTAGGCAATTACAAATGGAATTGAAGCGACATTAGACCATATAAAATTTTGAAAACGGATCACACATAAAGCAAGATGCAAGGATAGACTTGGGATCACGTGAGGCCAATATGTTTTTGTGAGACTTGTGATACCACTTTTTTACACTTGAAACTTCATAGCAAAAGTTCACAGTGTTTTTGCTGTGAAGATTCAACTTTTTTTTACCTTCACAACGTTTTGCTGTGAAGTTTCAAATGTAAAAAAATGATCTTACAAGACTCACAAAAAACAGGATGGTCTCACGTGAACCCAAAATCCTGCAAGAACTTGTACAAGAGATACAATTGACTTCTTTCATTACATGCAAGATGAAACAGTTATTTTACTCTTTTGTTGAACAAATACATGTTTCAGTAAATTCATATATAATAAAGCAGTTCATACACAACGTACGTATATTGACACTCAAAAGTTAGCAAACATTTTGAAAAAAGAACATAGCAAGCAATTTAAACCGTATTCATGTCCTTTCGATTCTGCTTATTGATTAAGACAAAAAGACACATTCATATTCAGATCGACTTAAAATTATAAATAAATAAAAAAAGTTACATGTATATAATACATGAAATGCAACACTCATATGCCTAAATTGAATTGGAGTAAGCTTAGTAGCATTGCTCCTTCCCTGCATTATACAAAGGCATTCATAACATTACCATAATGCAACCTAATAAAACAATTTTTTGGTCAAATTGCATGAAAAAGTAACGTATTTTAACTTGATTCTTATTTTAAGTAACGAACTTTCAAGTACCTAATATGTAAAGTTTTAAACATTTAAGTACTCGGGTAACCGGTTGAAGACTGATTTAATTAGATAAAAAAAATCATGTCACTAACCACGTCAACAAGTAATACTGAGTTGCATACCACATTAGTATGCTAACCGATTAATGCTTCAACTAGTTACCCGAGTACTTAAATGTTTAAAACTTTACATCTTACGTACCAAAATGGAAGTTATAAGAGTACGTTACCCAAAATAAGAATCAAGTTAATGTACGTTACTTTTTCATGCAATTTGTCCATATAACAATATTTCAGAATTTCCTATTTTTACTCATTATAACCAGTAACCTTCTGATTGTATAATATATATGATGATGTGAACGTCAACTTTATCATTTATTTCGCGGTAACCCTTTCATAACTATTTTCTAAAACTTTCATTAACAAGTTTTCACTTTATCAAACGTTACAAAAAATTTAAACTTTGTTACATCAATTAAAAAAAATCGTTGCACAAAATAAGTATTACATGAAATTGGGAAATTGACCAAACCAGTCTTTTGGATTAACATTTTCAACTTTTAGCCAAGATTTTGCGGTGAATTTTATTCATACCTCTCGTATAAGGGGTATGTGAATGAGATAGGAGAGGGGGATAAGAATTAAGAGGGTGTTTGGTTCAGACAAATGAAAATGAAAATGATAGTGAATGAAAATAAGAATGAATTTCTATTCCCCCAGTTTAACCTGAAATGTAAATTTGGGCTTCTAAAGAATTGAGTCCATTATATTATATAAAACCAAAGAGCTTCTTTTATTTTGATTCTCATTGATTATTGCTTAATACCTCTAACCAAACACCCCTTAAAGTGTATGTGAGTGAAGAGGTTATGAATAGCAACCCCTGATTTTCACAAATGCCCATTTTGTAGTATTTTTTTCTAAATTAAATACGATTATAGCACGGTCAGACTTGTAAAATATTATCTTGCTTGCTAAATCTCTTTAGAACATCTACAAAAGATTCTCCAAAATATTTTTTAAACAACTTTCTCTTAGTCATATTTCATTAATTAACAAAAAATCATTTGGCAGATTACGAAAGAGCCATTTACGAAATTATGACTATTTTGATTCAGGGTTTGGTTCACATGAGACCCGTCTGTTTTCATGAGACTCGTGAGACTATTTTTTACATTTGAAACTTCATAGCAAAACATTGTGAAAAATAAAAAAAAAAAACATTGTGAAGGTTAGCATCACAACAATTCAAGAGTAAAAAAATGATCTCACGAAAACAGACTGTCCTCACATGATCCCAAGTCTTGTTGATTCAAACATTAAAAAAAAATTAGTTAAAAATAACTAATTTTGTCAACTCCCAATTAAATATTGTTACATTTTATGCTTTCTAAAGTTACTACGGTTGGTTTGTTACCGGAGACGTTAAAGGCTTCACCTTAGAATAGATTCCGGCGAATCACCGTCGTCAATCTCACTCCGTCTCCTTTTCCGATCACCGGTTCGTGAACATAAAAACGAAGTAATTTCCAACTGCGTCTTCAATATCATCTCCATCAACTCATTTTCCCTCTCCAATCTCCGATTCTCTGCCTCAATCCTCGCCGCCTCCCTCACCTTCATCATCTCCAGATCCGCCACTTCTCTCCTCATCATACTCTCTGCAAAATCTCGGAAACTCGCCGCCAAACTCCTCCTTGACGTATCGGAACTCTCTGAACTCCATCCTTCGTCGTCGGAGATGAATCCGCCGTCGATTGCCTGTTTTAGCCGGCTTTGACGATCGCCATCGCCGTCGTCGGTACTCGAGCTCAGGTTTGAATTGGATTGATCTGCCATAATCGTAAAATTTTCAAACATTGGAATGATTTGATAAGATTCCGGCTTAAAATGATGCAAAAAAGTGGATTGATTGATCAGATTCCACTAACTACAAATCTCTGATTTACATACTTTGTTTTCTTTCCACTTTTCATTATTCTGTCTTTTAGCAAAGTGGAATAATTTCTCCAACAATGTCGTTAATTTCACTCGATTCCATTTCAATATATTTACGAATTTCGTTTAGTACGCAGATATGATCTGGTTAACTGAATATGAGGATCTACAATACAGTATTGGACATGACAAGTTGACTATCTGATGTTTAACTCGAATGAAATTGGATAGAACAATCAGGTCGTTCCTTAGCATGTTAAATGTGAGATTTTGAACAGGGTCTCCGAAATTATGGGGCCCAAATTTACATGTGTTTAAGGTCTTTTTATCTATCTGTGTAAAACTATAGCCGAAATTATTTAGGTTCAAACCATTAATTGTTTGGTTTTAGGTTTAAATTATTAATGGTTTAGGTTTAGTTTCGTATTGTTAATCGCTTTAGGTTTAACCCATTTTTGTTTTTAACATATATATTCTCTGTTATTTCATTCTCGTAATGTAATCAAAAGTTTTAGATGTAGTAAAGTCTCTAAAAAGGCAAAAAGATTGGAACGTCCCTTAGAACAATCATAGAGTTCAAGAGAAAACACTAAATAATTAGAAAAATGAAAAACGACAAAAAAATGGATGGAAAAATATATCAATACAGATGTCAAATTTAACGAGAAAAATATGATCATTTTTTTGTTTGATTTATTTCGCTTGAATTTTGTTTATTTTTCGAATAAAAAATAGGAGGATGAGGTTTTTTAATTTAAAAAATATTGTTGTAACCCTCCATTTAAACATATCCATTAGATTAGTTAATTTAACGGTTATATAAAATGTTTTTTTAGTTTTTCATTTATTTACGATTTTCCTTAAACATTTGGCTATATATATATATATATATATATATATACACACACACATCATATAATTCTTTTGGCATAAATCAAGTAAATATTTAAATAATTTAATTTTGCAAACATTTTTACCCAATTTTCATATAGATAAATACATAAATATATAATATCATCAAATTTAAATGAAGAAATAATATAATTGATGATAGTTCGAAAAAATATGGTTCGTACAAAGGAAAATCTATTTTTTATTTAGTGTTGGAAGATCTTATGAATTAGGGCTTGTCCCCGTTGAGGTTGTTACAGCAATAATGGTAGTGGGTGACGTGAAGATGGTGGACCTTGGTGGTGGATGATGACCATGAGGTCTTGTGGTAGATGCAGTGAGATAGAGATGGTGGTGGGCGGTGGCAATGGTAGATGATAGTGGTGGTTATGGTGGAGGTGGCTGACAGTGGTAATGGTAGTCGCGATGGGAGGTGGTGGTCGGTAGCCGACGATGGGTGTGAAGATGGTGGAGGAGAAAGTGGATGTAATCAATGGGCAGTTGATGATGGCTGTTGTTGATGGTGGTTGCAATGATGGAGAGTGGTGATCATTAAGACAAATATCATTTTAAGGTTATATTAAGTAAAAGTAGATTATTAATTTTTTAGTTTCTAACTCATCGTGTTCCACCTATTTTAGTGAAACAAAAAAAACTATTTTTTGTCCCACCTAATCCCAGTCCCCTATCCTATGTCAGGTCAAACATGGAACTAGAAGTGTCCGAGGTCTGTTTTGGACGGTTTAATCCCCCAAATCACAAACCAAACCGCAAATGGCAGTTTAGAAAATTTCAAAACCTAACAGTTGATCATAGAATATCTCGAGACACCCGCTTGGTAAATACGGGGTGTCCATAAAGAATTGTAGTTACATACAACTCTCAAAAGATGATCATAAATCCTCTCAAGCTCAGAGCAGACAGTTTACATGTTTTGCGTGAGTGTCACTTTGCTTATGGTCCGGAGAAAGAGTGAGCATGGCGAATGAAAAAAGCGTTCATCTTGGATCCTTGCCCACAATTGATCAAACCAGACCACAGAAGGCAGTTTGGTCTGACCGGTTTAGGCGGTTTAAGCTTCTTAGAGCTTTAAACTAAAAAAACATAACATCTATATCCAAAATAAAAACTCTATCAACATAACATTATTAAAAAAATAGCATATATAACCTATCACTAAAATTAAAAAAAAAAAAAAAAAAGCATTTGAGGCAAGTGAAAAAAAGTTAACGAAGTCCACCAACAACAGTTGGAACTTTGGACAATCGTTGAGCAAGTCGAAGAATGATTTGGAATATCAAAATTTTATTTTTGACGAATTTCAGGATTTTGTCAATTTAGATAACGCTGTCAATTATGAAAATCGAAAACACAATGGTTCGGACGAACTTTTTGTCAATATATATGTACTTTTGGCTGTCGGTTTAGTCCATACCGCTCAAAAAGACTTTCAAATTGCAGACCTGACAAAACCAAAGAGTTTGCCTGTTTTTTGGACCGGACCCCCAAACCACTCAAACTGCCAAAACGATCAGGTCTAACTTGGTTTGACCAATTTGGCCTACATGGAACAATGAGTTTTTCTATTATCGAGTGCCGTGTACCAAATACAACCTACTTAAATGAAGGGGCTAAAAGGTAATCTTTTAATAATACTAGAGTTATTATGTCATTCGAACATATTTGAAGGGCTTAAAATGAAATTATCCTCTGTTCTGTTCTAATCATTACATAAAGTTAATCTCTTTTTTATTAAAATCCAATTGCTCCTTTTTCTCTTTCTGTTTCTTGTGAATTCAGCTACCACTGGACCGACGGTAACCTTCAGCAAACGATGACCTCCCGTGATAAGAAACCGGCGAAACCCTCAACCAGTCGACCTGGTGGTATTCGGACCCTCTCCGATTTGAATCGCCCCACCGCTAATGACTCCGACAGCGATTCCGATAGCCCTCAGGAGTACTATACCGGCGGCGAAAAGAGGTTTTTCATCTTCTTTTGTTACTCACAAACTCTAGATCTTCTTATGATTCATCATTGTTACTGTATAATCCTATTTCAGAGTTGGAATTGGTGTTTGTTTGTGATATTTTCATTGTAATTTACGTTTTGACGTTTTGTTGCCTAGAATTTTTAGGAACCGTGGAAAAATTGTCGCTTATTTGTGCTTTTTAACATAAAGGAACGTGGGTCAGATTGGAATTGCATAAGTTTGGTTTAATTGTGTAAGATTTCTTTATATGAACTTGATATCTTTAAGGCTTTTTTTTTTTTTTTTTCACAATTATAGTCCACTTTCTGCAATCCGATAAGATCAGGGTTTTAGGGCCTGTTGTCAGCTATATACGACTGTTTGGTAGTGCTTAATCATATAAAAAGTGACTTACAGTAACCTTCCAGGGGGGCTTTACGTAGAAAGCCAATATTTTTTTTCCCAATACGGTCTCTTCCAATTAAAAAACACCTCCTTTTGTCCATGAAAAATCCATTCCAAACAAAACCCTTCCCAATCTTACAAACAAATTAATCTACACAAACAGCTTCCGTACACGACTTAAAAAAAGATCAACCAAACAGCCCATTAGGGTTTTAGGGAAAGGGGGGGGGGGGAGAATGAGGTAGGTATGTCACTGGTGAAAGAATTGTAAGAGAATGAGGTAGGCGGCAGCCGCGGAACCGCTATTAACCAGGGCAATTTGTCCAAGGGCCGCTAACCGCTATAGCACCACGATTGACAGCATAGGGTTTTAGCGCTTTTTGGGTCTTAATTTGACATGGGTAGTTTAGTAATTTACCAATCTGATCCCATCTCCCTTCCTATCATTCCGCCTATTTTGGTGGGACCATAAAGTTCAATTCCACATACCAAACAAGTTTTTGGTATGTTCTGTCCCGCCCTGTTCTACTTACCAAACACACTTATCATGTGTAGGTTGCATACTTGCATATGCATTCATTTGAGGTATGATGGAGCTTTCTTTATTTGAATAGAATCGGAGTAGTTAGTACTTAGTAGGACTCGTGCATGACGTGCTCCAACTTTTATTGTTTGATGCAGATTCTTAAAGAGATATTTGTCATAATAGTGTATTTCTTCGGATAACAGATTCTGAGAGTTTATAGCCATACAATAAAAAACTCTTTGCTTAATTATGGTATAAATTAGTTCCAATGATGGAGCATTATGTTAGATATCATCCTAGAATGTGTATGTACCTATTTATTTTTTGTAATACAGTTTAGTTTCTATATCAACTCGTACAAGGAGTTCTCAATTTCCAATCATGTGACCACTCAATTCTTAAGAACTCACTAAATCATGTTTGGGGAGTTGAAAACGACAGTTGAAGAACCGTAAATAAAACCTTTTTTAACATGATACTGAAAAGGCAAGATCATCATAAGTAAATAGGTTTAGTAATGGGGTTGTTTACTACCTGCTTATCGCTTATACTGCTATTTACCAAGCCCCTCTTACCCGTCTATGATGTTGACCTGGTAAGCTAAGGGAGAGGCTCTTGGGGCCTGTTTGTTAGCAGCTTGATGACTTAATCGGACTCGCAACTTATGTGGTCAACTATACATGACTATTCGGTAGTGGCTTAATGATATAGAAAGTGACTTATTCAGTAAGCTTCTAGGGGGAGCTTTATGCAGAAAGCTAAGTTTTTTTCTAAATCCTCCCCTACTAATTAAAAAACATGCTCCTCCATCTATGAGAAAACCCTCCCAAACAAAAACCTTCTAAATCTATACCGGCAGGTTAATCCACATAGACTGATTTATCCATAGAAGATTAAATGGAAAACCAACCAAACAATCCCTTACTCAGCCAGTGATTAGTGCTGCCCCAATGCACTCTCCCGATTACCCTTTTACATATTCCCTCTTTCCCAAAATAAATGTTCACGATAAAAAAAGCACACAGTTTTAGCAATGTGTAATTATTACCTTTTTAGTTGACTAAATGACAAATTCACCCTTTATAATAGAGGGAGTAATGAATTTCTTCATCTCATAATTAAGGGTAGATTTGGAAAGTAAGCATTCTACTTTTGAAAGTTGACACTTATTTTGGGACAAAGTAAAAATAGAAATAAGGACACTTATGTGGAACAGAGGGAATACTTGCTACTCGTAACTTATTGCTTGGTAGTATTCGGTTTCTTTGTAATGGGTTCCATGGCCATATCCTGAAGTCCTCCTTTAAGACCATCAAAAGTCTAATTCTTAGTTTCAATATCGAACTTGTTTTGCAGCCCGTTATTCAGAAGAGTTGTATTGTTGATGTAGGAAAAGTAAAATGAAGGGAAGAAATGTGAACTTTAACCTGCAATTTCCATTTCTTTTTTTTTTTGTTTCTATCTGGAAAATAAGGTCATGTTCATTATTTGAGCTTATTGAAAAAAGCCCCGTTATGTTAGCCATAAACTCACTTTTTAAAAAGCTACTACAAGTCCTGTTTTAATAAGCTCCATGGGTTTGTTCCACTTTTTTTTCGAATCACCCCCTTATATTTTCCAGTTAATATTTCAGTGTATTCTATTAGGTCATTTTACATTGTCATCTAACTTATCAACTAGTTTTACCAAACATAAGTAGCTTTTTTTTAATTGTGCCATAAAGTTCAGCCTATAACATGAAAACTAAATATAATTAATATATATGTGTACTTTTTGGCGGTTGGTTCGGTCTAGACCGCTCTAAAAAAGGTCAAACCGCAGACCAGACTGGAGCAAGCGGTTTGGCTATTTTTCAGACCGGGCCGCCAAACCGCTAAAAAGGTCTGGTTTGACTTGGTTCGACCACGTTGAGCGTTCCAAATGGTTTTTTTGAACACCTCTATTGGAGAACAGCAAAGAAAATCCCCAATGGCCTTGTAAGACTCGAACCAGTGACCTTTCAGGAGGATCCCCAAAAGCCCAAGCCTTATTGCCAGTTGAACATGTTGGTTTTGGTACATGTTCATTTAGCAACTTCTTGTATGTTATTTCCTATGGGTTAGTATAAAGGCGTATGATGAACGGATATTTTGCTGACGTTGGTCGTAATGCTATTTTCAGTGGTATGCTTGTCCAAGATCCAAATAAGCGTAATGATGTGGACGAAATATTTAATCAAGCGAGGCAATTAGGTGGTGTTGAAGAACCCATGGAAAATCTTCGTCCTTCGAGCTCAAGAAGTTTTACAGGCACCGGGAGATTACTGACCGGTGAACCAGTGCCAGCTGCTCCTGAACCACCGCAAAATGTCGTGCACAACATTGCCTTCTGGAGAAACGGTTTCACCGTAAACGATGGACCTTTGCGGAGGTTGGATGATCCTGAAAATGCACCTTTCCTCGAGGTAAATTAGAATACATGTGTCCAAATTTCAATGTTAGTTTTTCCCAAAATCAGTGTCCATTTAATAGGAAAACAAGTCCCTCTTTTCCGTTTCTGCCGTTAATTATTAGATGGAGAAGTTCATTACTCCCTCTATTATAAAGGGTATAATTGTCATTTAATTTTGTTGTTGGGTGTTCCGCCTTGTGGGGGTGTGCTTGGAGCAACTGATAAGGTTTACTCTACGGGTTCGAGTGAAAGAAACAGTCTGTTGGAGTCCCACATCAATTAGAGGTTGCTTGGTTGGTTTTCCATTAAGTTCTGAATGGATAAAATTGTCTGTGTGGATTAATCTGTCTGTGTAGATTGGGAAGATTTTTGTTTAGAAGGGTTTTTTCATAGATGGAAGGAACGTGTTCTTTAACTGGGAGGGGCAAGTTTGGAAATTTTTTTTGGCTTTCTGCATAAAATTTCCCCCTAAAAGCTTACTGAATAAGCCACTTTCTACATCATTAATCCGCTACCAAACAGTGATGTAAAGCTGTCCAAATATGCTATGATTCCTATTAAGCTCATTAAGCTGCTAACAAACACGGATCATCAAACCTGTATATATGTAGGAATATGAACCCCCCTCCCCTCTCTCTGTAAGGGCTTTTTTAGAGAGATTGGAAGGGGTTTCACATATCCTTACATGGTATCAGAGCTGGGATCTGCCACATCTAGGGACTCAACACACGTTTTTGCCCATTCTGGTTTCTAACATCAGCTTTTTTTCCCTTTGTGCAGAGCATCAGGAAGTCCGAGTGTCCGAGAGAGCTTGAGCCTGCAGATAGAAGGTCTTCGGTCAACGTCAATCTGATAAGGAGGGACGAAAATCATCCAGTGAGTCTCTCCCTCTTCATCCGATGTTCAATTTTTGATGTTTTTGTGTATATTTTGATTCATGCCTCTTCTCATCTACTTTTAACACCTTATACATAGACTCACAATTGGTTGGTGCTATAAACTTATGTCTTGTAAAACAGTTTATTAGGGCATTTAGGGCTTGTTTATTAGTAGCTTAACGAGACTTGCAACTTATTCGGTTAGTTATACATGACTGTTTGGTAGTGAATAAATGATATAGAAAGTGACTTATTTATTGTGACAACCATAAAGCCTTTGATCATAGAATATCTCGGGACCCCAATAAGCTTTTAGGGGGGAGCTTTATGCAGAAAACCAAGTTTTTTTCAAACCTATCCCTCCCGATTAAAAAACATGCTCTTTCTATCGATGAAAAAACCCTTTCAAACAAAGAACTTCCAGTCTCTATAGACAGAATAATCCACACAGAAAGAATAATCCACACAGACAGCTTTACCCATAAAAGGAGTTGATGAAAAACTAACTAAACAACCCCTTAGACATATTTGGCATCCTGTTAGGCGGATTTTGTTAACAAAATGCTTTGGGAAAAATTGAACACGGTATTTACATAGTTTAGCAATTTGCGTAATTTAACTAAACCGTTCTGGTCTTTGTTTGCTTTTGTAGGAAGTAGTGGCGACCCAAGTTGCATTTCAAGGTTTAGGAAGAACATTAGGTCGGAACCCAGATGAGGTCGCACCCGAGCCAAATACTTCAAATCCTGCCCCCACCTTTGGCGGTCTAGTTCTGGACCCCACGTTACCATCAACCTCAATTCAGCTACGCTTAGCTGATGGCACCCGGATGATCGCCCACTTCAACCACCATCATACCGTCGCCGATATTCGAGCCTTCATTAACGCATCTAGACCAGATGGTTCACGAGCTTACCAGCTTCAGACCGTTGGGTTCCCACCCAAACAACTCACCGATCCAAACCAGACCATCGACCAAGCTGGTCTTGCCAATTCAGTCGTCATCCAGAAAATCTAAACAAGGGTAAACCAGAAACATCTGTTTTTTTTTTTCTTTCTTTCTATTAGAACTCTTCAAGAAAGCATAATGCTTGTATAAATTCAAGATTATATGTTAAAACTGTATGGATTCTAACCCGAATCTTGTGATTTTGAGACGTTGCTTGCATATGAAACTTTACTACATCATGGTTTTAAAGATCGACATCATGTAGATTTTGAGCTAATCACAATTCTAGGTTTAGGGTTTGTGATAGATATGGTATCTTGATGAAATGAAGTTATACAAGACTTGAAGATATACCTTCTGTCTGCCATGGCAGATGGCTGATGAATTTGGACTCATTTTGCATGCTTACAGTGAGACATTGGCTACAAAAGGATAAGCATCTCATCACTTTGTATCAAATTCAATCCATTCATAGTGGGATGATCTTTGACAACTTCCATTGCAAAATTTGCTGTCGGCCAGAACAAAATATTGGAATTTTTGGTTCGATCGATTAAAACCCGACCATCTTTTCTCGAAAAAAAGATTCGAAAAGCTAAACTTTGGTATATGTTTGATGAAAATCATTCGTATCGTCTTCGACCATCTTCTATGGTTGTAATTTTCGAGAACCGTCATCTAGATGCATGAATTATTCTTAATAGACGGGTTCAAACGAGAAGATGGTTAACTTTCAAGAAGAGCGGGAATGCCCAAATCAAATGTGATTTTAAAGTAAAATCACGTGTGATACAAACATGTATGCGTTAACCAGCAATGGTGCGGGTGAGTTTTCATGCCTTGACTAGTCACGCGTATTTTGGATGTGTTGTATCACATGTGATTTTACTTTAAAATCACATGTGATTTTGGGCTTCTCCCATGCATCCATCCTTAAATCCATTTTGTTTATATGTATTATGTTGTCACTGTAGATTAAATTGAACTGTAGTTTATTCGTTAGACAAAATAAACTGTCAGAATAACAAAAATGACAATTTTACCCTTTACTTTCATCATACACCCTTAATTAGCATCCGCTATCAAAATCATTCATATTACACCCTTAATTAGCATCCACTATCAAAATCATTCATATTACACCCTTAATTAGCATCCATTATCAAAAACCATCTGGATCTTTCTTTTTCCCGAAATATAAAATTAAACTCCACATAAAAAAGATGCTACTTCAACATTGAAAATTCATTTAACATCATCAGGGGTGGACCTATGAAGCCCTGAACAAGGTCCCGTGCACTTGATCGGCTTTATTTTCACAAGTAGAATTTTTTTTGAGGTATGAAAGGTGTATCTGTTAAACTTTGAAAGGTGCTTCGAGATGTTAAAATTACAAAAAACATCAACCAAAAAAGGGGAAAAAAATCCCTTGAAATAAACCAAAAAACTTGAAAAATACATCAGAATTCAGCTAAAAAACATTAAACAACTTTACAAATCTTTGATCTACGTAACAAAGATTATGGGTCCCATTGAATACAATTCGTTGGTTTTGCACCAAAGACATAATATGAAAACGTGAATCAAACCATAAGCAAAAACCTAAAGTAGTGGGACAAGAGGATCATATCCTTAGATTTCATTTTAATAAATTCTTTTTATTGGATTATTTAATTCAATTAAAATATAAGTTATTACATATTTTCAAGAGCCCTGCATTTCTATTTTTTTAGAGGTTTTGTTACACATGTACCAAAATTATAAATCGATAAGATAAATAATAAATAAGTAAAAAACATAGAAGTTTATAAAAATCTTATAAATTAAATAAAAAAAATGTTTTGTAATAATAAAGTAAAATATGAAATTCATTTTAATAAGATAATTTTTCTAACTTTCTTTGAAGGGGGGAATAAAGGGTCGTCAAATTGACTAAAAGAGTAAAAATTTGATGTATTATAACTGGGTTAAAATATTATAACTGGGCTAAGTGTTAAAGAAATATATATTCCATCCGTCCCAAAATAAGTGTCTACTTTTAAAAGTAAATGTCGATTTTCTCACATTTTATTGTTAGTTATGAGATTTAGAAAATTTAAGTCTCGATAATTAAGGTTAAAATTGTCATTTTGTTAATTAAAAAGTATAATAACTAGACGTTTTTAAAACCGTGTGTCATTTTCATTAGGGGTGTGCATCGGATGGGTTCGGGTGGGAAAATCAAAAACCCGATCGGGTTTCGGATATGGAAATCAAGTCCCGATATTTGGATTTTGGATTGCTTCGGGTTGGTCGGGTTCCGGGTTGAGGTCCGTTGGGTTCGGGTTGGTCGGGTTTCGGGTTGAAGTCGGCCGGGTTCAGGTTTAGTTATAATGCAAATATATATATGCGTTCAAATAAAAACCACTCAATTTGTACACACCGTGCAAACCGCATTCAACCAATCATAATTTTTCATTTTGTTCATTTTTTTGTAATTATGAGATGTTGATTAACCATTTTTATTGTGGAGGTGTTGATAATGGATATTATCATCTTCATTATTTTAATTTTAGAGAAATACATGAAACAGTTTCATTAAAATTTCATTAAATATTATATGAAACAATTTCATAACCATATATAAAATAAATTAATCAAAAAAAGTATTATATAAAACAATTTCACAAGATTAAACAATTTCATGAAAAAATTTCATAAGATTAAACAATGAAATCGACGTATGAAGGTGGTTTGTACGGTTTGTACAAATGAGAGTGGTTGTCATTTGATCGCTCCTCTATATATATATAGGGTTGGGTTCACGTGAGACCAACCTGTTTTCGTGAGACCACATTTTTACACGTAATCTTCACTGTAAAAACACTATGAAGGTTTAAAAAAAGTCGAACCTTCACAGCAAAAACACTGTGAAGGTTTTAAAAATTCACCTTCACAGCATTTTACTGTGAAGTTTCAAGTGTAAAATGTTGGTCTCACGGGTCTCACGAAAACAGGCTGATCTCATATGATCCCAAGTCTATATATATATATATATATATATATATATATATATCTAATCGATTTTTACAATGAATTCAATTGATTTATAGGATTGATAAATCGATAATATGTTTAAAATTAAAAAAAACACGATTGACTAAAACTTTTAGGATTTTCAAAAGATATTTAGATAAATAAGTGTGTGTGTGTATATATATATATATATATCGGGTTTTCAGACGGATCGGATGGCCAAAAAATAAAACCCAACCCTAAATCAAAATTTCCCCAAAAAGTTGATTTTCGGATTTTAGATAATTTGGGTTTTGCACACCCCTAATTTTCATTTGTACATTTAATTCGGGAGAGAAAGACCGAAAGAGTATATAATTGAACCCTAAAATTCTTGTGGGCACTGTTTCATATGCACACTAGAACATCATTTGACACGATCCCAACTTTCTATAAAACTTTAAATGAATGTCACGGTAACCAATATATCTATCTACATGAACGGTGTTTTAACAGCATTTCAAAAAAAAAAATGGAAAACCAAATATCAATAATTTGACGACGATATAGAAAGGAAGAAAAACAGGGTTTCATTGTCTCGGATTTTTGTCGTTGTTATTCAGTTCAGTGTCGATTTGACTTTTAAAATAAAAGATAACATTAGAATGGTAACAAATAAGGTGTCATTTCATTTCATGTAAAAGAATAAAATGTTCATGTCATCAACTACATGCCAAAGCATGTGTTTTTCTTCTTTCTTTTTGAATCATCAATAATTTCACATATATGAGGCTCCACCACTTCATTCCTATATTTAGAAACCTAAGTTTATTTATTCATTGTATTTAAATCGTCCTAAAGATTCAGTTGTTTTTCATGTCGGAAGTTAAACAGAAATACAAACGATATGACGGGTCGATCTCGGCATTTCAAGAGGCAAAGCAAACAGTATACACAATCTTTGAAACTCTAACACGCCCCCTCCACTATAGGTTAGACGGACACAGATTATCCTAAAGTGTCGAATCCTTAGAGTGGTAAACTTTGGCCCTGATACCATTTGAGAATATGTGGAACCTCAGATTAATCTCCAAAAGAGCCATTGATGAGAGAATGGAGGTTCCAACGTATATAGAGCAGAAATCGTTCAAGTCTACACGCCTTAGACGGATACAGATTGCCCCAAGGTGTCGAATCCTCATAATGGTAGATGTTGGCTCTTATAACATGTGAGAATATGCGGAACCTCAGATTAATCTCCAAAAGAGCTATTGAGTAGAGAAAAGAAGTTCCAACATATATATAGCTTGTTCCATACAGATATATAATATGTTGCCCTTGCCTTTGTCTAAACTCAGACGCTCATATGGCACATTGAAACATCCTCAGGGGCTACCTTGAGCGTGTCCGCAACCTTTGCTTTAAGTTCCAATACTGTAGGAGATGGACTCGAACCCCTTTTGCTAGCCTTTTCTACTGATTAAGCTTTGAAAAGCCTTTCACGTGTGGTTTCAAGAGGGAATGTGTTCCATATGGGACCGGTTAGGATTGTCGAGAATCAATCTTTTCTTCAAAAATACCGATAAATCTTATACCCTTTGAATTTAAATTTTTCATTTTTTTACATTTTTACCAAAATGATATATATATATATATATATATATATATATATATAAAATAAAGAAAGGAAAACCTAAAGAGATGCTACTGGTACTTTGATGCTTACAAGTATACTCTCTCTCTCTCTCTCTCTCTCTCTCTCTCTCTCTCCTATTGAAAAAAAGGATTAAAAAAAGCCTCATTGCTGTCAAAGCCAATAGACATGACGTAAAGCAATTTACAAAACAACTTTTTTCTATACCCATTTCTCTCCTGTTAACATCCCCCTCTCTCTATATATATACATATATATATATATATATGTATATGTATATAGACTTCAAACAACAAGACCTCTATTTTACGAAAACTTATGAACACCCTTATCACATGTGACATGTAATAATATACGTGAGAGGACCTGGTGGTGTGCAGTGCGACTTACAACTCAACCCAATTATAGGGGTTTGGAAAATCTCAACCAATCCAACTCATTCAAAAGTATATACCAACCCAACGTTTGTGGATTATGGCGGGTTGGTTGGGTTAGCAGGTTAGTAATATACACAAACTTCTACCAATTCTCTTATTACGATAATACAATATTTTCCAAAATAATTACAAACACTTGTAAAGTCTTTTTCTTTTTTAAATTGATCCCAAACGTTTGATGTTCTACCTCCCCTTTTCATATGCGTGTTTCGTTCATCATTGTTTTCAATTTTTGAGGACTTAGGAGTATTTTCGATTGCTCCTATGCGTGGAAAATAAGATAAAGAAATACAAAGGTACAACATACGAGAAACATATGAAAACAAAAATTTATGGTTCCAAACTTTTAATTTGAAACATATTTCATATGTTCAACTTCTAAACATGTGTGATTTCAACTTCAAATAGCATCTATTCAAGATAGAATCATATACTGGAATAAATATCGCTCATTAAGAACGCTCTATCTAGTCGTTTCAGTGCACTCGTGTTAATGGAATAAGGGGAAAATGGAATTGAGGCGTATCGGCCGACTACTAGATAGCTCATAGAGCGCCCGACCTAGTTGGATTAATTTTTGGATTTAGGTTGTAAATTCGACTAATATATGTATATATTTTTTGGGTTGTAAATTATAATGGCTGTAAATATTATATATATATATATATATATGTATAATTTTATCGAAATAGTATACATTAGTGGCGAGTTGCCAGGTTAGATTGGGTTGGGTTGAATTACGCTAACCCAATTTCAATCCTCTTGATTAGCAGTTTGATGGATTAATGGATTGAGTTTAATTTAGTTGTTAACAGGTTAGGTTAGACATGTTCCATGTTTGACGGGTTTTTATATACCCATATTACCATGTGTATATATATAGGGTATATTTCAAATGCAACCATGTCTATTTGTATAACCAATGCAACCCAATTAATTAAAATATTTATGGAAATGATGAGAGTTCATTTATTATAATTTGAATATTTATGGAAGATGACTAGAGTTCATTAATTATGATCAATACCCTATATTAGAAAACAATCAAAACTTTTATAAAATTACATATTTATCAAATTAAATGAACGGTTGAGATTAAGTTGTATTGGTTATATAAATATAAAATGTTCAATAATAACTCACCCACTCTCTTTATATATATATATATATATATATATATATATATATATATATATATAAAACCTGGTCCATGCATGTGTCTCTTAATCAAAGAATATGAAGCATGATCATGAAGTACATTTTCTAAGTATGACGCGTTACATCTTGTTCTAAAGAAACTAGATTTGATTCCCTTGGTTATATATCGGATAAATTACATGAAAAAATAACATACTTTAACTTGATTCTTCTTTTAAGTAACGTACTTTTAAAACTTTTATTTTGATACCTAAGATGTAAAGTTTTAAACATTTAAAGTATCCGGATAATGGATTGAAGCATTAACCGGTTACCATATTGATGTGACGAGTGATGAGTTGAAATTGGGCTGAATAACAAATAATACTGAGTTGGATATCACATCATTAGTCACATCAGCATGGTAACCGGTTAATGCTTCAACCGGTTACCCGGGTAATTAAATGTTTAAAACCTTACATCTTAGATACCAAAATGAAAGTTTTAAAAGTACGTTACTCAAAACAAGAATCAAGTTAAAGTATGTTGCTTTTTCATGCAATTTACCCTTGTATATTCTTATTCTTTTACAAATATAATAATTCGCATAGATTTGCAAATAGTTTTTTTAGTTTGTTTCATATATGAAACAATATATATGAAAAAGCAGTGTTTTACATAATGTTTTTTTTTTCCAGATTTTTTTCCTTTCATTTTTGTTTTTTTTTTCCTTACATTTTATTAATTTATCCTTTTTCATAAATATCATAACATTTCATTTAATTAGAACGAGTAGCGAAATTCCTTATCGGATAAGTTTCGTCTAGAACTCGATCTTGGTACTAGCACGTTTCTTCATTTTCCGATCGTTAGTATCTACGGGACCTGAATTGTCAACATGCTTTGGTTTTTATTTTTATTGTTAAAACGTAAAGTACAATCAATAAATTACAATGGCTCAATATTCGGATAGTTTAATTAAACATTAAATTTTGGGTAAATTAATATACTTTAACTTGATTCTTATTTTAGATAACGTACTTCTAAAACTTTCATTTTGATACCTAAAGTAGGGATCAAATTAAAATACGTTATTTTTTCATACAATTTGCTCTTAAATTTTTATGAACATAAAGAGGGAGTTATATTTATAGTGTTGAAAATGATTTTTTTTGTTGTTGTTTAATTAGAAAATTACAGAGGGAGTTATCTATACTACTTTATAAATAAGATTTATCAAAAGTCTTAAAAACAATTTTTAATGCACAAAGTACTATACATTTATGCACAAAGTCTTAAAAGTCTTAGAAACAACTTATAATGCATTAAGTACTACTACTTTATGCATTCGATATCAAACTCTCTTGATCTACAATTAAAATAACATATATTGCAAGTTACCAATGCACATTATTATCTTTTATTTTCATGTTTCCAAGATATTTTTGACACATTTCACTCATTCTTTCACCCTCTCATACCTCTATGTTTTCTCCCCATCCCCAAAGATGAAATTCAAACTGATATTCACCACGAGTTATTAAAAAATTTCTCATTCATCTCGCATTCAATTGTTCTAGAACTCTCGGTCTCGCTCTCGATCTCTTGATTCTTTGCTCTTGGTGTAAATCAAATATATTTGTTGAATCATTTAAATATGTTAGATTTTAAATATATTGGATTTTAAACTGTCATACAATATTTTTCATCGGTAGATTGTAATTGGAACCATAACTCTTATTTATTCAAATTGTATTAATATGTAAATATCAAGTGTAACTTATATTATTAAAACCAGTGAAACTTCAAAATCGTTAAAATTCATAGATTCCCACCGTGTTGCAGGAATACACAACTAGTATTTATGTAATTTTTGGAGAGAAATGATTAAAATGATTAATTTAATTAATTAATTGAATTATTTATTATTATAGGCATACAAAACCCTAACCCTAGAGAAAACAAAGTGAAGAGACTGGACTCTAAACCCAATCTCTTTCTTATATCTCCACAAAAACTCTGAACAACTTCAATTACCAACGTCGCTGACAACTTTTTTATTTATTTATTTTTCAATATATTCCCTTTCTTTATATTAAACACCTTTAATTAATTTCAAAATTCTGAAATTAAAATATATATTTTAGCAACAGATATCTATAATACTAATAAATAAGTAACTTTGGGGACACGTGTCACGTTTCTGTGCGACGGTTATTAATTTTTCACGCATAAAACATAATTTTCACTTACGGCCTCCAGACTTACAACATAACTCTGGAAAAATTCACGTCGGGTTTAAAATTTCAAATTCGTATTTTTGAAGCATTTTTCACAAAGCAATATTACCCGGGAAAAAAATTTAGAAGAACATGTACTCTTAATACTTAAATAATTAATAATAATGTGAATTTAATTAATTTATATAGTTATTAAAAGAATATTAATACATTATTAATTAATAATAACATAAAGTTAGTTAATTTATAACATCTATATACCTAATAAATAAGTAACTTTGGACCCCGCCAGGGGTTGCAGCCCCTTGGACCCCGCCACCCGAGGGCGCTGCCCCCGGACCCCTTCTGTTAGGGGCTTCGTCTCTAAATCAAAATAAACTCAAACAAGTATGCACTCCACACCTGCCTTACATGTTCAATATTTATCATGATTACATTAGTCAACAATTTAATCCATTACACTTAAATGACATTAGTGATACAAATCATCAGCATGAAGTCATCAGATATTGGTTATTTCTCAGACTTACAACATAACTCTGAATTGTTCTGTTCCAAACTTAGTTATATAGTTTATTCACAGACTTAGAATACAACTCTAAACTCCTCTTCAGAGTTACGTTTATGAGTTATAAGAAATCAAAATTCTTGTGACTCAGAGTTATGCTCGTAGATATTTTATATACTTAGAAGACAACTATGAATTCCTCTTATTCAGAGTTAACTCCAGAGTTATTTTCCAGTCTAACAATAGAATTCCGAATTCTTGTGTTTCAGAGTTAATGTTCAGAGTTTTCTTTCAGAGTAAATGTCCAGAGTTTTTCTCATTTAATAAGAGCCAAGGACAATCATTATCAAAAGTTAGTTTATTTCTAAGACAACGGAAAATTTATACAAACTTGTAGCATTGGCTAATTTTAGCAATTAACTCTTGAAAAGAACTTCACACTTGTAGCCAGATTGGTCGTCTTGATTTAAAAGTCTTGCAACGCTAGATATTGCCCGTCGTGAACTCTGGAGGATTTCTTAGCCCTTGTGTTTGTCAAGCCTGATTTCGTCCTTCATACAGAGCTTAACAGAGGTTCTGCACGTGCTATGCGGTCAATCTGAACCAGACTCCGTGTTTCATGCAGAGCTGCACAGAGGTTCTGCATTTAAGTTTTGAGAAAGAGCTCTGTCTCTTCACGAAATGCGTCGAGGCTCTGTCTCTTACTCCGAAGATGGCCTACAGACTTGTAACTCTGAATAGTTTCCGTCTTAATCTCTAGAAACTTTCTTTACGCTTGTGTCCTTGAAGCCTGATTCCGTTCTTCATACATAGCTTAACAGAGGTTCTACAGGTGCTACGAGGTCATTCTGACCATGCCTCCGTCCTTCATACAGAGCTTCATAAAGGCTTTGTATTTGTCTTGAGTAAGAGTTCTATCTCTGCATGTACTACCTAGAGCCTCTGATTCCCTTTGTTTGTTCATACAGAGGTATACAAAGGCTCTGCATGTATTACGCAGCGCTGCATATTGGATCTACATTGTTCGTCTTCATTTAGAAGTTTTTCTGATCATCGAAGCACATGCCGTCCTTTGTATATGTAACATTTAATTCTCGAGTAAGAGCATCTTTATATCAAAAATTTAATCGGACTTGTACTTTTGTCTAAGTTTATAAATTACCTCCGATTATTAATTTTTTATAAAATACATATCAGTTTCGTTTAATTTTTGTCATTAACCCGTGTAATACACAGGTCCAAATCTAGTATATATATATATATATATATAGAGGGTTTATTTCAAATACAACATATCGCATTTGTACAATCAATGCAACCCAATAAATTGAAATATTTATGAAAATGATTAGAGTTCATTTATTATTATTTAAATATTTATAGAAGATGAATACGGTTCATTAATTATGATTAATACTTTATATTAGGAAATAATCAAAACCCCTATAAAATCACATATTAATCAAATGAAATGGACGATTAAGATTGAGTTGTATTGGTTGCGCAAATGACAAGGGTTGTATAATAACCAACCTCTATATAAATAATCGTGTATATATATATATAGAGGTTAGTTATTATATAACCCTTGACATTTATTCAACCAATACAACTCAATCTCAACCGTCCATTTCATTTGATTAATATGTGATTTCATAGAAGTTTTTATTGTTTCATAATATAAAGTATCGATCATAATTAATGAACCATATTCATCTTCCATAAATATTCAAATTATAATAAATGAACTCTCATCATTTTCATAAATATCTCAATATATTGGGTTACATTGGTTGTACAAATACAGTGAGTTGTATTTGAATCAAACTATATATATATATATATATATATATATATATATATATATATATATATATATATATATATATATAGAGGAAGGTTGTTTCTGGGTTGGTGTTTCAGCATGAGAGCTACGGACCGTGTACACAGGTGTTCTTAACATGCAAAACCCTTCATGCTATCCATTCACTTTTCATGTTAATTAATTTATTACAAATACATATATATATATATATATATATATATATATATATATATAGAGATTTGGGATCACGTAAGACCAACATGTTTTTGTGAGACATGTTAGATCATTTTTTACATTTAAAACTTCACAATAATGTTGTATAGATAACCTTCATAGTGTTTTTGGTGTGAAGATTCAACTTTTTTTTACCTTCACAACGTTTTGTTATGAGGTTTTTAAGTGTAAAAAAGTGGTCTGATGGTTTCACGAAAACAACATATATATATATATATATATATGTATATATATGTATGATATATTTGATTTTCATTTGATAAACTATGCTCTGTAAGCTCGGCAGGTCCATGCAAAAAGATTGAGCCGAACAAATTCGTCTGTTATCTGACTGAAATCGAGCTATAAAAAATTAATTCAAACATAGAAATCTTTTTATGTCGATATCTTTAATAGTTATATATATATATATATATAGATATATATATATATATACTAAGTTCACGTGGGACCAACTTGTTTTCATGAGACCTGAGAGACTATTTTTTTTACACTTGAAACTTCACAGTAAAACGTTAAGAAGGTAACATGTGAAAGTTTGTTCTTTTACCTTCACATCGTTTTACTATTAAGTTTCAAGTATAAAAATTTGATTTCATAGGTCTCAGGAAAACATGTGAGTCTCACGTGAACCTGACTATATCTATACTATCTTATAAAACAAATTTAACAAAAGTGTTAAAGTCTTAAAATACTAATTGACCAAGATACCCTTATCTATACTACCTCACTTTTTCACCCCCTCATCTCCTCACATACACCCACCCCCTCACTTACACTCATCCTCTCACATACACTCACCCTCTCACATTGAACCGATTTTTTTAAAATTATAATTTTAAATTTACACTTTATACTCCTATAATTAGTTAATTAATTTACTTTACGTCATTTACTTTTAAATGTTTCATTTTAAACCTTTATCTATATCTATACTATCTTATAAAGCAAATTTAACAAAAGTCATAAAAGTCTTAAAATACTAAATGACCAAGATACCATTTATATCACTTTTCACCCCTTCTCTCCTCACGTACACTCACCCCCTCACATACAGTCACCATCTCACAACCGATTTTTTTATAATTTTAAATTTACACTTTATACCCTTATAATTAGTTAATTAATTTACTTTACGTCTTTTACTTTTAAATGTTTCATTTTAAACATTTATCAAATTAATATACATAATCGTTTATCAATTAAAACATGTTTAAAAAATACATTTTTATTTTAACAAGTTACACCATTATAATCGTCTCGTTAATACCTTCGAAATGAGTCCAATATTGTATAGTTTTTGACTTAATTATATTATTATATATTATATATAATGTGAAAAATTATTTTTAATATTTACGATTTATACTTTTATAGTTATTTATTTATATATACACTATATATTTTGGGGTTAGCCTGTTCAAATTGCACTGTATAATATGTTCTGAATTAATATGTTCTTGGGTTTTTTTTATATATATATACATGTATTAATTCAACCTTAATCTGAGTTTCTGGACAAGAAATAGGGTAAACAGTTGAAATTTCATTCTAAAACCCATCTTTTTTTATCTTTTCATGGCTTATGATCTGTCAAATTTGTAGTTCTCTTTATTAGTTTTGAGTGTTTATCTTAAAACTCAAGTTTCTTGCTTCTTTGCTCTTGGTGTAAATCGAACACATTTGTGAAGTCGTTTAAATATGTTGGATTTTAAACTGTCATACAATTTTTTTCATCGATAGTCTGTAATTGGAACCATAACTTTTATTTATTCAAATTGTATTAATATGTAAAGATCAAGTATAACATATATCATCGTTAAATCTTATCTTATAAAATCGATGGAACTTCAAAATTGTTAAATGGCTCATGCGGCATTGCACGGATACACAACTAGTATATATTTGAATAGTTTTTATATATTTAAAAAAGGGAAGAAGAGACATTGGGAGTGTAGACCAACTTTGAATTGGTGTGAGAGGTATCACCTTTTGTTTTCGAAATAATTACGGATTTGATGGGAGAACCAAAAGAATGATTATGAGAGAGAAATACAACTCAAACCCCATCACCCATCACCCTTCACCCTTCACTCACCAACTCAAATTAATTATAAACCAAATCTTTGTGATAAGAGTTTTCTCCCAATAATCTTTCTTTATTACTTAATTCTTCATTTTTATTACCAATACAAATTTTCTATTCCGTTTGTTTTTTGTTAAAACCTGTGTTGATATAGTTGTCTGTATGTTAACAGATAAGTCGTTCAGTTGTTATGCTGAATAAAAAGTCTAAATATTAGAAATAATCATTTTACTCCAGGTCTTTATTGATCATCTTTTTGCTCATCTTAATCACCGATTTACCTTTAAACCTTTGAATTAAATCACTAACAACAACACATCAAACCCATTACTACTGAACAATCGTTCTTTTTGTTCCTCTTCTTCCCCATTGATTGAAGATGGATCGAGGGTCGATTTGAGAGGGGACCAGCTACCAATGCCCAAATCTATGAACTCTAAATTAAAAAAACTCAAATCTATGAACCCTAAATTAACAAACCCAAATCTATGAACCTTAAAACAAAGGGGGAACTGTAGGACCCTAAAACAAAGGGGGAAATATTAGGTCTTCGGCTATGGCTCATTGTCGAAATCTTCGTTGGAGTTATAATTGTTCTTGTACTATTTCTTCTCTCCCTTTGCATCACCTCGCGCTGATGAAACTCCCTGCCGAATAAAAGAAGGAAGAAATTTGAACAAATACAAACCCTACCCCCTGTTGTGTTGAAGGGTATACAAGAGATTGTCCATCATGAGTCATCGATAGCATGGATCACCGTCCACTTCTGCCGAATATTCAAATTGACATAGGGAAGTCAGAGCACCGGGTGGTCTTCTCTGATCGTCAATCCAGCGGTAAGAGTAGTGCTACAAGTATTGAAACCACGTCGTATGGTGGTGTACCTTCGTTGTCGGAGGTTTCACATCTAGAGTGGGGTCGGTTGTACACGCTCTAGGAGTTTGTGGCGGCAACAAATGAACTTTCCGCTGAAAATGTGATCAGAAAGGGTGGTTATGGTATCGTCTACAGCAGCGTGTTAGAGGATGAGCGGATAGTTGGAGAGAGAGGTAAATGGGGAAAATTAATACAATTTGATGGCTGAGTACATAGGAGTATGGTTTTGTAACTAACCGATTCAGCTCTTGTCTGAGCGATTAAGCTCTTACTGAACACATAGATATGGCTGTGTGAATCAGTCATATCTGCTATACAACTCATTAAGCTATTACCGAACAAGCCCTTAGTCCGAGAGAAAAGGCAAAGTAATAACATTTTTTATATAAAATAAATATAAAATATAATATATTGGTTTTTATAAATATGAATATGAGTTAAAGTTATGAGACCCTGCAAAAATTGAAAAAACTATGTAAAAAACCTTGGAGAGAGACTTTTGATATAGTAGAAATACATATGATTAGGTTTTTAAGCTGTTGAGTAGACGATGATATAATATGAAAAACTGTAAAAAAAAAGTTGTTTATCCAAATACTTAAAATTGCTTATTACCATTGTTCACATCAGAATAAATCAATAAGTTGTTTTTATAAATAATCTCAAACACCCATTGAATTATTTGATTCATTATGCAATTTTCCATTTTGATCCAATTAATATTATTCATCATCATCATCTCTCTTTCTTTTTTACGAAACTCCTCCAATTCTCCGGTCACCTCCACGATTCTTTGATCTCCTGCAACCCCAAGCAACCTCCTTCCATGGCGCATTCTCTTTATCTCAACCCTCAATCCATTTCTCTTTATTTCCTCTCTATGGATCTGTACACACATAAATATTGCATCCATCACGTCGACAAACCATTCTCCAAAATCACGTCGGTCGACGTCCATATCAATCTGCCTCTGTCTTCATATATGCTTCTTGATAGTCATTTCTCGACATATCTGCGTCTGTCTCGACCTTCATCTCCATCACGTACCCCGATCTGCATCTGTCTTCAAATATGAACCACATACGCTGGGTCTTGACAACGTATTCACAAATGATAGGTTTAATTACGTTACTTGGTGTTTACAAGCTATACCAAGCTTGTAGATTCATAATATATGTTCAACATGGTGTTAGCAATTGGGAGGTTTAGTTTGTGTTAGGGCAACTCCAACCTCATTACCAAAAAAAACACCAAAAACACCAAATCTGTTGGGCCCATAAACACAAAAAAAAAAACTCAACTCCAATCACACTATAAAAAAACACCAAATTTGTGGACCCCACATTAAAATAACATATTTTTTTTACTAAAACTTAATATTTGTAATTATTTATTTATTTATAATTTATTTAAAAATCATTAAATATTGGGAAAACATGGTGGGGACCACCAATTTGGCAAGATGTCATTCTTCTTCTCCTCCGACATATTTGCCGTTCATTTTCAGCGACCGCTATAGTTTTGGTGTTTTTGCAGGTCGATTGGATCCAAAAGAACGGCAAAACTGAGGTTTTACCGTTCGATTGGAGTTGCCCTTAGGTTACTTGTTAGATTAGTCTAGTTTTTGGTATGTTCGTAGAGAGAGAAGATGAGATATTTGTAAAATACCCACAGTACGTACCCTTTATCTAAAATTACGAAAAATCACTAATTTTCTAATTTAACTTTCAGGGGTTGTTTGATAATTACTGAATGGTTTGGTACAGAATGATGAAGTTGTCAGAATGATTAAAAAGCTCTCATTATATAGGCCAAAATGAAATATAATTATTTGGTAATTGTGTATAATGAAATTATGGCTCTTAGTGGTTAAGGCAGATCCAAGATACAAAATCATTAGGGGGGTTTTAGAACCATTAAGAAGCAGATTTTTTTTTGCCAAATAAGATTCATCTCTTAACAATTCAGAGGTTGCCTCTTAATAGAACTATTAAGAGTTAAACAAACAACCCCTTAACTTAATATGATTTTGGTTTATATTGTGCTCATAGCCTCTTCATAAATTTCATGGTTGGTATGTTTAGTTTTCATAATGTGTTGGGTTTAGTTTTAGTTTTTAGTATCCGTTGTTAGAGAGATGAGAGAGAAAATTTGTAAAATATTTATAATGCCCTTTAATTATTTGAATATTTTAATTTATAATTACCAATATTACTAATTTTTTTAATTTAATACTTAATTTAATATGATTTGTGGTTACAAATTGCATGGATCACAAAAGAAGACCCATATGTGTGTCGGGGTGTATGTATGTATATTTGGAATCGTGTGGATGTTTTCCCCATCAGAACCATTACACCTTCCCTCTGCCTTTGGATGAGTTCAATTGCTTGATTTGAAGCCTTAGAAAAACGCAATGGTTTGTAGGATCGTAATAAATGAAACTTTGATGACATTAATAGTGGGGATCTAGAACATAACATACCTTAGATACCTTAACATACGTTAACAAGAAATAACTGATTTTAACAAACTTGAACGACTATTAATATAGCTAACGTGCCTCGTGTATCTTAACATGAAAATCTTTAGATATCTTAACATGCAACATCAGCATACCTTAATAGAAACAGTGATTAGGCTTAATCAGAGTTGGGTACTTAGCAAGGTTTACTCCGAGTTCATCTAACTCTAGGATGTTGAAGACATGAAAATATGAGGATATTAGAATATGTGTCATGTATTGATTAGTCTGTATTGTAAGTGACATGTAACATTAGTCTTTATGTCTTGTATAAGACATTGTTTGACAAATATAAACAAACTTATTTTATGAGTAATTGTCTGAATGCACGTAAGCTAACTTATAAGTTACCTTATTGATACTCTACTTGGAGTAGTTTATAAAGAGTTTTTTTGACACTTTTTTCCAATTATAATTGTGATTAATATAAATTACTAGTAATAATTATAAATAGATATTAATTGTCAATAAATATTAACTATTAGTTATAAATAAATATTAATTATTCATAAAATA
>NC_037528.1:9685895-9690462 GCF_001531365.2 Cynara cardunculus var. scolymus
ACTATAATATCCAAAACATTTTAAAATAGAAAAACTCTTTTTATATTCATTTTAATATCTAAAACATTTTAAAATAGAAAAGGTTTATATTATTTAATAGATAAAAAATTGAAAAATGTTAAATAAATAGAAAAGGAGAAAAGAAGATGATTTTGGATTCCTTGAGGGTAGGTTAGCATGGTCAATGCTTCCCCTTGGTAGTCTTTTAATACAACCTTGCTATCATTATTAACACCTTTACACTTTAATCCACTTTCCTCCATTTGCTTTCTTATTTAATTTCAAACTTCTTTCTTTAATTCTTCTACATTCCTTTTGATTAACATCCCTAATCTCTCTTTAGGGAATGTGTGCTAAGTTCATACAAGAACGTTAATCAAATAAAAAGACGGTTGAATCACATGTGATTCATGCGACTTTGGTCATGACCTGAGGTTGCATACACATCCTTACATTGACCGTTAGTTTCACATGATCCTAGTTATGTTCATCCACTAGAAATTAGACTATAAGGAGGATGAGATCTTGAATCTCTACTCTTAACTCTTGAAGATTTGGAGTAAGTACAAATAAATGATCCTTTAATACTCTCTACATCGACCCTATAGCTCCGATTATGCCTTCAATGTAGAGAGAGAGAGAGAAATAAGGAAGAAGTGTTTAAAACCTTAAAAAACCTGATTCAAACGAGCCTGCATAGCCCCACGACCACGACCTAGGGTCACGACGTAGGTCGGTCTGAAACATACAAACATGACCACAGAAGGTCGTGCGAATGTTCAATCTGTTGATGCTCTCCTTGCTCCACACGACTAGCGCCGCGACCTAAGGTCACATGTGAGGTTGTCATAGTCGTTGTTTCAGGTTGATCTCTCCTTTTTCCTCCTTTTTCCAAGGTTAATACAATATCAAGAATATAAAATTAACATATAAACCTATTAAAACAACATATTAGATGGAAACTCAAGACCAACACCCACACTTAGATTAATTGGAAATTCCGGGTTTACAATAATTAAGCTAAAATACGGGTTATGATGTGCTGAGTGCACATTCTATAAGCTAATCAGAACCCATGATCACCATATGGTAGGGGCAGAGTGGTGGCGCCCCCTTGCGAGGTCTTGGGAATAGTGTCCCTGGCAGTTATTTGTCATTGTTTTAGTGACACTAATGAATGTTCTTTTTGTGTAACGAGGAGGGTCAACGTTTTTGCCCACTAATGCAACTTCATAATTGTTATGGAACGATTTCATAACCTCTCTTGGAAGCCAGTAATGGAGCATTCATTCTCGGTTTTAACTGTTGGTCCCGTAAGGGTCTACAAGAAAAGAAACAGTTTGTAGAAATGGGGGGGATGAATACAAACATAGTATTTTCAAATTTAAAATATATATTGATAGAGAAGATCAATACAGATTTTACAAGATTGTTTGCGGAAAGATAAGGTAATAAAAACHTATCTAAACAATCTTTGGTTACACACAAAGCTTTAGCAATTACAAGAAAAGAAGTTGCTAAAAGAAAGATCATTTACTTAAGCTAGAAGATGCGTGAAGTAAGAATAAGGTTAGAGAGAGATGCGCGCTCTCTGCATGGAGAAGAAACACTTGTCTGTAATGAGATATCATTCAGTTCTCTAATTCATCTTCATCAAAAGAGATGGGTTTTGAATTAGCTGATTGGGATTCTTCAAAAGTGACATGAATAGATTCCTCTATTGTTTGTCTTTGTTTGTTGAATAATCTGAAGGCTTTGGATATAGAAGAATATCTATAAAGATTCCTTCATCAGCTTTGGGATCGAACTTTCCAAGTTGGTCGCGGTTGTTGAGAATGTAACAAGTACAACCAAATATGTGAAGAAAGCTTATTGAGGGTTTTCGTCCATGGAAGAGTTCATAGACCGTCTTCTTGAATCTTTTTACGATCAGCGATTGGTTTTGAGTGAAACAAGAAGTGTTGACAGCTTCTGCCCAGAATTGTGTTGGGAGACGAGATTCGCTGAGCATTGATCGAGCAACCTCTATGATTGTTCGATTTCTTCTTTCAGCGACCCCATTCTGCTGAGGAGTTCTCACAGAGGAGAAGTTGTGAGAGATTCCCTTGTCCTCAAGAAAGTTATCCATAGTACTGTTTTTGAATTCAGTACCATGGTCACTTCTGATAGATTGTACTTTAACATTGTTTAGTACTTCTATCTTTTTGATGAACGAAACGATTTCTTCAGGTGCTTCGTCCTTGGATCTTAGAAAGAATACCCAAGTATACCTGGCATACTCATCAACAATGACAAGTGTGAACTTCTTTCCAGCTAAGGATTGCACGTTGACTGGACCAAAGAKATCCATGTGCAATAGCTGAAGAGGCGCGGTCACTGAAGAGATTTGTTTCGACTTGAAACTAGCTTTTGTATGTTTCCCTTTTTCACAGGCTGAGCAAAGAGATTCCTTTACAAATGAGTGTTGAGGAAGACCTGTGACAAGATCATTTCTTGACAGCTCACTGAGTGTCTTGAAGTTGAGATGAGATAGCCGTTTGTGCCATAACCAGTTAATATCTGATGAGACCTTAGAAAAGAAACAACTATTCTTAGTGAGAGGAGAATTCATGTTGATCATATAAACATTCTCTAGACGAGAACCGGTTAGAGCAACCTTATCATCTTTGTCGAGAACATGACAAGAATTCTTGAAGAGCAACTTTATCATCTTTGTCGAGAACATGACAAGAATTCTTGAAGAATTTAACTGTATAATCTTTATCACAAAACTGGCTGATGCTAAGAAGATTGTGCTTCAGTCCTTCAACGTATGCAACACGTTTGAAAGTTGTTGTACCGTTGGATAATATACCAAATCCTTTAGTATATCATTTTCCATTTCCACCGAAGGTTACAGAAGGTCCTCTTTCTTCCTTGAAGTGAGAYAGAAGAGATATATCTCCAGTCATATGTCTTGAACATCCACTGTCCAGATACCATATGCCTTTGACATTCTGAGTAAAATAAGATGGCTCATAGGAGGTAGATGCTTTAGAAGATCTTTCATCAACATCAATGGCCATCAAGCAGACATAGGCTTTATCCTCTTCGTCTGAAGATGATTCATCAGATGATTCAGCCCAGTCATGCTCTTCAGCAATAAGGCCTTTAGCCTTTCGCTGGTTGTTCTTCATCTTCTTGTATTTCTCCTTCAGTTTTAAGTATTTTTCATCTTTGGTTCTGAAGGAGGAGGAAGCTTTGGAAGATGGCGTCGCAGTCTTCTTTGATCTGCATTCACCTGCAAAATGTCCGAGCCGGTGACAGTTGTAGCAGACAGCTGAAGCCCTGTCTATTCTTTCAGACTTTGGCTTCTCCCTTAAGGATAGTTGGGGAGAAATGCAAAAATTGCTTTTGCTGGCGAACCTCTTAAATGACTTAGTCAGGAGTGCAGGGACTCATCAAAATCTGTTAAATCAGATTCTGGAATGTCCTAAGAATAATCTATCTCCGTGATGACCACAAGAGATAGAGAAGAAACAAAAGGAGTAAAAGTTTCAACTGGAGAAGCTTCAGAGATCAATGCTAAAAGAGAGCTTTTCATTTCCCTGGATTCTTTTACAAGATTTCTTTTCAGCTGACGAGATTGCTCATGGTTAAGCAGTATCCCGTATAAGGTAAGAAGAGAAAGAGTGGACATGTCATTTGACATCTTGAGACACATGGAAAAGGTGTCCCAAGACTCAGGAAGGCATTCTAGAAACTTAGTCAAGGTTTCAGAATTAGAATATTCCCTGCCGACAGCCCTAAGATCAATAAGAAGGCAATTAAATCTTTGATGTACTTCAGACAGCGTCTCAGACTTTCCATAGAAAAAGCTTTCATACTGTCTTACTAGATTGATCTTTCTAGTCTCCTGAACCTGAGTGGTTCCTTCATATTGGACACAAAGTGTATCCCATACGGATTTAGAAGTTTTGAGTTTCATCACTGAGTGATAGATCTCATCAGGAAGAGACATAGYTATTATAGACCGAGCACGCGTGTATATAGCTATTTTCTTCTTGTCCTCATCGCTCTACTGATGTGGAAGCTTTCGAATCTGCCGTTCAGGAATCGCGACAGTTGTAGCTGTTTCTGGAACAGCCGGAACAATAACAAATGGAATATATGGTCCATTTTCTATGTAATTTGGAATTTCAGGATCCACACCTTCCAGAAAGAGGGACATCCGGTTCTTCCAGAGACTAAAGTTGTCACGGACAAACCGGGGAGGTTTGGCAAGAGAGCCATTATCTTGTGTGTGTGTGTTTGCAATTTGTAAAGCCATTTGTAAGCAGTAAGTTATCTAAGAAAAGATAAACTAGTACAGAAAAACAGTCAAACACAAGGAAAGAAAGAAAACACTGCTCTGATACCACTTGTTGGTCCCGTAAGAGTCTATAAGAAGAGAAACAGTTTGTAGAAGGGGGGGGCATGAATACAAACACAGTATTTTCAAATTTAAAATATATATTGATAGAGAAGATCAATACAGATTTTACAAGATTGTTTGCGGAAAGATAAGGTAATAAAAACATATCTAAAC
>NC_037528.1:9690582-9702148 GCF_001531365.2 Cynara cardunculus var. scolymus
TTTAGCAATTACAAGAAAAGAAGTTGCTAAAAGAAAGATCCTTTACTTAAGCTAGAAGATGCTTGAAGTAAGAATAAGGTTAGAGAGATATGCACGCTCTCTGCATGGAGAAGAAACACTTCTATTTATACCAGTGCATTACATGTCCATTTAATGCAATATGGTAGGTTTAGAGTGCGTGTCAAACCTTAAGAGGAAGGTTTGTCCTTTGCTACAGTGAATAGTACAAAAACACTATTTCTGAGCAGACATCCTTACCTAAAGTTGGTGGACAAAAAGTCAACTAATCGGTTCCGTACCGTACTAACTTTTGTAAGGGTATGGGTTTTGTCCTTTGTGTGCATAAGGACAAGACAACAACAATCGTGCTAAGCAWGCTTCCTTTGATCGCTGAATGCTGGAATAACCTGAAGGTCTCATCATCATTCGCTGAAGCTTGAGCAGTCTTCACACATATGTAGACAGACTTGTAATCACTGAATACCGCTTCATATCACGTACTCGCCGGTCTCTAATCTTCAGTTTCAGTCTTCGACGTTTGCTGAAGGTTCTTTGGTGTGAATGTTGTCTTCTTGAAGTATTGTTGTCTCTGATAAATTTACAATGCAAGTTCTTCAGCGATCACTGAACATACTAAGTGAAGATCGCTGGAACTGAAAATACAGAAACACAAATACAACGTGAAAGAGAAAATGGATTATCATCAAATCACTGAGAGATAGGTTCAACATTAACGCACAAACCCTTACAACTTTGTGATCATATACACAAATACACAACATTGGTTTATCAAACAGTTTACATCTAATACGTTTAATTATATCATAGTACTTTATATCACGCTTAACAAGTATGTGATACAAGTACATATATAATCACATATGCATATGATCAGAAGTGGTTATATGTATGATCATGTGTCCCCATATAAAGGATCACATACACAATCACTTGTAATTGTGTATGTCATCATATTGTACACAATTACATATGATCAGGTACATAAATTATGGTATGGTGGGTCTAAATCATAACAAAATCGCTTTCGGCACAATGATATCCTTATGCAGGGGCATGAGGAGATCATCAGATAGGACATTAACGAGGCAGAGGAGAACATCACAAAACCAAGAGGCGTCGCATCATAGCAAGTAAACGCCAAAATATAGTACCGTTTGTTGTTATGCATGAGCTTGCAGGTAAAAAAGCATAAAATTTGATCTGCAGTTACGTCATTTTCCATATATTTTTCTTCCAAATCTCATATCAGTTATAAATACAGAACAAACACGTCATATAAAAAGTCGTATAAAAAATTAAATCAATAAAAAAACCCGTACTAAAAAGATCGATCTTTATAAAATTTGTTGGTTAAGGAAATAAGATCACGTTTTATTGATGGCTTAAAGCTCTTCATGGAATTATGTTAAGACTCTTATCAACTTAAATTAGACAGCTTAATGACAATAAGAAGCTGAACATGGAAATATATAGATGGACACGTGTCAAGTATTAATGGAGTAATGCAATTTAGTTGTGGTTTGAAGCCATTTGTTGATAAGTAATGGTACGAATGGCACATGCTTTTTAGGGAGGGGGACAAATGACAATACATGGAGAAACAAGGGAGAATAATAAGCAATAAATGAGTGGACAAATACCCATCAACAAAACAAACATTAAAAAAGACAAAAACAATTTCCCTTTCATAAACTTATGTATCTTATCATGTTATTTTAGTGTTGTGGGTGTATATATATATATATATGGTTGGGTTCACATGAGACAAGACTGTTTTCGTGAGATATGTGAGACACGATTTTTACATTTGAAACTTCACAACAAGATGTTGTGAAGGTAAAAAAAAAGTTGAATCTCCACAGCAAAAACACTGTGAAGTTTCAAGTGTAAAAATCGTTGTGTCTCACAAAAACAACCTTGTCTCACATGATACCAAGTCTCTCTCTCTCTATATATATATACATATACACATATATACGCATAGGAGTTTAATCAAATGTGAACTGTTTTGTTTGTGGTAACCGTGAGATCCAATCCCAACTACAAATCATAAAACAAAGAAAATACATTGTGAACGTTATCACTATGATAGACTTTGATTCACAAACGTCTTTAAAATACAATATATATTAGTTAACTAATTTTAATTAAATATTTCCTTCTAAAAAAAGTTAATTAAATATTTTCATCAATGGTTAAAAATAGAATTATTATATTATCATTTTAGCTTATTTAAGAGATATCCTTAAATATCTCAAATGAGTGGTTCATACTAGATCTCACGATTACCACAAACTAATCATTTCTCACTTGAATTGTCCCTTATATACATATACATACATACACACACATATATATATATATATATATATATATATATATATTGAACTACATAACATAATATTATATAGGAGGTGTTTCTTTGTATTATGGTTTTAATTTGATTTCTCCCTATGAGAGAGAGAGAGAGGGACACTTTTTTAACCGCCTAATTACTATAAATTGTGCTAACCGTCTTTCTTATATTGATATCATATTCATTAGTTATGTCATTCATTTAATTATTACATTCCTTAATTATTTCATTAATCTATCATTTTAAAACGAATTCATAATGAACTTTAAACAAAAAATATTGTTTCACTTATAAACTTTTTGGTTACACCCATGAACAGGCTTAATGTCGTATGAGACACGTACCTTGAGCCATGACGGCTGTTACGGCGAACTTTTTAGAACAGTGTGAATAACTGATTCATGTAGCTATCAAAAATATTTTCGGCTTTCAAATAAACTATCCATATATGTAGTTCGGTTCAAATGAAAACAATGTCAAAAACAAGAGAACACGAGAACCGTCAAATCACATTTGATTTTACACCGAAATTCATATATGAATACGCCATGACTTTGGTGTCGTTGGTCAAGTAGTCTACATACTGTCACATTGACCATGTTCCGTAATCCCATGTCATTTAAGTGTAACGTTACATGTAATTTGGTTGCTTTTGTTTTTTTTATTTTAATCATGTCCTCATTTGAATCTTCCCCGTCCCTCTCTATCACTCTCTACAAACACACACACACACACAGATGTTTAAGGAAAAATCCTAAATAAATGAAAAAAAAAACTAGAAACCATTTTATTAATCGTAACACTAATTGATTAAATGAACCATTATAACAATATTTTAATTAAAAAAACCCTCAACCCTCCTATGTTTTATTCGAAAAAAACCCGAAAAATAAATAAAATTCGAACAAAATACATTATATAAAAAACGATCATATTTTTTTCGTTAATTTGACATCTATATTAGTATACGTTTTCTAAAATTCATATAGCATTGTTTAGCTTCTTGAAATTAAAAAAAAACATTTTCTTAACAAATTTAAAGAATTTATTTATATATAAAACAAAAGAAGATTTCAATGATATCTTTTCTTTTTCCTATTCATATAACAAATGAAATTGATTCAATTATTTTTGTTGTAAATTATGTATCTTTTTTTGTGTATAAAAAAAAGAAGCCTAATTAATTAATTTATTTCTTAGAAAATGGAAAACTTGAGATCATGTTTATGTATGATTTTCAGTAAAAGCCCCTTTTGTAAGCTTAAAACTCGGGAGAAACACCCCCCTCATCTCAAGTAAGCCAAAGCCAACAAGTCTCTCTCTCTCTCTCTCTCTAAATATACACACAAAAATACACGTAGTACCTCCATATCCTGGCCTGCTATACATATCTTTACAGACAGTATGTCAAGTTAGAGAGAGAGAGAGATGGAGGGTGGTGGTGGTGGTGGTGGAGGTACTTCATGTTTGATGAGTTTTGGAGACAACAGTAGCAGTAATAGTAATAATAACAACATTGGGTCGCTGTGTCTTCCTCCACCTCCTGTTGCATACAGCAACAATAACCTAATTTACTCCGATCATCATCATCATCATCATAGCAATTGTGGGACTTCAGCTTCTGCTTTGATGCTTCAAGACAACAACAACATTAATATCAACGATGGAGGAGGAGGGTTGGGGTTCATGACCTCCTCCTCCTGTTCTTCTATTCGAGCAAAGATCATGTCTCATCCTCATTACCCTCGTCTCTTATCAGCTTATCTTAACTGTCAAAAGGTATATCTTCTTCCTCAAAACCCCCCATCTCTCTCTCTCTCTATATATATATATACACACACACACACCTATCATCAAGCACAGATCTATCTACTTCTATATATATATATATATATATATATAAAATATAATTCACAGCATAAACAAAAAATGGAAGTGGGTTTCTTCAGATTTCAGCGTATATACACATGTGTGTGTGAGAGAGAGAGAGAGAGAGAGTATGTGATTACTGGTTTCTGCATTTGTTACAATCTAAGAAGATACCAGTAAAGCATTAATTTTTAAGAGAGAGAGAGAGTAATAAAGGTACAAGTACTGCATCAAGCCATCAAGACGCCATCAAGACGCTCTTGAAGTCGAGAACAAATCTTGAGTAGAAATCAAGAAATGATTTATTTTCAGGGGGTTTGTGTTCGATCATAGCTCTTGCTTCATTTAGTATGCGGTAGACACACGCTTTGAATCCAACGATTTGTAAGAAGGAAGCCAGAAGTGGGTTTCCTAGATTTGTGTGTTTTTGTGTGTATGACATCATTTCTTTTAGCCATTTCTTCATTTGGTAGCAACATATATGTAATCTGTTGAATAGAGAATAAATTTGCAGGAAAATACCTCATTTAAGATGCATTAAGTTTCTTCGTCTGTATTCACTTTAAGATGCATTCATCATATTTATAGCGTGTGGTTGTGTGTAATCAAGAATACAGTGTGATAGAATCTTTTCATTAATCAATACCAAACACAGATAGGAGCACCACCTGAAGTCGTCGGAAGACTAGAGGAAGCTTGTAGAGCGTCGGTGGTGGCCGCAATGTCCAGTTGTTCCGCCTCCGCTGGTTGCGAGGCTGGTACGAGTGATGGCGGCGGGGGTGGTGGCGGTGGTGGAATGAATATGATGATCATCGGACAAGATCCAGCACTCGATCAGTTCATGGAAGCTTACTGTGAGATGCTCATTAAATATGAACAAGAACTCTCGAAACCCTTTAAAGAAGCCATGCTTTTTCTCTCAAGAGTCGAGTCCCAGTTCAAGGCCATCTCCATTTCTACCTCAGCTTCTGGTGCACCATCTCTCTCTCTCTCTCTCTCTCTCTCTCTCTCCATAGTTCTAATCTTGATATTTTTTTCATGGGTTTTGTTTAATAAACAAGATTAGACTCTTGATTTCATTACTAAATTAAAAAACAGTGTTTTTATTGGTTGTTCATGCTGTACGCTTATCATGAGGAAATCCTTCATCTGGTTCATAGTATTTTTTAATATCAATCACCAAAAAAAGTACTATTCATATCATAGATCTCAAATTCTGTCTAAACACAAACTCCAAGAGTTGACAATAGTTCACCTACAGTTTCATATTCTTGTGAAAGTTCCTTTTTTTCCCTAAGGTTTAGTGTTTTCCTATATATAAACATGAAACTATGATATATAAGGCTCATCTATGATCTATAATATGACCCTATGGTGTTATGTTTGATCCATATGCATGTATAATGTAAAGATTTGCAGGTGAGGACCCTAAATGATCTATAGCCATGTGTATGGACCTATCTGATGAATCTTTCACTCCAATCTTGGAAGCTTTGCACTGTTTTACTAGTGAAATAACCTGTACAAATTTCCAGTTTTTCACCCTTGGAATGTAGATATACAAAGTACAATTATATGTCTCTTTTCTTGGCAAGAACAGGTTGAATATTACATTGTTTTTTACCCTGTGATGTTGCCATTTCCACCCCCATGTAAGGCAAGGGAAAAAAACGAAGTTGTATTTATTTTTGGTTTGGATGGTAGTGATTCCACTATTTTGGTCAAGGGTTAGAAAGTAAAGGAGTTTAACACTGATGAACACAACTTCTTATTTGGTGATTTTAAGTAAATCTATGATTATGTACGGATTAGGATTCGGTGTTCTTTGCATTCCGACCCTTTCTTTTGGACGAAAAAGATGCATCGATCTAAGCTACCACCGCTTATTGCATTGACGATGTGATGTAGATGCATGCATTTGGCAAGTTGTTTGTTAAAAAGATCAAAAACAGGTGAAAGGACCTGCAATTCAAGCTGCCTCAAACATGTTTTCATTGGTTTTCTATCAAGGGCAAAAGGGTTTAATAGGGGTTGGCTATATGCACCCCCTACATGTTAATATCCTCACAAACATCAACATCAAGAGTTCCTTTTTCATTTCTAATGTACGCTTTTGATTTATGTATGCATATAGCAACATGAATTGACCTGATTTTGACATAAATAGGGGTGCATATAGCTATAACTACTAGTTAAACGATGTTTTATGGATTCATTAGGATTCTTGTAGCAAACCCATATGGAAGAAACCAGTTGGCTGTGATTTCTGTGTGTTCTATTGTTCTAGATACATGTAGCAAACTGTAGTTTCTGAAGAAACTAAATCTTTATGCATCGAAAGAATGACATTATCGCCTTTACCAATCAATTTGCTAGAAAGTGTTGTTCATAACTGCTTTAACTTGTAGCATTGTGTTTGATTGATCATTTCTGTGATATCATTTGATGGCAAAATCAGGTGGTGGTGAAGGAGGTACGGAGAAAAATGGATCATCCGAAGAAGAGGTGGATGTAAATAACAATCTCATAGATCCTCAAGCTGAGGATAGGGAGTTAAAAGGTCAATTGTTGCGCAAGTATAGCGGGTATTTAGGTAGTCTCAAACAAGAGTTCATGAAGAAGAGAAAGAAAGGAAAGTTGCCCAAGGAGGCTCGTCAACAGTTACTCGACTGGTGGACTAGGCATTATAAATGGCCATACCCTTCGGTAATTTAATCAAGTTTCTTCGCTGATATGCCGTTTCCTTTGATATCGTTATTGCCTTTTGTACTGCTTATCTTCCTCAAATGATCTAAATCCTTCCAAATCCGTTAAGTCCTATACGAACAAAGCGATATGTGCAGATTTTACCGTCTGTATAGACTCAGAAACTTTTTGCTTATGAGGGGTTTTCATACCTGGAAGGTGTTTTTTGATTTGGAGAGGCAGGTTTGGAAAAAAGAAACTTGTCTTTCTGCATAAAGCTATCCCCTAAAAGCTTCCTGAATAAGCCACTTTCTATATCATTAAGCCACTATCAAACAATCATGTATAGATGATCGTATAAGCTGCAAGTCTCATTAAGCTTGTTAAGCTGCTAACATATAGACCCTTAATGTACAATGGGCTGCTTTATAGGACTTAAGTTTATAGGATTAAAGATGTCTAAATCTTCTCCTCTTGTGAACAGGAGGCTCAGAAGTTGGCACTGGCCGAGTCAACCGGACTAGATCAGAAGCAGATAAACAACTGGTTCATAAATCAAAGGAAGCGACACTGGAAGCCGTCTGAAGACATGCAGTTTGTGGTAATGGACGCTGCTCATCCTCCCTATTTCATGGAGAACATCCTCGGGAATCCTTATCCCATGGACGTTTCGCTTCTCTAGGACTATATACACGTCCTGCCAACACAAACGACGCTATCTGCATATGATCATTATCATAAATCCCACAAGAGTTTTTGCAAAAGTTCGTGTGATCGTAAGTAGTAAGGACATATACAGCTTGTTAGTCCCGATTTTAGCCTATCGATCTCTGGAGAGTTTGAATGATTCCAAAGACATGTAATTGTTATCAAGATATGTACTTGTTACTAGTAATCTATATTGTGTTATGTCAAATGAGCATATGAAAATACTTGCTTTTTCATGAAATATCGTTAATAAATCAAGTTAAACGAGTCCAATATATTCTCTCTCGAGGTGGGGTCTTTGAAAAATGGTTAAGAAGTTCATTAAGTCGAACTTTTCAAACTTTACATGACTATTGACTTGTAAAGCATCTTTCACCACTTCATTAAGTTGTGGCTTAATCACTAATCACCTGTCTACCACTTAAACCACTCTTATCGTTGGTTACAAAGCATTTCAAAAGTTTAAAGATGGAAGCAATCAACCTTTTTTAGTTAATTGTGCGTATCCGAACCAACGTGCACAACCTAATCACACAAGTAAACATGGATGGCTTGAAGTCATCGCAGGTGAACCTCCATAGTTATAAGGGCTTTGACAACGTCTAGATTTAATCACAAGGGAAATGAGATTTTCACATCCCAATCTTAACTAGTGTAAATCATTTAAACCGCTTAGACAATTAGACATAAAAAAATCACTGTAAGCGCATATATACATATGTACGCAGACTTGGGATCATACGAGACAAGATTGTTTTCGTGAGATACGTGAAACGATTTTTTTACACTTGAAACTTCACAGCAAAACACTGTGAAGGTGTTTTTGCTGCTAAGATTCAATTTTTTTTGTACCTTCACGGCATTTTTGCTATTAAAAAATTAATTTGAAAAATATATGATATTAAACAATAGTGATTTATAATAGTGCATGATAATTTGTTTCAAAAATAAGTGTCAACTCAACAAAAATCAAGTGGCAAATGTAGAATTTAACTTGACTAGTAAGGGGTTGTTTGTTTACTTTTTAATAGTTTCATTAAGATGCAGCCTCTGAATCGTTAAGAGGTGAATCTTGTTTGACAAAAAAAAGATTTTTTTTAATGGTTCTAAAATTCTCTGAATGATTTTACATCATGGGCCTCCCTTAACCATTCAGCGCCCTAATTTCATTGTAAACAATTATATTTCATCTGCACCAAACCATTCAGTAACTACCAAATATGCCAAAATGTTTCGTGGCATTTTGTAACATGCCAAATTTTTACAGATAATAAGTTTAAAGTTGTTGGTTGTATCAGTTTTGGAAAGCTTAGGGACTGAAATCATCCAAAACTCAAACAAGAGGACATATGGTGGCAATTTGAAACAATTAGTGTGGAGTTAAGTGTTTTGGTGCAAAAAGAATCACACTTAGAGAATTAATATCACAAATTACCAAAATAAAGAAAATGGAAATTTTGTACTTCTTTTTCTTCCAAAAGAATTTCTGAAACCATTTTTCGTTCCAAAAGAATTTTGGATCACTACATCAAAGAATAGAAGTTTCGTGCATCGTCAGCGACCTAGGAAAGTCACTGGTCACCCAGGTAGATCGTCGCCACTAAGGGCAGACCTTAAGTCGCCAACTCAGCTAGTATAGGAGGTAGTTAGGTCAAAATGTCCAACTCGCGTAAGATGGCACCGTGAACAAGAGCAACTAACTTAGGTCGTTGATCAAAGTTGCATTAACCTGGGTTGGCCCCAATTGTCGGAGGAGGTTGTGCTTTGTAGATAACATTAGTATTGGCTAGATAGTGCAAATACTCTAACACATGAATGGTGTTAGTGTAGGTTGTAAGCAAGCAAGGAGTAAGGAGCTTATGTTGATTCATATGAGTCCCATGCCATTTAAAATGGGATGTATAGGCAGGTATGAACTGCATCTTTAGCATGAACCAGTATGTGTTAACATTTTCGATGTTTGCTGCATTTAATTTGTTCTTGGAAAAGAAGATACAGATGTATGGGAATACGTATATGTTTCACTGAAACGAGTTTTTATACGTATAGGTTCAAGTATCAGGGCGTCGGTGACACATTAAGGAGACACGGGACAGGGTGAGTCCAGTGAAGCAAGTTCGACTTAAGCCAGGATAAGTCCTTTTTAAGCCATACGTTAAGGAGTCGTGACATATACCATACCGGTTACTGAGGTCTCAATTTTTTTAAAAAGTCTTGTAAAATCATGAACTCACTGCTTATAGCTAACTAGTTATATGCATGTCAGAAGTAGGACTTATGATGTTATTTACTTTTACAACATTTACAATACATTCAACTGTAACGATTTTTCCATTTTAGAGATTACAACATTAATTATATTATTCAATATAATTAATTAAATATTATTTTTCTCTACTACACGTTTAATTTCAAAGATTCTCATTGGTAGAAAAATAAAAAATAATTTATACCTCTTAAGTAATCATTTTTGGATAATTCTTCAAATTTGAAAAATTTCTTCCACTCATATTTTCTGTATTTTAGATAATCTGATAAAAAAAAACTAACAAAAACCTCAAGATCTCCATTTTGGGGAATCTTTTTGGTGATGCTCCATCTCGTAACTAAATACCAAGTGTGTAAAAAAGAGACTATGCATCGTGTGAGAATAAGAGTTATGGTGAGAAAACTTGTGAACTTTTGGATGAATTGATTTTTTAGTCAAACTTGGTTTTTTCAACATCCTTCAATGCCTTGAATTACACTCATCTATTTTTATCTTTAAATTTGCTTTCGCTTTTAAGTCATTTTCACGGACTTTGTTAAATTTGTTAAAGTTTCGACTATGATGATAAAAATAGATAAATAAAGATAGTTGAATATATATAGAAGTACATGAATGTTTTGTTCTCACCTTCTCCCCATAACTTTTATTCTCGCCAAAACCTAACCCTGTACAAATATATATTTGTTTTATTTCCAACAGAAGTAATAGATACAATAATTAACAATTTCATAGTTATATATATGTACGTACACACACACACATATATATATATATATATGGTTGGATTCACCTGAGACAAGACTGTTCTCGTAAGACATGTGAGATACAATTTTTACACTTGAAACTTCATAACAAACTGTTGTGAAGGTAAAAAAAAAGTCAAATCTTCATAGCAAAAACGCTATGAAGGTTACCTTCATAATGTTTTGCTGCGAAGTTTCAAGCGTAAAAATCGTGTCTCACGAAAATAGTCTTGTCTCACATGTTTCTAAGTGTATATGTGTGTGTGCGTGTATATATATATATATAGGGTTGGGTTCACGTCAGAACAACTTGTTTTCGTGAGACTCGTAAGATCATTTTTTTACACTTGAAACTTCACAGCAAAACACTCTAAAGGTAAAAAAAAGACCGAACCTTCACAGCAAAAACACTATGAATGTCACTTTCACAGCGCTTTGTTGTGAAGTTTCAAGTGTAAAAAAGTGGTCTCACGGGTCTCACAAAAACAGACTGGTCTCACGTGATCCCAAGTCTATATATATATATATATATAGAGAGAGAGAGAGAGAGAGAGAGGACGTTTCAAATACAACTCATCATATTTGTACACAATGCAACCCAATAAATTAAAATATTTATGGAAATAATGAGAGTTCATTTATTATGATTTGAATATTTATGGAAGACAACTAAGGTTCATTAATTATGATCAATATTTTATATTAGGAAACAATAAAAAAAAATTATGAAATCACATATTCATCAAATTAAATAGACGGTTGAGATTAAGCTATATTTGTTGTACAAATGTAAATGATTGCATAATAATCCATCCATCTATATATATATATATATATATATATATATATATATAGGGTTGGGTTCACGTGAGACCAACCTGTTTTCGTGAGACCCGTGAGACCACATTTTTACAC
>NC_037528.1:9702383-9807113 GCF_001531365.2 Cynara cardunculus var. scolymus
TATATATATATATATATATATATATATATATATATATATATATATATATATATTTAAAAAATCATTAAAATTTAATTACCACTTAAATAATTTTCCCCTTCACAAGAAACATGAACATATATATAACACGTTTTTAATCATCACAAAAGAACAAAAGCACCAAAAATACGACGGTTACACAAAGAAAAGCCAGCTGATTAACAACCTTTTTCACATTAAAAATGTTATTATATATATATATATATATATATATATATCATCACCACCAATATATAGATTGAAACCATCTCTCCTAATTATGTTAACAATGATGGTTTCGTCACGATTTCAACTTGTTTTTCTCTTCTTGTTCTGTACTGTTTGCGTCGGAGAAGAACGAGATATATATCTGGTATTGGTGGAGGGTGATCCACCCGTTGCGTTTTTTCAAGATAGTTTGGTTTCTCTTCAATCCCGCAAAAAGGTTGATCCCAACAAGTGAGTCATATATGTTTTTACTCGTAATGTTTCTGAATAACCGATATCTGTTATAGAATAACTGGAAAAGAACAATAATAGAATAGAGAGCAGGAATATGTAATATGTAATTCTCATTAATCATAAGCATTTTTATAGGGATGAGTTACAAGTAGATAACTACGAGATATTCCACGTTTAATCTAACTCTGATATATTTATCTCTATCATCATATCATTTAGACGATGACACACTTATCCTATAACAATATCTGTTTTTTTATTTCTTTTTTTGTGTAAAAACTTATAAATTTTATACTCAAGAAAAGGAGCAAAATGGTCCAAAAAAATTGTCATACAATTGTTTGGGGAATAAGACAAGAAACCGGTAAACTGTTCTCGGACCGGGCCTTGAAACGAGGTCCTAATCGGTTCGGCTTTAAAAAAATCATAACGTTCGTAATCTGTAAGGTTTTTAGTAACCGGGCCCGTACCTCTTGCAACTGGAACAGGTCCCAAGTTTTAAAATTTCTTCAACATAAAGAATTAAAATTCAAAATTTCCTTAAAAAATTGCATTAAATACTGAAAGTTTCTTCGTTTTGGAGATTAAAAATAATAATTTTATTATTAAAATATTCATTACAAATAACTGAAAATTATTTATATCTCTCCTACGCATTTAATTTAATTTTTAAATATTCTTTTTTTTAAGTATATAATATTTATATACGACAAATGCAACAAATAAACTTATCACCCATCTCATATTTTTTGAGGTTTGAAACCGCTAACCTTTTAGAAGGCCAAAAACTACGATACCTGTAGGCCAAAGACCCTTTGGTAATTTCAAATATTCTTGTGGATAGAAAAAATAAAAAAAAATCATTTTTCTCCTAATTAATCATTTTTGAATATTTCTCCAAATTTGGAGAATCTTTCTCTCTCCTATTTTTTTCGTTTTGGAGAATTTGTTACATCAAAAAACTATATAAAATCATCAAAATCTCCATTCTAGAAGTGTACTCGCGCAATGCAGCGAGATTATCTTGATTTTAATATTTCATTTTATTATTTATTTCAGTCGATGTTATAATATGGTCTTATGTGATTTTGAAAAAACGATGATGTTTTTATTTTTGAATAATATAAATTTGAAGATATCAAATTTGACAAAAATATATCGATATTAGTATCAAATTAACTATTTAAAATTCATGTTTTTTGTGTAACTTTTTAATTCAATTTTTTATTATAATTTAATTTATGTTCAATAACGAAGTAATTTGTATATGATTAATAACATAATTTTCTTATAAAGATAATAATTAATTATTTTGTTAGAACTCGATAATTATACTAATTATATTTTAGATGTTTTATATTTTAAAATGAGATGTTYATTCTCTATTTGATTATGTTTATCCGCAGTTATTATTACGAATTCAAACATGAAGCTTTAATAAGTTGTACTTATGCATAATTTACTTGTAATATTGAATTTTAAGTAATATGCATCAATATACAATACTTTATGCATAAAAAATGGTTTTTAAAAGTTTTTGTCAAATGTTTTATAATATAGTATGAATATGTTGAAATGCTATTAAAATTCAATATATAGTCATAAATTTGTTATCGATTTATAAGGGGAAATTGACCAAAATAGTCGATCTCTTCAACCAAATTCACTTTTAGCCTTTATTCTCAATTGAATTCCCATTTTAGCTTACGCATTTGCGTAAACTCAAACCTTACGCAAATGCATAAGACATTTGCGTGAACTCTAGCTTAAATAAGAATCCGGTTTCGAAAATAACTAAAAAACGAACCTGATTGAAAAGATCAGTTATTTTGACGAATTTCCGCATTTATAACTTTCTGTAATGAATTTATGAACACTTTTTTGGGATTAGTGAAGTGTTGAAGGCTCATGCAAAGCACTTGGAAGCATCCCATGATCAACTTCTACAAAGCACTTTAGAAGAAGGAGCTTACAACAAGCTTTATACCTTCAGCCACATTGTCAATGGCTTTTCTGTCCATACTACCCCTACTCAGGTCCTTTTTCTTATGTCCTTTTTGGTCATTTCACATCGCGTAATCCCTAATCTTCGATACCCTTTTCTGTCTTTTCACATACAGGCCAACAAGTTAAAAAATGCACCTGGAGTGAGACTTGTGGAGAAAGATAGAGGAGCTAAAATGATGACAACTTATACCCCTAAATTTTTAGGGTTACCCGAAGGAGTTTGGACGACGGAAGGAGGCGGTAGCAACGTCGGAGAAGGGATCGTGATCGGTTTTGTTGACTCGGGTATCAATCCGTTCCACCCGAGCTTCGCGTACGATCCGAGGGATCGGTACCCGAGCAATCGAACTCGGTTTCTCAGGGTTTGTGATGAGGGGCCTCATTTTCCCAAGAGTTCATGCAATGGGAAGATAGTTTCAGCAAGGTTTTTTGCAGCTGGTGCACAAGCAAGGGGATTTATTAATGCCTCAATAGATATCTTGTCTCCTTTTGATGCAGTTGGACATGGCAGGTAAATAAACTCACACACCCTCTTCATAGTTGGTGAGGTTTAAACCCTTAACCTCATAAGAGGCTAAAGACTCATATACTGCTAGAACAAAGATCCTTTGGTTTTTTTTCTTTTTTTTCTTATGGAGAGCAGAAAACAAAATTCTAATATTTTATTAAAAAAAAAGTTGTAAGGATTTTATATTTATTGGATATTTTAATAATACAATTAATGTTTTTTTTATTAACCTGGATATCCAACCCACCATGCGAGCCGACTAATCCCAGGACGACCACCTGCTTTGCAGATAGTCCGGAGTCACCGCATTTGAACATCCGTGTCCACAAGGGGATTTTTATTCCTCCTTGGATTTGAACCTGGGACCTCTTGGTACTTTTGACCTTTGGAGCCAAGCTCAAACCAATCAGGCACCACCATTGTGGTTAATGTTGGAATCTCTAGAATAGAAAAACAAAAGGTTGAATGCATTTTCTTGGCGATTTTGAGATTTCGTTCTCTATTTTGGAAAAAATTGAAGATGCTATTAAAACACCCTCTAAATACTTAGAAAATACAATAAGCGTTAGTTTATAAAAGGACAAATTGCATGAAAAAATAACGTATTTTAACTTGATTCCTGTTTTGGGTAACGTACTTTTAGAACTTTCATTTTAGTACCTAAGATGTAAAATTTTAGGCATTTAAGTACCGGGGTAAGTCGTTGAAGCATTAATCGGTTACCATGCTGATGTGACGAGTGATGGGATGAAATTGGGTTGAATAACAAAAAATACCGAGTTGGATACCACATCACCCGCCACATCAGGATGGTAACTGGTTAATGTTTCAACCTGTTTCTCAGGTACTTAAATGTTTAAAACTTTTACATCATAGACACCAAGATGGAAGTTTTGAAAGTACGTTACCTAAAATAGGAATCAAGTTAAAATACGTTATTTTTTTATGCAATTTGCCCTTTATAAAAATGACCTTCACATAAAGTCATTTAGTTATAAAGCCCTAGCTACGTCTGTATGACGTGCAGGCAAACCAAGCCACGATGCAAGGAACGTGCACAATGTTCGGTTTGGGTTGGTTCTTAGCAATTCCAACTTTTCGCAACTTAACCGACCCTAAAAACGGTTGTTTTCAGTCACGTAGCATCAACGGCTGCCGGAAACCACGGAGTTCCGGTGGTTGTCAATGGTTTCTACTATGGACGAGCCAGCGGGATGGCGCCACGTGCACGGTAACGAGTCGAATTTCGTAGCTTCTGCTATTCTCGTTATACATTTGACTTCTTGCTGATTGTATTAAGATCATTTTATACAGAATTGCTGTTTACAAAGCTATATATCCAAGTGGAGGAACTGCAACAGATGTTCTTGCAGCAATTGATCAGGTGAAAAGGGTCATTTTGATAAATGAACTTAAGGGTGCATTTGGTATTCAAACAAGATAAAATAGAACATGATAGGATTGGACAAAACATAACAGGACAGAACAGTTGTTCAAGTTCAAGGCAGAACTAGACAGGACAAAACAGATAAAATGACCATTTTACCCATAAATAAAATTTAAAGAATGAATAAAATGAAAAGAAGGCTTATTTGATGTTTTAGAAGAGAATTAGATTTTATTTTGAGGTTATATTGGTAAAACATAAGTCTGTTCCACCTTGTTCTAGCTCGTTTTATGGGGTGGGGGTGTAACACGTCTGTTTCACTTTGTTTCACTCTGTTCCACATAAAAGTCTTGTCAAATTTGGAATTATTCTGTCCTATCCACTGTACCAAATGCACCAATGAGCTTTCAAATAGGAATATGATGTTCTAAAACTTTCTTTTAGCTCAATGACATTCGTCAGACCTGCCTATGATGTTATACAGTCTGCCCTTGGTTCAAAACAGTTTGCTCCTTTGACGGTGTTTTTTTAAATCCATGACCTTCTGACAGGTTTTTAGACATTCTTGTGTATGGGAGTGACATTCTCAAACTTGTCAAAAGGTCATGGATTTTAAAGAATTTGGTAGAAGGTCATTAAATCAAAGGACCCCCTCCCCCTACATCTGCTTGTGCTCACAAAGAATATGATAATAAACCAAATGAACCCAGTATATCTCACTTGAATATAAAGAAACTGGCAATGGTGCAGGCGACGAAGGATGGAGTTGATATCTTAACGCTCTCCATCGGCCCAGATGAACCACCACAGAATAGACTAACCGTCTTAAGCATGTTTGACATATTTATGTTGTTTGCGCGCAAGGCTGGAGTTGTTGTGGCTCAAGCCGTTGGGAACCATGGTCCAGGCCCATACACAACTGTTTCGTACGGTCCGTGGGCTGTCGGGGTGGCTGCTTGCGACACCGACAGAGCCTACCCTAGTTCGCTCGTTCTTGGAAATGGCATGAGAATCGGTGGAATTGGATTATCAGGTACTCTCACTTTCTAATTCTCACTTCAACAAAATTGGTTTTATGGGACACTTAAAATGTGCAAGTGTCATAATAAAATACTTTATAGGACTTAAGTTTATAGGACCAAACCAAAAAGCGTCTTATCTAGAAGTGTTACAATAGGTTTATAGGACGCTTTTAGGCGTTTTAACAAGTTTTTAGGACGTTTTTAAAATAAAGTGTTGTATTAACTATTTTATATGACACTATTTGAAAAGTGTCTTATAAACACAACTATCCTATAAAAAAAAGGTTTATAGGATTTTTCTCAAATATCTTCTATAAAATAGCTAATACAACACTTTATTTTATAAGCATCCAAAAAAGGTTGTTAAAACTCTCAAAAGAGTCCTATAAACCTATTGTAACGTTTTTAGATAAAACGTTTTATCGTTTGGTCCTTTAAACTTAAGTTCTATTAAAATGCTTAGACATTTTAGACATCCTATAAAGCCAATTTTCTTGTAGTATCTATTTCTATTTCTCGTTCTTGAGACAGAGGTAAAGGCTACGTACATCCTGCCCCAGACTCTACTTTCGGATGGGATATACTGAGTTTGTTTGTTTGGGTTTACTGCCTAATTCCAAGACCTAGACTCTACTTTCGAGTGGGATATACTGGATTCGTTTCGTTAGGTTCCAAATTTGGGTACCCTAACCAACTAAATCAAACGAGCCAGGTATATCCCTGGAGGCGAGGTATTGAGGGTAAGATGTACGCATACCTGATCTCTATCTCGAAAAGTAAAGCAGTTGTTTCCATGAAACCCTCGCCTTGAGATTTCTGGGACTCAAAAAAATGTACAATAACCCAAGTGGCACACTCTTGCCATCAACAGGACCGAGCTTTGGAGAAGGGTTACTACAATATAAGTTGGTTTTAGCAAAAGATGCGATCTTGGCACACGGAGATTTTCCGAGGACTCCGGATTTCATAGATGAATGTCAACATCCAGAGGCACTAGACCCTGTAATCGTGCAAGGAAGTGTTGTTATATGCACGTTTTCCGCAGGGTTTCTTAACGGGTCTTCAAATCTAAAGACCATAATCAACACGGCTAGGATCCTAGGGTTCATGGGTTTCGTGTTCGTTGCTAATCCTACTTATGGCGATTTCATAGCCGAGCCTTATCCGTTCTCTATTCCTGGAATAATGATCCTGAAAGCTAGTGATACACAGGTCTGAATCTCTCTCTCTATACACACACACACACACACACATATATATATATATATGTGATGATGATTCCTGCTCACACTCTTACACAAGTTCGGGGTCTTCATGGAAACAATAATTTTACTCTTTGTGGTATAGGTCTATGTAGATCTCACACATCCCGATCCTACTTTTGATTGGGATTTACTAATTCCATTCGGTTTTGGATAATATATATATATATATATATATATATATATATATAAGTAATTTATCCAAGACATGCATAGAAACTAGGAAACATCTTCAGTTACTTGTATGCATTGTACATACAGTACAGATGAACATTTATGAGGGTGTTCCTCGGTTTTTCATTTTTGGGAGTTTTCCTATGAACCTCAATCTATATATATGCATATATATAGGGCTGGGTTCTGGTGAGAAGGGAAGTTATGGTGAGAAACGTAGAAAGAGAGATCTCCGCCCTTGGATCAGTCCTAATAGAATGTCAACACTAAGAAGGTGCCCCGAGATGCACCGGATCAATTCATTTCCAAAGCACAATTCATGGGTGGGCATGAGATTAAAAGTGATCAAGGATTTAGATCTCTTCTTACGCTTCTCACCTTGACTCTTTTTCTCACATGATCTTTCACCTATATATGTATATATATCAACTGCAAGTGGCTGAAATGACTTAAAATTATCATGTTTTTGCAGATTATATTAGACTACTACGAGAAACAAACGGAAAGAAACGATAAAGGAGTTGTAATGGCGTACCATGGGCGAGCAGCAATACGAGAAGGAAGAATTGCTACCTACAATGAGAAATCTCCGGTGGTTAGCAGATTTTCATCGAGAGGACCAAACTTCATCGATGTCAAAAGAAACCCGACAGATTTGCTGAAGCCTGACATTTTAGCTCCTGGCCACCAGATTTGGGCTGCTTGGAGTCCCATGAGTGTCCAAGATCCCATTTTGAAAGGTAAGAGTTGTTCGAGTCCCACACCGCGTAAACACTGAGTGGCCATCAAACCTATACATACATACATATATATATATATATATACATACATATATATATAGGGTCAATGAGGAACACTCTGGTAACTGTTCATCATTTGGTCGGTATGCACATATAAAAACCAAAAAGAACAGCTTCAATTACTTTTATGCACATGTGCATTTTATCCGAATGAACAGTTACCAAGGTGTTCCTTAGTATTTCATCTTTTTGGGGTTTTCCCGTGAACCTCCCTCCTTCCCTCTCTCTCTCTCTCTCTCTCTCTATATATATATATATACACATATGTAGATATACATATGTGTGTGTGTGCGCGCCTCCCATCTCTCTATATGATGCTAAAGTTTAGAAGTTTTCAGGTTCGAACTTTGGATTGGTTTCGGGTACAAGTATGGCGACGCCTCATATTGCCGGGGTAGCTGCATTGATCAAGCAACGGAATCCTTCATGGTCACCATCGATGATTGCTTCTGCATTGGCAACCACTGCAACCACCCATGACAACCATGGGGAACCATTAATGGCTCAAGGATCCGAACTCTACAGATTGATCCGTTCTACGCCTTTCGATCATGGTGCGGGTCTAGTTAATCCCTCCCAAGCCATCGATCCTGGCCTCGTTCTTACGTCAGGTGATCTTACAAATTCTAGATCGTATATCTTACTCGAAAGTAGAGTCTGGGGATGAGATGTATGCAGACTTGTCTTCTTCCTCAAGGAATACAACGGATTCTTGTACTAACCTAATTATGGGACAGGTTTTGAAGACTACATGAGTTTCTTGTGCTCATTGCCGAACACTGATCCGGAGATCATCAAGACCGCAATCGGTGAACCATGCACCAACTCGTTCCATGCACCATCAGACCTAAACATCCCTTCGCTAACCATTTCGGCACTCGCGGGATCGCAGTTGGTAAGAAGGTCTTTCAAGAATGTCGCTGGAAAGGTGGAGACGTATGTGTGTGCGGTGGTGCCGCCTAATGGAGTGGCGGTCGAATTACACCCGCCATGGTTCACCATTGGTCCGGATGGTACCCAAGATGTGGAAGTGAAACTTAACGTTACACAAGTACAAGATACGTTTAGCTATGGTGAGATTGTATTAACAGGAAGTTTGAAACACATCGTAAGGATACCGCTCTCTATATTACCCGTCTCCTTGTCATAATCGTACGAGTTAAAAATCAATAAATGCGTTATCTTTTTATATATATTATCACAAAAGCTATTACTTTTACATTCATCGTATCTCGTTGATTAGAACCTATCTGATCATATAACATACATATGGCGAAAGATTAATGTAATAAACGAATGAGAGAGTAGTGAAAAAACGACAATTACCAGAAACTATCGAGGACGAAAAGGTAAAGTAGCTTCTTGCGTATTGCACATACATTCGCTGCAACGAGGGTATCTATATACACTCCTTCCTACGGGCCGTGCAAAGATCCGTTTGTTTTGTCTCACGGCTTTTCTGATTCGGGTCTCGAAAACTTTCCACTCGATTGTGTTGTTCTTCATGAATATGTCTGCGAGTCTGCGTTTATTTGGTCGAATTGTCGGCATTTTCCCGCCACCGTAGTACACTCGGTAACCGGATACTAAAGACGATAGTTGACTTCCGGAGTCGGTCATGGCGAAAACATCGGCTGCTGTACAGGCTATGAAGTCTAGTGCCGCTAGCTGCAAAGAGTATATAGAATCAGAGACCCATACAGCTGCTTTGAATTACTTCTAATCCGGGCAAAAAGAGTATATTCACAAAAATAGTCGCTCTACTCATCGGAGCAGAGGACAGGTCTGTATGCATCCCGCCCCCGGTCCCCAGACCCCACCTCCATGTCGGAGGGTCAGGGGGAAAATCGCAAAAAAAATAAAAAATTAAGAACACCCTGGTAACTGTTTATCTGGAAGGTATGTACACGTGCATACAAGTAATTTGTAAGTAATTTGTCCGGTATGCACACGTGCATAAAAACCAAAAAACAGCTTCAATTACTTGTATGCACATGTGCATACCGTCTAGATGAATGATTACCGGAGTGTTCCTTAGTTTTTTTAATTTTTTGGGGGTTTTCCCCTACACCTCCCTCCCAGGTCGGATATACAGGGCTCATTTGGAGTGAAATGTTGTAGTTTTGTGAGAGAAGTGAATACGGGATATACCTGAGATGAGAAGTTCAAGAACGGTTTAATTTCAGATGACGATAGCAAGTTCTCTTTAGTAACCATATTAGGAAATAACGAGGTCAAAGCAGTCAATCTTGATTTTCCTCCATAAATATGTGCACCCGCCAAAAATATTCGGGTATCACGCTTGAAACCAAGGCCCGCAAGCATAAGCACGGCTTCCTCGGGCATTAATGGGCATAGACCGTCCGCCTTAAGTGTTTCTGGCGAGGGTATCCTGAAAAACGTTGAAGGGAAGCTTTAGAGTTTTAGATGGGTAGGGGCAGGTTCATGTGAGAACCGTAAATATCTTGAGAAGCTGGAAATCAACTATTTCGTGAATCATTCATGATGAATAACCCTATAATATTACTGAACATTATTCATCATGGATATCATACATTTTTCATCATTCATGATGAATATCATACATTTCCATTATTCATGATGAATATCATGAATATCTATCACGATATTCATCCTGAATAATTCATGAATAATTGGCTCAAGTTCTCAAAATATTTACGGTTCTCATATGAACATGCCCCTTGAGAGAACATACTACAAGTATTCCTTCTCGGTTCAAAATAAATCAAACCAAACAAGCCAAGCATATCCCACTCGAAAGCATGGTCGGGAGACGGGATGTACACAGATTTGTCCTCTACCCTAAAGGCTATAGCCTTTGAGATTTAGAGGGCAGAGACGTGTTCAAATGAGAACCATAAATATTTTGACAAGCCGGAACCAACTATTTCATGGATTATTCATGATGAATAGCCCTATAACATTAACGAACATTATCCATCATGAATATCATACATTTTTCATTATTCATGATGAATATCATGAATATCTATCACCATATTCATCATGAATAATTCACGATTCTCTATTCATGTTCGGTTCAAAATAAACCAAACCAAACCAAACCAAACAAACCCAGTATATCCCACTCGAAAACGTGGTCTGGGGCCGGGATGTCACATGTCCTCTACCAAAGGGTAGAGCAGTTGTTTCCATGAAGACCCCGGGCTTGCGCTAGAGTGTGATTGGTTCGAAAATGAACACAATAATTGATTCATTATGAATACTAACGGTTCATTCATACTTAGTGGTGTTCTTTAGCTCCACTAATCCAGGAAAATGAACTTCACGATATGCTTCGAGCTCCTTCTTTTCTTCTTCACCGCCACCAAAATCACATAAAGAATGAGCCACCATATCGATTTCAAACCTTAGGTGCAAACCCAAGTATCTGAATTCTTTTTTGATTTTTCCCTTTCTCTTGGCAAATGGTCCAACCAGGTATTCATCTAATGATCCCGCGTGTCTTGCATTCTGACGCATTCTCTTAACGAGCAAAGCGGCAGTCGCTTGTATTTTTGGAGTAAATCGAAGTGCATGAAAATTACATCTGCATCGGAGTCTCTGTATGAAGTTCCCAAATAACAAAGAAACGTTTAATCAAGACCATCCATAATCATACTCACACTATCATCTCCGTTTGAACAATCAAGATTTGAAATTTAAGTTCACGATACCGAAACAAGACTCCATAGGTAGGTATTTAACAACGGATCTAATATATTGGTACCTGCAAGTGATAGGGTATCGGATCCGATGCCAAACGATTACCGAACCCCACAAAGTGGACTACTCTATTCTTCATTAAAAGCGGAAGAATATGTTTCAGATAAAAACTGGGCTTCGCCTCTTTCCCAATGTCAGCATCCGTTACCTGCCATTTTCAAAATGAACGCAAAAAATCAATATTTTTTAGCAAAACACACGTTAAAGACAACTACTTTTTGAGTGAGATAAATTACTCACCACACTACCAATGGCTTCAAGATCCAATGACTGTAACTCCTTTGGTAACTCCTTCACTATACGGATATCGGGCTTCAGGTAGTCGATAAAATAGTCCTCCTGATATATATCTCCGAATTGACTATAAAATAATGAAATTTGACCGTCACAATAGCATTTACAAAAAGCTGATTTTATGATAAAGGTAGGGGTGCATAATCTTTACTCCCCATTAGAGCTGTTCACGGGCGGTACGACCCATTAAGACCCAGCCCATTCGGCCCGTTAGAAAAGAGGGCTTGGACAACCATTCTAAAAAATATGGACAGGTCTAGGTGGGATTATTAAAATTAATGGGCAGGCTTGGGCAGTGAAGAAAAAATTCTAACAAGCCCGCCCACTCGCGCCCAGCCCATTATGTAATTATAGCTAATTAATTTTTTTATATAATTAAGATGCTTCTAAATTAGCAAAACGACATAATTTTTGCAAAAAGTTAATAAACCTAAAGCGAGTAGCATATTGGAACAGTAGGAATAACAAAATATAGAAACCACCCCAAAATCCCCCAACAACCCCCTGGTTCAACCCCAAATGAAACTTAGCGGTTGTTTACCTTTTTTTCATTAAGCCCTATATGGGTTAAATTGTCTGTTTGGATAAGTATGTCTGATTGAGGGACGAGAGACCGAGGGGTTCAAGCGAGGCAACGAGAGAGGGTTTGATCATTTCTGATGCATTTCTGGCATTAATTTGTTTGAGGTGGCTTAATGGGCACAACCGCACAAGTGAGGGGTCCTGGCTTATTCCATATACCCGTTTTGGCTTAATGACTTAACGATTAAGCCATAAAGAAACGCTCCTGTATGGCTGAGAGATTAAGCCGTCCAGATCATTAAGCTCGATAAGCTGCAAGTAAAACCCCTTAATACTCACTCCGGCCCAAAATAAGTGTCTACTTTCCAATTCTACCCTAAAGTATGAGATGGGGAAATTCATTACTCCCTCTATTATTAAGGGCAAAATCGTCATTTAGTTAATTAAAAAGTGTAATAATCACACATTTCTAAAACCGTGTCTTTTTCATAACGGACGTTTATTATGGGAAGGAAGAGGTATATAACAAGTTATTACCTCGTATCTCTCCAAACGGTACTGAACATAAAGCTGGGAATGACGAGGGTTGCATTAAGCAATCTTGCAACTGCAACAATATTGCAGACCTGTTGTTAAACCAAGAGTGAGGTTGAACATCGTGATACAATAAACGTGGAAAAATCCATTCTTGCAAACCTAGTTACAAACTAAATATCATAAAAGGGAAGGGGTTCAAAACAGAACACCTTCATTTTACGAAAATGCGAGAACACCCTTTTACCGCAGTGAATCACATGTGATAATGAATCATAGGGGGGCGACCTGTCGCACGACCCTAGGTCGCGGGCCAAGTCGCCCCCACACCATCACAGTATTATCGATTTACTATAGTAAAAGAGTGTTCTCGGGTTTTCGTAAAATGAAGGTGTTCTCGTTTGAACCTCCACCTATCATAGAAAGTGGCAAGAAATGCAATAATAGGCATAACTTACAGCTACTCGCTGCTGGTTTATACCGCCATTTGCAGTAACCATAATGTAACCATTGTTTCCCTCTGAAAAAACACAATATAAAAACCAAATTCAGTCACATCGTATGCATGTAACAAAAGATACTCCTTCCGTCAATGAAAAATGCAAGGTTGGACTTGACACATAGTTATTGAGCAAAAGGTTGATCATTGGCCTCAGAAGGAACCCTCCCCCTAGGAACCACATGTGAGGAGGCATTTCAGAGTTGACTCGGCGGCTGAGGCTAGCAGAGGGGTTCAAGCTCGTCTCCGCATGATTCAAACTTGAACCTGTTGTGTATTTGAGCAAAGTTGCTCCGACCCTTTGCCAACTGAGCTACGCCCGAGGGCACTTGACGCATAGTGTAACGCAAGTGTTTTAGGCTATGCTTGGCAAAATAGCTAATAAGCTAGTTGTTGGCTGAAAAACTAGTCATTGTGGGTGAAAAGTAGTCATGTTGGGTGAAAACTAGCTAATAAGCTAGGTCACAATGTAGAATGACTTAAAGAACATGTTGAAAAATTAATTGGAAAAATATAAGGGGTATAATTGGAAGGAAAAGAAGTGGAAAAAGGTGTTTGGAGATTATGAAAATGCTATTTGAAGTAGCTTTTCAAAATGCTAGCTTATGCTAAGCCAAACAAGGCTTTCTCAATAAGATCAAAAAATAAGCTAGCTTTCTCAATAAGATCAAAAAATAAGCTATCTTTTGGTTGCCAAATATGGCCTAACTACTAGTCAAATGTATTAAAAACCCTTCCAAATAATGATGACGTAGAGAAATTTCTGGACCCAAGTCAATGAAATCTATTAATTGTAACGGAGAAAGTTCCATTAGGATCCCAAAATTGATTAGGAACCCGAGAACCACCCACAACTCGTCACAGGTCCCTCTTCAAGATGAATATTCAACATGAATCACACATTCATGATGAATATGTTACAACATTAACGATGAATTAACGCGTACATACTCCTGATGAATATGTCATGTGTCGTTCTGTGGGTGGTTACCAGGTTCTTAATAAATTTTAGGTTCCTAACTGAACCTCCCCCCATTGTAATGATGGCAGTGGGTAAGTATGTAATAGTAGTCAAAAAAGAAAGAAATGTTACAATTTTCACGGGAGGACCCAAAATGGAAAATGTTTCAACTTTGATGAAACAGATGAAGTGTGTGTGTGTGTAGAGAGAGAGAGGTTCACCACTAGGTTTCCAAACGCGTTGATCGGCACAAGGTTGCCAGGATGAAGCAACAACGTGATAGGGTTCCAACCATAAATCTTTGGGCTCGGTAGACTTATACTGATTCAGAAAACAGCCAAAATAAGCAACAAAGATGACAACCGTTTCTTGAAAAAATTATCTAAACTTACCTCTGCTAAAGCATGAGCAGCTTTATACAACAGTCTTGCATAAGCCGTTTTCTGCGGTTTCTTCCCTTTACCAATCTTTCTCAGTTCTTCCTGAGATTCATCAAAAGAATGTGTGGTGTGAATTGACCTGATGACCCACTAACTTGCACAAATAAAATTGAGCATAAGAGTTTGTAAACCCTATACTTCACATAGCTTTCTTTTCCCCTTTTTTTAAAAAAAGGTTATCATGATATGTGGAATGTTAAGTGAGAAGACACCCGCCACACCAAATAGAGAGATAAGAAGGCTACTGTGTGCATGATATGAAACCCCAAGTCGTTAAATGATGACAAGGATTTGTCCTTTAGATACCAGAGTCTTACGAGGGAGTCTTAAGGGGCCATTTACCAAATGCTTACCGGGCAAAAGTTATAGCTTATAACCCTCATTTACCTTGTCGGGTAACATTTTAGGCCATCAAAATGGATTGATTGTGAGTGTCTCTTACCCAATAAGCACTATTTGGGTAAGGGTCTTCTCCCTCACTTACCAGGTTAAGAACCTCGGTTATCGTCATGCCTCTTACAGGGTAAGATTCTAGGTCCTTGCCATGCTCACCTAGTAAGGTAAGTGACCTCGTAAGCATTTGGTAAACGGCCCCTTAGTTTTTCTACCTCTCTGTCTAGTAACGAGGGATCGTGTGAGAATAACAAATATAGTGAGAATGGTGTGAACAATTCTAAGCCCTTGGATGAGTTGACCTTTTAATCTAACTTAATATGTTTCAACTACATTCATCCATCTCCAATTACCTTCAATTATGTTCATCTACCTTCAATTTCACTCTTAAGTCATTTCACGAACTTCTTTACATACATTTAATCACTTTCACACGCATGAATTGTTAAAGTTTTGGTTATGATGATAAAAATAGGTAAATAAAGGTAGTTGGATGTAGATGAAGGTTTTGTTCTCACCATAACTCTTATTCTCATAGGAACCCAACCCTCTGTCTAGAATAGTATCTACTTGTGTGACATTGCTATTCTGCACCAGTCTTAGCTTTTCTTCTTGTACTAGTAGTTGTCAGTACTGCATTGTGTTCCTTTTTTGTTTGTTTTTAGCCTATTTTCCTCACATGTGTCCGTGCTGCCTATTCTGTTTTTGTGCCTGTTGAAAATTGCACACACTCCTACAGTATCTTGTTCTCTTGTTTCTTTTGATTTTTCGTTTTACAAGTGGGGGTCTTTACAGAATTATCCTCTCTACATCTTGGGGTAGAGGAAAACTTTGTGTATTACCCTACCCCAAGACCCTCCCTCTGCATGGAATGTACTGGGTTTGATTTGGTTTCGTAAGAATGTGTTACCTTTCCTTAGGGGGACAATTTAGCCTCTGTTTGAGCCTTGAGGGGCATGTTCAAGTTCCACTCCCACATAACCCAGACATGAACCATCAAACCAATATATATGTAGGAACCTCCCGTCTTTGTAAGGGCGAATTTAGAGAGAGGACTCAAAGGGGTTCCACATATCCATCCTATCATAGTATCAGGGCCAGGCTATGCTGTTAATTGCGGTGATATTGCGCCGCTGTTGCGGTGATATCTCAGATAGAGGGCTTGTGCAAAATATCGGTGGTAAAATTGCGGTTAAAATTGCGCTAGCGCAATTAGCAGTGCAATTTACCACAATTTTGACCGCTATTTAGTGAAAATTTCATTCTCAATTAACGCAATGCTTGAAGATGCCAGACTAGGGTAGCAGACTAGGGGGACATACGGCTAGCTGGGGTGGGGAAGAGTGGGAAGCTAGCCTAAACGAAGAAGTGAAAGTATTAGATGATGTTGACTCAGATGTTGAACCTATTGCTTGTGATTAGCTCGTTTGTGCACACTTTTCCTATTTTGCAAATGATATGTTTATGTAGACATATTATATATAATTATATATAATTCTAAGAAATATTATATGAACCGCTATTTCAAATATCGGTCCCGACCGCAATTTTGTATTTTCACCGCTATAACAGCATAGGGGCCAGGTCTAGCACCACCTCACGACTCGACAAACTATTTTGCCTCCATTCTTAGGGGCACCATCTAGCCTTCCGGTGTGTTGGAGTCCCACATAAGCTAGACATGAACCATCAAACATGTATATATGTAGGAACCTCCCCTCTATCTGTAAGGGCTAATTTAGAGAGAGGACACAAAGGGGTTCCACATATCCTATCATGGTATCAGATTTCAGGTCTAGCACCACCTAAGGACTCGACACACTATTTTTCCTCCGTTCATGGGGGCACCGTCTAGCCTCTTTTCAAGGGGCATATTGGAATCCCACATAAGCTAGACAAGAACCATCAAACCTGTATATATGTAGGAACCTCCCCTCTATCTGAAAGGACTAATTTAGAGGGTGGATTCAAAGGGGTTCACATATCCCTATCATGTAAGGGCTGTCTTAGAAACACAGTGGCGCACACACACACTTGGATGAGAGCTGAGAATGAATTGTGAACAAAATCAAGCTAAAATAAGTTATTTATTCAATTATACAACAAAATGCAGAAGGAAATCACCATTACAACATTCAATTTCAGCTCAAACGATCGAGGATCCAAAGTTAAACGACTGATAGAACCCAAAATAATTGATTTTTCGATCGAAGCAACCAAATTTTGCCCAAATTAGTGAGGTTTTAGAACAATTTAACTCGAAACATCAAAGATCCACCACAGAAATATAAAAATGAACAGAGAAATCTATTCAATTACCGGAACTGAGATTTTGGAAGAATTCGACTTCATGAACCGTAATTTGAGGCCTTTAACAGGACCCGAATCTTGGATCCGAGAAATCATCCAAAAATTCATAACAATGAAGAATGCAAGCAGAATCCCAAATGCTAATCGGCTTCGATTCGAAGCTATTTTGAAACCCATCATTTTCTTCCTCATCATTATATGCATCTTCTGCTGCTGTTTTTGCTCCATATTTACAGAACCCAACGAAAAGCTACAAGAAATCGAACTAATCTATATCCAAACAACGATCCATATCCAGAATCAGTGATGATATTTGTGGATTTGCAGTCTGGGTTTTGGTCACTGGAAGCAAACCAAATTGAGGGATGTGTGGAGTCAGATTTTGTAGAGATTTGTTGGATTGCGATGGGGGGTTTTGCAAATCTTTCTTTGTTGGGATGAAAATGAAAGCAAAAATTCCCAAAAAAAGGATTTTTTTTTTTTTTGCATGTCACTTCTTTTCATATGCTTTCTTTGTAGAATTTGCAACTTTTGATGGTGTAATTAATTCATATGCATTTATTGAATCTTGATTAAGAAATCAAAATTTTAGTTTTTTTATAAAATGTATTTTCATTCCATCATAAAATAACGCACATGAATTATATGTTGGATAAATTACATCAAAAAGTAACGTAGTTTAACTCGATTCCTATTTTGAATAACGTATTCTCGAAACTTTCATTTTAGTATCTAAGATGTAATATTAAACATTTAAGTATTCGGGTAACTAGTTGAAGCATTAATCGTTTACCATGTTGATGTGACGAGTAATATGGTATCAAACTCAGTATTATTTGCTATTTAACTCAATTTCATCTCATTACTCGCCACATCAGCATGATAACCGATTAATGTTTCAACTTATTACACAAGTATTTAAAATTTTACATCTTATGTACTAAAATAAAAGTTTTAAAAGTACGTTACCCGAAATATGAATCAAGTTAAAGTATTTTACTGTTTAATACAATTTACCCTTATATGTTATATACTAAAAAAGTATTTATTAATTACATACATTTTTTATTGAATATTTTGGGATTGTTATGATATTTTCATCATGAATTTTTATTTTTAATTTATTATTTAATTTGACTAATTACTAAAAATTGGTTAAAAATAATCTAGTTCATATAAGTACTTATGTTTTGTCCATGTAAAGCGTTCATACGTTGGGTTGATCGGCTTGAATACATTTGAACAACCTAACTTAATGCTTACAGTTTGAAAAATATTAACTCAATCCAAACCAAAATGCAACCAATCCAACTCAAATCGTACGGGTTAATCGAGTCAGTCGGGTTGGTTTGGTTGATATTTTGATACATTAAAATATTTTTCTAACCTTGAATATGTATTTTCTTTGCTCATTATTTTTTTTTCATCATCAATAATTTGATACAACTTATCTATACTTCTTGTATATATCACATTCAATTAATTTTCTCAATTTACATATATATGTTCACAGTTACATAACATATATACGAATGAGTTATATATAGATGGAGAATAGATTGAAAAAAAAAAAATATATATATATATATATATATATAAAGAGCGTACATGGTAAGTGTAATTGTCAGATGTATATATTAATATAAACTCAACAATCATATTAAATCCAATAAATAAAATGATATCTGGTTCATTGGGTTGGATAAAGTTCAAATAATAGTAACATAATACCTACAGTTTGAACATTTTACAATTCGATTAGATATCGGGTTGTTTCGAGTTGGGTTATTTCGCATTAGGACCATGTGTAGATATATAATTTTTAATTTTATATATATATATATATATATATATATTTATAAAAGTAATAATTCTTTGTGTAGCTATATATTTTTAAATTAATAATCCTAATTTAGTAAATATTATAAAATATAATTATTTAATTAATTAATCATATTGCCCGTGACTAAAGAATCAAACAACATGTACATCTTGTCTATATTATATTTATGCAAAGATCTATTCATCAGAATTTTCCCCACATGGATATCACATCATTCAACATTCATTCTATTTTTATTTTATATTATTATGAATTATATTTACAATATATATTTTATTTTACAATATTTATTTCATTTAAATATAGTATTTAATGTATTGGTTAACATACATCTGTTTAACAATGTGTTTGTTTTATATGTTTTCGGTTAACAATGTGAAATTTTTTTATGTGTATTCACAAACACGTCAAAAATGTTCATATTGTGAATTAAATACATGTTAAACAAATATATGTTAATCGATATTCTAAATGCTAGTCTAAATTAAAAAAAATCATATAAAATAACACATAATACACTAGTTTTCAAGATTATCACAATTTTTATGATAATTTTGTTTTTTATAACACACTTCACTTCTGCCTTTATTTCTTGTATGACCAACCTTATGTTGGTTGACAATTAAGATGGTGGAAAAAACTATATCAACCATATGAAAATGAAAATTACAGGGAATATGTTCTGATCCTAAAGAAAGTTGGGTTGGGAACTATATTTCCATGTCGAACTGGGGAACTAACGCGACGGTCCCACGTGTCCGTATCATCACGAATAATGGATGTCTCGGACATGTGACATGGTCTTAATGGTTTCCTAGTTTGCAACAAAATGTCGTTCTTAACCGAACTTGCCCCTATATTAAGGGGCTATTTAGGTAAATAACCCCTCCCCCCTCTCCCACCCGGGCAGACTCTTGAACACGTCAAGTGTACGTAACATTCACAATATATAAGTATAATCATTTACAAACTCAATAAACCGTACAAACTTACTAGCTTTCATAAGTTGTTTCACATATGAAACAACATGTATGAAAATGCAGGGTTTATATAGTGTTGTTTCATATCCAACGTTTCAAATATGAAACAACATTGCATTTTCACACATAAAAACCAGTTTATAAGTTTATACAGATTATTGGGTTTGTAAAAGAAGGAGACTCTGCTCGTATTAGGACTTGATAAACACACCAAAAAGGATGACTTTTTAACAGTTTCTCTAAAGTTGGTCACCACAAATAGCTTACAAGATACACTTGAAAAGTAACAAAAAAATAGAATTTAGAAAAAAGATAAAAAGTCAAAAAGTCAAAGATCTTTTTCTTTCATACAAATATATAAACTATCATGAATGTATATATATTTACCTTAACTTGAACTTCAAGTGACCATCTTCAGATGTAAAACGAATTAGATAATATATATATATATATATATAGACTCACTCCAGATCTTTTCTTCATCAATGTTGACTCTTTGACCTTGCGGAAATATATGCGAAAATTGCAAGGTTCCGTGTGCCGAAAACTTCTGTGTTAATATGACATCTCATACGCCTCGTGATCTGGGGTTTTGTATATGAATCCCGAATCATCACTTGATCGTCTCTTGACCACACTTGCCCTTTGCATAAGCCGAACCAATGCTTGCACAACTTCAGACATCGGAGGCCGGAACTCTGGTTCAGGCTGTATAAACCAAATCAAACAAAGCCAATGAATCACACCGGAAAGATGGTGTTTTTCTCATCTGTCTAGAACTAGAAGGAAATTAATTACTCCATCAATCCCAAGAGAATTGCAAGATTCCTCTTTTTGCGAGTTTCACATTCAAATTGCTTATCTTGTGCACAATAAGTGTTTACATTTAATGAGGTTAATAAGACCTACAACTTATTCGGTCAGCTATACATGACCGCTCGGTAGTGGCTTAATGATATAGAAAGTGACTAATTCAGTAAGCATACAGAAGGGACCTGAAGTCAAGTTCTTTTTCCAAATCTGTCAATTCCAATTAAAAAACATCCTCGTTCCATCTATATGAAAAAACCCACCTAAACAAAAACACTCTCAATTTATATAGACAAATGAATTCATATAGTTAGCTTTATTCGTACAGGATTTAACGGAAAACCAACCAAACAACCCCTAGTTTGTCCCAGAAACAAGTGTCCACTTTCAAAAGTAAAACGCCTATTTTCCAATTCTATCCTTAATTATGAGATGAAGAAATTCATTACTCTAGAGTGTTATTAAGGGTACAATTGTCATTTAGTTAATTAAAAGATGTAAAAATTACACATTTCTAAAACTACGTGTCTTTTTAAATTATAAATGATAAAAGCTCAAGCTTTATAAATTAAGGAAATGCTAAAGTATTTAAACCAAACCGAACAAGCTTAGTATATCCCACCCGGAGGTGGGTCAGTGGAGGGTAAGATGTATTTAGACCAGATCTCTACCACAAAAGTTAACTGAAAATGTGTTTCCCTGAAAATCCGGCGGCTTGTGAAAAGTGTGAGACAGAGAAAAGCGGTTAAAGGTTAAATTAAAAAAACCAGATATAAGTAATCAATAACAATACAAATAGAGGCAACTATTGGAAGACAGTAAAACATAACTATCGACTCACTAACCGAGATAAATGTAACAAGTGAGTCTCAAGAACTTTACCTGAACGCAAAGGGCGATTATGTCAGCAAACCGTGATAACGACTTGGCCGGATACATGCCATTCAGTGTAGGATCAACCATTTTCGCCAACGAGTCGATATCATGGAGTTGAGGGGTGGCCCATCTTACAAGTGATTGTTCCGATCTCACTCTCGAACTACATGCCCAGAAAAAAGGCAAAAAGAGCGAATGTATTCGTTGAAGCAAGCGAGAAACACAATTTAGGGCTTGTTTGTTAAAAACTTAATGAGCTTAATGGGACTCAGCTTATTCGGTCAGTTATACATGAATGTTGATAGTGTCTTAATGATAAAGAAAGTGGCTTATGCAGTAAGCTTCTAGGGGGAGCTTCATGCAGAAAGCCAAGTTTTTACCAAACTTGTCCCTCCTAGTTAAAGAAACACGATACTTCCATCTAGGAAAAAACCCTCCCAAACAAAAGTCCTCTCAATCTATACAGACAGAATAATCCACAAAATCAGCTTTATACATACAGGACTTAATGGAAAACCAACCAAACAGCCCCAAACACAAGATATCATTGATGAAAAACAATGATAATGTAAAATGACCTAAAAGGACATGTTAATATAAGTGGCATAATTGTAAAAAGAAGTAGAAAATAGCCGTTGGAGCGTATTCACCCGCTACTTGAAGTAGCTTTTCAAAAAGTAAGCTTTATGGCTAACTAGACGGTGCTTTTTCAATAAGCTACAAAAGTAAGCTAGTTTATGGTTGTCAAATCATCACGTTGTTCGGTCGTATAATAAATAATTGAAGGTTTACCTGTCCAATGGCTTCCGACCGGTCAACAGCTCCAACATCACCACTCCGAAACTATAAACGTCACTTTTTACGGTGTATATGCCAGACAAGGCAAATTCAGGAGCACTATAACCAAATGAGCCAACCACCTGTGTAGAAACCTGTAGTTGGGGAAGCCAAATTATGACGCCCGTTAGAGATGAGAGATGAGAAAAGAATATGAAATAGAGCTACATAGTTTTCACAAAAACAATTGTTCTACTCTTTGGGTAGAGGTCAAATTTGCGTACATCTTACCCTCCACGGACCCTATCTCAGGTGGGATATACTGGGATCGTTTGGTTAAAACTTACAAACAACTCCAACAGATTCTCTATAATTTCTCTAAAATAGAAAATTGAGGTTAAAATCTCTTAAAAATGATGCTTAACTCCAATAGGTTCTCAATTTTAGAGATTGCAACATTGATTATATTATTAATCAGAGGGAGGTTCATTTAGAAACATTTAATATTTCAAGAACCCATAAACCACCCTTTTGTGAGTAACAAGTATTCATGACGAATGTCGTAAAAGATATTTATGATACTTACAAAAAGGGTGGTGGTTCTTGGGTTCCTAAGATATTTAAGTTCCTAAACGAACCTGCCCCTATTAAATATATAATATTTTCAAAAATTTATCATCCCAATACACTAAATAACAATTAAATGAAATACTAATACATTCAACTTCATTGGTGGGGAAGAATTAAAATTTCATTTCCACCGCCTCATATTAAAGCATAAGGAACTCTATAAATTTAGAGAATTTTATCTTCCTCTCTTATTTTCTCTATTTTAGAGAACCATTTAGAGAATCTATTAGAGCACAAATATCACCAAACTCTTTACTTTCTCTATTTTAGAGAACCATTTAGAGAATCTATTAGAGCACAAATATCACCAAACTCTTTACTTTCTCTATTTTAGAGAACCATTTAGAGAATCTATTAGAGCACAAATATCACCAAACTCTTTACTTTCTCTATTTTAGAGAATCCGCTGAAGATGCTCTTATGAACTCAAGCTACATATACCAACTTCGGGGCTGGGTTCCTGTGAAACCACCTTGTTTTTGTGAGACCAACTGTGAAGGCACAAAAACACACTGAACCTTCAGAGTTCTTTGCTGTGAAGGTTCAATGTCTTTGTGTATGTTCACAGTGTTTTGTTGAGAAGGTTCGATGTTTCTTTGTGGTCCCACAGTTCTCGAGAAAGGCTGGTCTCACATGATCCCAAGTTTGCCAACTTCATTAAATTTACCTCTCGCTCTGTGTTTGGTGTAAGAGCGGCTAAACCACAGTCTGATAAATGAGGATTGAGTTCTTCATCAAGTAGAATATTTGCAGACTTTAAGTTTCTATGTACAACAGAAGGTAAGCAAACTTCATGCAAATACCTGCCCACGAAAACGGTTTCCATTAAAGCCAGAAAAACAGTGACAATGATTGCAAATCCAAACTTATGTATTGTGACATACTCAAGAGCTCGAGCAGTGCCAAGTGCAACCCGAACACGGGCGTTCCATGTCAACGTCTTGCTCCGATCATCAGCGAAATGAAGCAAATCTTGCAAGCTCCCATTTGCGATGTAATCATAAACCAAAAGACGTTGCCCATGCTCTGCACAATATCCCGCTAGTGGAACTATATTTGGGTGCCTCAAGCGTGACATGTTTGAGACAGCTTCAACGAAATTATCTTCTTCTTGCAGTGATAATGCCGCATTGTCTATCTTCTTAACGGCCATGATCTAGGACAAAACAAATGTTAAGAACACCAAAACTTTTCCACATGTGCACAAGGCACTACAACAAAATCGGCTTTATAGAACGTCAAATATGTCTAAGAGTCTGTTTGTTAGAAGCTTAATGGGACTCGCAGCTTATTCGATCAACTATACGTGACTGTTTGGTAGTGGCTTATTCAGTAAGCTTCTAGGGGAGAGCTTTATGCAGAGAGTCAAGTCTTCTCCAGACCTACCCCCTCCCAATTAAAAAACTTCCATCTATGAAAAAACCCTCTCAAAGAAAAAACCTTCCTAATCTATACAAGCAAATTAATCCACACAGACAACTTTATCCATACAAGACTTAATGGATAACCAACCAAACAACCTCTAAATGTCTTAATAGACAGCTTTATTGATTAGGACCAAACAACTATGCGTCCAATCTTAAGGTGTTACAATAAGTTGATAGGACACTACTGGGAGTCCTAACAAGTTGTTTAGGACAATAAACAATTGTGAAATAAAGCATCCTTTCAGTCTTTTTATATGACATTATCTGAAAAGGTGTTGTAAAAAAATACGTGTTCGTAGAACACTTCTCAAAAATGTCATAAAAAATGCAAATAAGATACTTGGGGCCAGTCAAATAAGAAAGCGAAATATCATGAGAAGGTAAGAAAGGAAGTTTCATATGTGAATCGTTGAAAAAATCCATTTGAAGATGCATATGTGAACTCACACGAATAATCTGTAACATCAATTCACATGTGCATCTCCAAATGGAATTTTTTTCAGATTTTTCAAGTGATTCACATGTGAACCTTCTCTTAACCTTCCCTTCTTACCTCCTCGCAATATTTAGCCTTCTTATTTGAACCTCCCTCCCACTAAGACACTTTATTTCAAAAAGTGTGCAAAAGAACTTGTTAGGATGCCCAAATACGTCCTAACATGTTATTGTAGCATTTTATATAGGACGCACAGTTTTTTGGTCCTATAAAGCAGTCTAATAGGATGTTTAGATATCTTTGGTGTCCTATAAAAACGATTTTGTTGTAGTGAGGGTAGTAACATCATATAGAAGAAATGAATCTATTGTATCTACCTTTCCACCGGGGAAATCGGCTTTATAAACACGACCCAAAGAACCTTCACCGATTATATTGTCCTGAGAGAAACTGTTTGTTGCTGTTTGTAGAGTTGCAACCGTGTACGAACTAGTGGTTATTGGGGATTTCACTCTCTTTGTAGATCCATTTTTCCCTCGTTCAAATGTCGAGTTTTCTGTTGGTGGGGGCTTCAAATCAACGATGCTAGCTGCGGGTTTTATCCTCTGCTCTTGCATTTCTGCATTAACTGCAGAAGAAATTAAAGATTATTAGATAATTAAGGAAAAAAATTAATAATAACACCCAACATTTCTACTTATAAATTCCAACAAGTTATAATGGTGATTGGTCATAAATTTGTAACAAAATTATACAGAGTAAATGATGCGGGCCTAGACATGGAGGACCAGGTCTTATTGTTCCTGGAGGCCCATGACCGGCAAACAGGGGTGTCATGCTTAAATGCACATAACTTTCGCTACGGGTCTTCATCAGTCCCACGATACACAGATTCCAAGCTTGGAACGAGGAGCATGCCCTGGGTACAAGCTGAAGGGGCCTATGGGATTGTTTAGGCCAAAAAACGTCGTTTAAGCATGTTTTGGGATACTTTTTTGCTATGTTTTTCATCTTCAGTTTGGGCTTTTATGTTTGGATCATCATCTTTTCTAGGCCCAATCTGAATGGTCAGTTGATCAATACAGAAGTTTTCATTTTCCATCCAAATTATGAGTTCACTATGAATTCGAATTTAAGCCTAAAGCTCGTTTTTTGTTTAATCAATGAGCTATAGAAGAGATAATTCTGGGTATTCACAGGATCAACAGGTTTAATCTTTGTTTCAATTTTCGGACGCTTTATAACAAGATTATGCAGAGTAAACACCTAAACATTCTCTAAAATCTAGAATTTGCAATGACCAATAAAAGGACAAAAAATAATAAGTTTAGGGTGAAATCTTTTGTGATAAATTGCAGAAAATAGAGGAGATGAACCTTTCTCGCCACCGATAGGAAGGTTTCCTGTGGAAGTTCTTGCAGCATTTTCCTTCCCTTTCCCTTTCCCTTTTCGAAGGCAGAAAAGAAGCACAAGAACTATAACAAGTATCAAGAATGCAGAACCCAAACTTACACCTACAATAACTCCAATGCTCAACTTTTTTCCACTGCTCGTATCTGATGATGGCTCATGAGACCCTGTAGGTGTACGTGATGGTGGAGAATGGCTGCGATTATTACGAGATTTACCAGGAGGTGGCGGTGTGAATGGAGGTGGAGGAGGAGCAGGGCCGTTGTCAAACGTATTCCCACCGTATCTGTTTCATTTGAAAAGAGACCAGAATAAGTGCATAGGATAAGAGAATCCTCGTATACATGGCTGGAAGTGTAATATCTTACGTAAAAGTAGGAACAGAAAGAAGCTCCCGTGGTATCCATCCACTGAAATGGTTGTTTGCTATATTTCTGTGATAAAGATAAGCCATAAGATAACAAACAACAATTTAGCTTAATCTATACAGACAGCTTAAGCTATACAGGGCTTAATGAAAAACGACCAAACAGACCCTTAGATGAGAATTTGAACTTACAAATCAGTCAAAGGCAAACCAACCAAAGCATTTAAAGAACCCGTTAATTGATTGTTCTGCACATGACTGCCAGAAAATGAATGCATCATTAGAATTCAAATGAACCAACAATTTAGCAATGAGTAGCCATAAAGAAAGAGATCTACATTGTTGAAATGCTCGACAATGAACTGAGAGAATTCGGTAGATCTCCAGTGAAGTTGTTGTTCGAGAGATCCCTGCATCAACAGGTAGAAAGTTAGAATCTTTGTAATTTGTTTCTATCAAAGTTGTGTAATGCAATCTCAGTAATAATAAAGATTTTTTTTCGTCACATATATCTTTACCCTTCAAATTATGAATTAAATGTTATGCTTCATTGGTTACCATAAACCAAACGATCCCAATATACCTTCATGGGAGGATCATCACCGTGTTATCATAAGTAAATTGTTCATGGCATACTATGTCTTAGTATGAAAGTGCGGTTAATGTAAATGTTATTTTATCAGGGAATAAAAATTATGAATGCATATAACAAACAAAAAAGAACCCTCGAGTATTTCACTTTGAACTTACAAAGTAGCAAGACTAGTAAGATTGCTGAATATATCTCCAATAGTCTGAGAGAGCGCATTGCGACTAAGGTTCCTGGAAACCAAAAACTATAGGATTAAGTTTTCTGTAAAATAGCAAGATGCATGAGTGGCGTTTATCCTGGTGTGGCTCTCACATGTAATTCAGATTAAACATCAATGCAACCGAATACGGAAGATTTCCACTTAAATTGTTGTTTGCAAGATTTCTGCACAGTTAAAAATGTGTATTAGCATCATAATGACGGAATTATACCGAAAAGCTAAGAGGCTGTTTACCAAACGCTTACCGGGTGTCACTTAACGGGTAAGCATGGCAAGGACCAAGAATCTTACCGAGTAAGTGAGGGAGAAGACTCTTACCTGATTAGTGCTTACTAGGTAAGAGACGTTTACCAACAATCCATTTTGATGGCTAAGAATGTTACTCGATAAGGTAAGTGATGGTTGTGATTCTTGCCAGCTTACCCAGTGAGCATTTAGTAAACGGCCCTTAAGAAGAAATAAAGAAAGATCCACTAAGATTGAATACTACAAGCTAGTAAGATTTGGTGGTAACTGATACGGAAGTGCATCGTGAATGTTGTTTCCACTTAAATCCCTATTAGATAAAAACCAAGATGATGAAACATATCAGAAACTCGTAAAGCAGCAGTCTTGTAGACTATTCTCGGGGAAATTAGAGATGTTATCTCACAATGTCTTCAGTGAAGCGAGACCCGACAACATGTATCCTAATGCCCCATCAATCCCTAAACCAGGAAGTTGACTGTCAAAGCAACAACAATGAAACCGATTATTGAACAGTAAAAACAGAAAGAAAAAAAAAGTAAAGTTGTCTGCGTAAATAGTAATATAGGATGCTAGTTCAAATAAGAAGGCTAAATATCGTGAGAGAAGTTAAGAAGGGATATTTAAGGCAAGGTCCATATATGAATCATTGAAAAAATCCAAATATATATATATTTGAAGATGCATATGTGAACCGATGTTACAGACTATTCATATGGGTTCATATATACATCTTCAAATGAATATTTTCAATGATTCTCATATGAACCTTTCCTTAACTTTCCTTTCTTACCTTCTCAAGATATTTGGCCTTCTTAAATGTACATCTTTCACATTAGAGGACGGTAAATGAAAACTGTAAATATTTCGAAGAACCTGGAGCCAACTATTTCATAAGTTATTCATGATGAATAACCTTAAAATATTCATAAAATCACACGATTTTCATTATTCATGATATTCATTCTGAATAGTTGGTTTCCAGCTCTCAAAATATTCAGTTCTCATTTAAACCTGCCTCTATGTTAACCGAGGGATATGATATAAGCAGAAAAAGTTACAAGATTCAGTAATTAATTGAAATTACTGAACTCACATGGAAACAACAGCGGAACCGTCACACCTAACCCCTCTCCATGACTCGCCACATGGGTCACTGGTAGTATTTTTCCAATTTGTTAGTTGTGCATCATTGTTCAAAGATGTGAACAGCACCTGTAGCGCTTGAACTGCAACCAAACAAAAACTTTTATGCCCCACAGAAACCTTGAACCTCACTTTTACACCTAATTTTAAGCAAAAAAGGTTGATTACGGCAACCCTGACCAGCCCCACATGGAACCTCCCCCTAGAAACCACATGTGAGAAGGCATTTCAGAGCTGACTCAGCGGCTGAGGCTCACAGAGGGGTTCAAGCCCATCTCCCATAGGATTCGAACTTGAACCTGTTGTGTATTTGAGCAAAGTCGCTCCGCCCCTTTGCCAACTAAGCTATACGCCCAAGAGCATTTTACACCTAATAGGGATACAATTGTATAGCCACTCTATCCTTTGGGGTAGAGGCAAAGTCTGAGTACAATACATCCTAATCCCAGACCCTAGTGGATATATTGGGTTTGTTTGGTTTAGTTTGGTTCTTTAACGAAAAAATTGTATACACCCTAACTTTAAGTTGCAAAATAAAAATACATCACAAGATTATCTTTTCTTTGCTTACGGTCCAAAATCAAGTGCTTCATTGTTGACCAGCATAGAATGTCAAACCAAACAAATATAACTGAAACCAATCCCTAAATCACAACATTTGTCACATACAAACCTTTCATATTTCATTTACCCTCTTAATAGATCATCTAGTTTAGAAATACAGAAACAAGCAAACCATAGTGCAACTTCAAAATGGTTTTGAATATTTTGGACTTTCGTAGGAACTCAGACAACAAGATTAAACTCTAGACTCTCATTGTTCTAGAATTGCTATAAAAAGAGGTGTAACTTTAGATTTCAAATAGGTTGCATTCCAATTAAACTTGGAATAGTATTATGAACTTCAATAGAAAGATTAGTCAACCAGAGATTTTACGACAGACAGTACAAATAGCAATCAAACTTGCAACAAAATAATAAGCCTTTTTTCTAGAAAGAGTCAAGAAATGGCTATTTAGCATAAATCAAAGACCAAGCTGGCTGTCAGATGAAGGTCATTGACCTAAGAAATGGCTATTTAACGCTGATAATTCAATGGACCTCAAAGGTGGGGTCCGATCACATGACCATTAGATCTTCAGGGGGAAGTCTCGAGCACTTGAACAAGACCCTGACTGCCCTCAAAATCATAGGTAGATTGCTTGAAATCAAATATCTTTGTGATAGATCACTTTCCGGAACCGGTGGAATGAAAATATTTGGTTCTAATTTGAACTAGAAAATTAATAGGTGCCTAGGCGTAACGGAGATGGAGGAAACATAAAAGAAGAAAGAAAAACCTAACCCATCATAAAACCATTACACCATTAAATCATTCAATCAACAATTTGCACAAATCACACACATAGAAAGCCTAGTGAAATACTTTGTAATCAGAAATTTTACCCTCTTACGGTGATTTCCTTTGGATAAATCATAAATGACCTAAGCTTTTTTAGGTCAATGGCCTTCATCCGACAGCCAACCCCGGTTAAAAACAGCATGCCACCATAAAAACTTAGTAATACACTAAAAGGGTCATTTTGCAAAACCAGTTTCCCTAAATGTCAATGAGCTAAATATCCCTTTCTTGACACTATCTGAAAAAACATATGATTATGTTGCAAGTTTGATTGCTATAAAATGATCTCTGTTGACTAATCTTTCTTTGAAGTTCATAATACTATTCCATGATGAGTTGAAAACATTAACCCATTTGATATCTAAACTTAGACCTCTTCTTTTTATACAATAATGAGACTCCAAAGTTCTATCTTGTTGTCTGAGTTCCCATGAAAATCCAAAATATTCAAAACAATTTTGAACTTAGCACTATACTCTGTAATCAGAAAGACAGACTCCTGGTGAAAAATACTTCTATAATCCGAAATCGTCAGCCTCAAATTCCAACATTTCCTAAACAAAAATCAGATCATTCAATCCAAAAACACATAAACTTTCAACAAAATCAAACCAAAAAGTACCAAATACACCGAAACAAATCAATAAATACAAAATGTAAGAAGCATTTAGCATTACCATCACTTGGATCAGTAGTGCCATGGACAAAACTCAATGAAACAAAGATCGCCGCAACCAGCTTCAGTAGCAGAAACTGATCGCACCTATTTCTCCCCATTTCAGATCTTTTTAAGCAGTGATCGAACCAGAGATTGACCTAGAAGAAGACATGGAGTAGCAGAAGCAACGTAATGAAGAAAAAGAGGTAGGTTTTGCCATTTACAGAGAGAGAGAGAGATTCGAAGCTTGGTTTGCAGAGTAATGAAGAGGAGAGAGAGAGAGTGTGAAGTAGGAAGAACATACAGAGAAGGTGTCGGCGAACAAACTCAAAATTAGTATTTTATTTTTATATTTGTTTAATTAATAATTAATAAATTAATAATTCATTAAAATTAATTAATATGGAAAGTTGAATAAAAATTATTTTATACCAACTCTTCTTTTGTCCAATTTTTACTTTATAATTTATTATTGGAGTTTAATTATTTGAGAACTTTAAAATTTGTGAGATCTATCAGAATTTTTATTTTAATGTATTGATTAACCCTAACTATCAGCTCTTGCCGGAACTGTGTTATTGGAGCCCAGCCAGAAATGGTCGTTAGTGGATACCCACCTTCACTGGTAAGACTTTCGATATCTCTCTTTCCGTTTGTTAGGTAAGATTCTCTGTTCTGATCATGTCTATATGATAATTGAACTGATTAATACGTACCACGGTAAGTGTTTTATGAATGGTCCTTTAGGGCCAAGTTATGATGCAACGTGTACCTCTTATTAATGAATAATCTCTTAAAATTAAAGTTTATATATATCATATTATAAAACATTTGATAAATACTTTTAAAAACTATTATTTATGTATGAAGTACTATTTATTAATATATATTATTTAAAATTTAAGATTGCAAGTAAATTGTGCTTAAGTACAACTTATTAAAGCTCAATTTTGAATTCGTATAACTGCCCGCAAATAAACATAATTAAATACAAAATAAACATCTCATTTTATATATAAAAAATCTAAAATGTAATTAAGATAATCATTGAGTTCTAACATAATCATTATCTTTATAAAAATTATATTGTTAAGCCAAAAATAAATTACTTTGCTATTAGAACTAAATTAAATTATAATAAAAATTAAATTAAAGAAATTATAAGAAAAACAATAACTTTTAAATAGTTAATTTGATATTAATATCGATATATTTTTTTCAAAATTTTATGATATCTTCAAATGTATTTTTATTTAAAAGTAAAAACATCATTTTTATCAAAACCACATAAATCGTATTATATATCAACAAAGACAAAAAATAAAATAAACCATTAAAATGAAGATATATCTTGTTGCATTATGCGAGCATCATTCTAATAATTTATTAATACATGCATACAATTTCATTTTAACTTCAAAATCGGTCGATAAACATGTCCAAATACAAAATAAATAATAAGTAGTATTAATACGATATAATATTTTTTTTTAATCGGATTTTGTTTTTAATCAAGAATTAAATTATCATTTATAATAAAGTTTAAAATCGTGTTATATTACAAAAATACAAAATTAGATATGTATTTAAATAGTATTGCGTGCATTTTGTTAACCCACGTAAAAAAAACGCATGGGCATAAAAGTAAATTCACACTCGATAGAATATATTTACGTTATTTTACCATGCACTATTTAATAATTTATAATTTATTGGGAATTCCAATTTATTTTTTTAATTGGAAAAAAATACAAAATAAAACCAAAAGGGAATCTCCACTGAAAAAGTGGGGTTAAATCCGGCAAGCAAAGCATATAAAATAGTAATCCATCTTTTCAGGTGGCTTTCCCTATCTATTTAAATTTTCATAATACCCCCATGTGATTCAACAAATTGTTTGTTTAACCCAAAAGTTTGGAAAATTGTACAATCCACCCTGTGTGCAAAAAAACGTTATGTCATGTTTTTATTATCTCGAGATAAACATCAACATTTGTCTGGTATTTTTTTGGATGGATATAACGTTTTATTCTGTATATTAAAAGAAAATACAAGTGTACAAGGAAACGAAAGCGGTTAATTCTATGAGAAGCAAAAAACAAGTCGACAAAGAAGAGCTCAAACGCATGAAAAACCAAAACAAGATTGAAAAGGAAACGGCGAAAAAAACACGGCCAACCGAACAACAACGATACCAACCAAAGCTAACAACCAAGAAGCAGAAACCTATAAATGGTCGACGAAACCTTGAGCGATGCACCAATCTTCCCAAGAGATATTTAGGTTCGACCCAAATCGAAGTCCACTGGAGAAGATAAATACATGTTTGTTATGATGCATTCAAATTGAATAGAAAGTTACCCAGACAATCGCATTCCAAGCATGTCATGTCGACTTCAGGATATAGTGTGAGTCTGTAGAAGAAAACATATCATCTATTGATGATATCGTTATTTGTTATGGATGTTTACGACATGGTATAAATGGTATAACCCCTTTTAACGGACCAAACTGCAAGTGTGGTTTAAAATGTACAAACTCTGAGGTTTGACATTCGGTGAGCAAACCAGGTTAGACCAGATCATAAAAATATGATTTGGTCTAACTTGGTCTCCAATATTTGAAACTTATTATAGGATGAGATGCATCAGATCGGTTCCCAAATCAAGATATTATCATTCTTAGATGCACATTAGGAAGAGATGCATCGGATCGGTTCTCAAATCAAGCGTGATTCATGGGTTTGTTTTAGATTAAAGGTGATTAATAGTCCAAATTCCTTCTTACGCTTATCACCTTAACTTTCTTTCTCACATGATACTTCGTTTATAATAGCATGCTTTATATTTTAGCTTATTTAATATATTTATATATAAACTACGACTAATATATAATGTCCACTCTTAAAGTCGTTACTTTTTAAAAATATATACATATATAATTGCAAATTGGGACAACAACAGCATAACTATTTTCAAACCAAATCGCACCGTTAAACCTTAAAAATCAAAGAAAAAAAACGATGTGGTTTGGTCTTGTTTGATCGGTTATTATAGTTCAACGATTTTTTCGAACACTCTAATATATTGCTTTAAAGCAGATGATTGCTTGAGACTGACAAAAAAAGTTATAATCAGATCGGTGATCAGAGTAGAAGAATAAATATTGAGAAAGTATGAGGGTGTAAAGTGACTATTTCTTGGCTATAAGGACTAAATTAGAAAAATTCAAAACCAAGGGTAGTAAAAACATAAAGGTTCATATCATCAATAAAATGACAAAAATATCCATTTCACTCGTGAGTATTACAGCTACCGTTTTACTTTAGGACCACCGACGAGAAGGGCATATTGGGCAGAAAGAGCCAATTGAAATGACCAAAAGATCCTTATAAAAGGCACCTTTTTCAAGCATTTGACTTCGGAGTTTTGTGTTTGGGAAGACACCTTTTTGCCCCGGGGGAGAAATTCATGAAAGTAATGCTTTTAGTTTATTGAAATATATATATATATATATATGTATATAATATATAATGTTATGAATAATCATTATTATTTTATTGTTTAATAATAAAATAATAAAATAATAAAATTTAAATAACCTTTTCTCTCTTTTTCATACAATTCTTTAAATTTATCGTATCTTATTATTAGACAAATAAATGAAAAGGTGTATCGGGAATTGAACATACACACATACATATATATATATATATATATATATGTCGGGTCCAGGAAAAAACTGTAAAAAGATGAGAAAAACATTGATAATCGTACGTCAGAATCGAATGTATATATGTATATAAATAATTTGTAAGCAATTTGTCTAGTATGTACATGTACATAATATGTTCACGTATATAAAAATAAAGAACAACTTCAATCATTACATGCATATGTACATATTGTCCAAATGAATGATTATTAAGGTGTTTCTTATGTTTTTTTTTATTTTTTGGGATGTTTTTCACTGAACCTCTCCTCTCTCTCTATATATATATTATATTAAGAAGACTATAATTACTGAGATTTATGAGAACCAGTGCATTATTTTTTATTTTATCTGATTTTTTTATTTAAGGTAGAAATTTAATTTAGTGATTAACATATATTTATTTCGCAATATGTTTGTTTTACATGTACTCGGTATATAATAATTGAGTGCATTTAAATGTTTAATAAGTAATTAATTCTGTAATTAAATATTGTTTTAAAAAAATTGTAATTGGAGACAATTGGAATTCAACATGACAAACAATAATTCCACTTTTTAAGATTCTTTGGTCAATAATAAATATAATTTATTTAATAATAATTAGTCTTATTTTAATTGAATTTTTATTTACTAATTGTGACCCATAATTATTAATTACCTTTTAGACGCTTTAATTATTATTTTCTAATTAATGTGGATAAAGTGAAAATCTATTATTCACTTTATCATGCATGTTAATTATGAGTGTATAAAGATATAGGAATGATGATTTCCCAGAACCCGGTAGGGAACTCGGCTCATCCAATCTGAACGGGGACGAGAATTCTTTGCTTAAACGGATCCAGGGGTCGGGGATTCCTGGTGGAATCAAACCGGGGTTGGGGTCAGGTAGCGTATCCCCGACCCGCCCCCTAGTATATTATTTTATTGAATATTTTTTATAATATGTATATACATATATTATTTATTTTCCAAAATTAAGTCTTGACCGAAGACGAGGATCGAGGTTTGACCAGAAAATAAAAGCATTTTAATATTACACTTTTTTTTAAAAATGGTTGCTTATTGGCAAACCTGATCGACCCTACACACAATGAGGTATTTCAGAGCTGGCTTAATGATTAAGGGTTGGAAAGGGGTTAAAGTTCATTTGCTGCAATATTCAAACTTGAACTTGTTTGTGTGTTTGAGCAAAGTCGTTCCGCCTCTTTGTCAACTGAGCTATACACCAGAGCACTACAATTTTTTTATTAACATTATTTGACAACATGAATATGGTCGACAGTTTCTACGTTACAACCCACGTATTTTTATAACCATGTTGCAAGGTTTAAAAATAGAAATTACGTAACCGAATGAACTTTTGTATATATTTGGCACGTGTTGCTTTCATGGGGTTGTGACGCCTAACAGAAATCATGAATACTGAATAAATTCAACAATGCCTTAGAAAGGTTACATCTTAAGATTTAAAACATAAATTTGTCTTAGCTGTTTGACAGTTGCTAAATAGTTTGGTGCAAAATGATTGAGAAGTTTTCATGATATAGTACAAAATGAAGTATAATTGTTTGGTAATTGTTTACAATGAAACTAGGGCGCTTAATGGTTAAGAGAGGCCCCAGATACAAAATCATTCAGAGGGTTTTAGAACCATTAAGAGACGGACTTTTTTTTGCCAAACAAGATTCACCTCTTAACGATTCAGATGTTACCTCTTAATGGAACTAGTAAAGAGGTAAACAAACAACCCCTTAGATAAGTTTAAATGAGATGCATGTCAATGGTTAGTTTTATGCTTGATGAGTCCATGATTTAATGCTAAACCGCTCACAGATCATATCATATAAAATCACGGCATATGAAATACTGACTTTATTTAACATACAACATATGAAACTGAAACAATTGCATGTAACATACAAAAGCTTTTTCTAAAGCATTTTAAAAACAGTTACATATGTAAACTGATAAACATGGGCACAAGAGAATATATACTCGACAGTGAGATCTCAAATCTAAATAAATATATGACTTTTGTCAACTGTGTTCCTACCAGGTATTAGTGATTCACCAAATGGTCATTGGCTTAACGACTCCTAGATTATTGGTAGATCTCAACCTCCGTGGAGGTCAAATGTTCAAGTCTTACCATATGTGAGAAATGCGTTATTTTTGTCGCATATAACTATTAGATAATCCCAAAAATACAGTGACTCTCAATGTATGCTTATACTTATCTAAACACTTGGCATACAGAAAAGAGGTATCTTGCTACATGTGTCGAACCTTGCATCTTGGCTATGCCCCACCTATCACTATCGGTGCTCAAATACAAGTGCCTCGGCTTTGTGCAACCTCCAAGCCGCGTGGGGTGTGTAATTTCTTAAGCAACTTACATGTTGCGTTTGACGTCTTTCAGTATATTCATATTAGTGGCTTTTGGACACAACTTCCCTATGTAACTTCCAAGTATCTTATTAAAGATAGAAAAAAAAAACACTGTATCGGGAGGGGGGGGCGGTTTGACTGTGGATGGGAACAGAGACGGGAGCCTATGAATTTATGAATTCGATGTAGGGTTCCTCATTCGTCATTGGGGAAGGGATGGAATTTTTTCAACGAAGATGGGAATCAGGGTCCATGTACCATGAAACCTCGTTGCCATCTTTATTATCTTACATTGCACAAAAAATCAACGTGCACGACTCCCATCCCTTTTCCAGACCATTTTACATAAGTTTCTACTGTTTTTTATTGCATTAAAAACACATGTAACATGCATTTCTATCCTTAAGCATACGTGAATAATGTTTTTATGTTTTGACTAAACATACATAGGTACTGTTAAATCGTCATATGATGATATTTTCTTCGCTTTTTCGGAACTTGTACATAAATGGGGCCAATCCTAATAAAAGAGGTGAATCTGAGAAACTTCATGGATTGTTTATCTGCTCATCTTACAATCACATGTAGAATTTGAACATGTTCTTCGAATTTGTGTATTTCAGTTTACGACTTTGTCGTTACGATATTAATCCCCACATACTTTTGTCTTTCATGAATGTCATATCTAGTCTGTAACTTTGACGTTTTTATATCATTTGAATCAAGATTTTTGGGGCGTCACATGTTTTTCGACAACACTTGTGAATGTCACAAGTTTACCTGGATATCCTAAAAACGATACTTTTAAAGATAAAACGATGGACCTATGTTGATGGACTAAATAGGCAGTGACGGACTTAAGATTTTTGCAGAACGGGTGTACCTTTTAGGTGAATTGAAGACCTATAAAGTTGCGGTTTCTTATATTGGAAAAGCTGCGCGGTTTGACCAGGGAAAAGTCAATTCTGTTGATTTAGGGAATAAAATACATTTTCTTGAAAATGGAATTGACCTTTTGAGCAAGACACAACACCACGTCTTAAACGTAAGTCCGATGTGCTAACCGAATTCCACCTTTTCGAAATATCTTTTAGTTTTTTGGTCGATTTGAGGGATTTTTTTGGCTGATTTCAATGGACTTTTTCAGTTTTTCGTTTAATATCTCAAAGCATTTTTCATAGTTTAGCAGGTACATGGGACCCCTCTGATTCTCTACAGGTCCGCCCCCTATAAATCAGTACTTGAATTTGATAACATTTACAAAAGTAAAAATAGAAATTTGTTAATTAATATTTGTGCAAGTTGCATAAAAAAAAACGTACTTAACTTGATTCCTATTTTGGGTAACGTACTTACAAAACTTTCATTTTGGTACCTAAGATGTAAAGTTTTAAACATTTAACTACTCGGATAACCGGTTGAAGACTAATTTTAGATTAAAAAAAGTTCATGTCACGAACCACGTCAACAAGTAATACCGAGTTGGATACCACATCAACATGATAACCGGTTAATGTTTCAACCAATTACCCGAGAACTTAAATATTTAAAACTTTACATCTTAGATACCAAAATGAAAGTTTTGAAAATACGTTACACAAAATAAGAATCAAATTAAAATACGTTACTTTTTCATGTAATTTGTCCTTAATATTTTTTTTATAAAGAAAAGCCAAATGCATGTATGTTTTGATGATGATGGCATAATGATGATGATGATGGTTGGAGTGCACATGAAATCCATTATATGATGGTGAGGTATGAGCTGGATGCGGATATTGGAGACTGAGGCAGGTGAGATTACCATGATATGTCATTATCTATCCAATCCATGCATATCATCTTTCACCATCATCATACACCCCATGTCATCATCATGTATATCATTTTTTTTAAATAACCCGTTTTTAGCAGAAACATAAACACTTATTTTGAAAACCGAGTTTAAAAACAAAATTTTAACAGCGTTTCCAACAAATTATTTATAAGAATTCTAAAATTGACACCTTACAAACATTTCAACTAATTTTAAAAAAACTGGTCGAAATAATTATTTCTCTCTCATAAATTGATCTTATAGTCATTTCTTTATTTGATTTACCCAAATGTCACTATTTTCGCAAATGGTACCTCTTTCCTCGCGGACTTAGCTAAAAGACAAAAAAATTACATTTTCTTCCCAGGTCCGCAAGTGGGGGAGGTACCACTTGGGGAACTAGGTAAAAATTGTAATTTTTGTTTTTGTTTTTTAATTAGGTCCACAAGTGGAGGAGGTATCACTTGCAGAGTTAGTGACATTTGGATAAAACCGTGAGATAAATAACCATTTGTATTAGGATAATACTAGAAGGGTATTCACGCAATGTAGCAAAATATATATATATCGATTTCAATGTTTCATTTTATTTTTTGGTCTCTATCGACGTTATAATACGAATTTATGTCGTTTTGAGCAAACAATATTGTTTTTCTTACTAAAATATGAACTTTAAGATATCATAAAAATTAAAAAATATAAAAGTTCTCAATTTTTGTGTAATTTCTTTAATTCAATTTTTTTATTATAATTTAATTTAAGTTTAATGATGAAGTAATTTATTTTTGTTTTATTAATATAATTTTTATAAATATAACAACTAAGTATTCTTTTATAACTCAATAATTATTTTAATTATATTTTAGATTTTATATTTAAAATAAAAATTTTGTATTGTATTTGATTATATTTATCTACAGTTATTTACATGAATTCAAACATGAAGCTTAATAAGTTGCACTTAAGCACAATTTACTTGTAATCTTGAATTTTAAGTAATATGCATCAATAAAAAGTACTTCATGTATAAAAAAAAAATTTTAAGAGTTCTTATTCAAATACTTTATAATATAGTATATATATATATATATATATATATATATATATATAATAAACAAATAATATATCAAATACCTACTTAGATTTTTTATAATCTTTTAATCAAATCATATGCTAATATTGTTATTTTTTTAGAAAATTATTTGACCAACTAATATTCCTTCTAACCTTTTTTAAAATTGATTGTCACTAATTCATCTATTGTTTTTCAAGACTTTGACATGCAAATTAATAATTTTGTAATATATAAATAATAATAAAAAAATATTTTTATATTACAGTCAGTATTTTTTCATTTCTACTGACATTAAAGGAGGTGAATTGTAGGTGATAAAATGCTGGTTGAATGAGTGGGGTAACGCGTCAATTCATTTCATGTTAAAATGGGTCCGGGTGAATTTAATTTGTCGATAATATTTGAGTAAAAAAGTTGATTAGCGGTAACTTTAAGAGCTCGTACACGAAACCAATATTCAGAAACACCAACGTGATTTGCTTATAATATTATTTTAATTTAATAAGTAAGTAATTAATTAAATATGATTGTAAAAAATACATAGTTAAAGTAATGATTTATTGGGCAAAATGCATGAAAAAATAACATATTTTAACTCGATCCTTATTTTAGTAACGTACTTTCAAAACTTCCATCTTGGTACCTAAGAGGTAAAATTTTAAACATTTAAGTATCCGGGTAACTGGTTGAAACATTATCCGGTTATTATGTTGATGTAACGAATGATGTGGTATCCAACTCAGTATTATTTGTTGACGTGGTTAATGACATACAAATTTTTAAATTTAAAATTAATTTTCAACCGGTTACTTCGGTACTTAAATGTTTAAAACTTTATATCTTAGATACCAAAATGAAAGTTTTGAAAGTATTACCCAAAATAGGAATCAAGTTAAGGTACGTTGTTTTTTCATGCAATTTGCTCTAATTTATTTTATTTTAACAACATAAAAATCATAAGCATGTGGACACATTAATAATAAGGTATATTTTATTAGAGTGATCAAATAAAAAAACATGAAACAATTAAACCACATGTGATTTTTTCATTATTGTCGACTTCTTAAGCTCACATTGGGCCCAATTTCAATATTTGAAGATTTGGATCAAACACCTTATAACAAGGCCCATTGGGCTTTTCAAGGAATGGGGAATGTAGGTGTTGTTTGTAGGGCTGTAAACGAACCGAACGAACACGAACGGAGGCTTGTTCATGTTCGTTCGTTTAACTTAACCGAACAAACGAACGAACACGAACGGTAAACGAACGAAAATCTTTGTGTTCGTGTTCGTTCGTTTAGAAATAATGTGTGTTCGTGTTCGTTTATGTTCATTCGTTAACATACTAAACGAACGTAAACGAACAAACATAAACGAACAGCCTAAATAAACATAAACGAACGGGCTAAACGAACATAAACGAACGGGCTAAACGAACATAAATAAATATTATTTGAATTATAAGTAATTAAATAAAAGATTGTATATTAAATTTAATATATAAACGAACATAAACGAACGATAAATGAATGAACGTAAACGAACGGTAAATGAACGAACGTTCACGAACATAAATGAACGAACGTAAACGAACGGTAAATGAACGAACGTTCACGAACATAAATGAACGAACGAGGTTCTTGTTCATGTTCGTTCGTTTAACTAAACGAACAAAAAAAATTGTTCATGTTCGTTCATTTATTAAATAAACGAACATAAACGAACTTCCCGCCGAACGGTTCACGAACGGTTCGCTGAACGTTCGGTTCGTTTACAGCCCTAGTTGTTTGTATTATTGTACACCAGAAGAGTGCTCGTGTAATGCAGCGAGATAAATCTCGATTTTAATGTTTAGTTTTTATTCTTTGTCTCTATCGATATAATACGATTTTATGTGGTTTTAAGAAAACGATAATGTTTTTATTTTATATTGTTTTGAGATAACGATAATGTCTCTATAAAAGATGATGGTTTTGATTAGAAATGGCCAAAATGGGCCCGACTTAGGACCGTGACCGATTATGTTTTTTTTTTTAATGAAAATTCAAGGCTTGCCCTGGTCTGAGACCGTTATGGGACCGGGACCAGTTATACACACGCTCAAATTGAATTCTCCGTGAAAATGCGGAGTACCAACAGATCCAATGAGCATGCCGTAATAAAAGGACAGTCCAACTTCATATATATCCCTTTTCAACTAAATTCAGAAAACACTATCTTTTAAGTGTTGGAACGCTAAATTTCAAAGATCATAAATTATAGAAACATTTTCTCTGTGAAAAAATATTTAAAATAAAATTTAAAATGTATTTAAATGATCCAATTAGAGATTTTAAAATGTATTTTAATAAAACATTATACAAAAAAGATTTTAAAATGTTTAAAATTGATTTTTGGGACCGATTCAGGGACGAACGTAGCCATTTTTGTGGTGGCACATGCCACTTTTTCGTTACTCCGTTATAGTGTAAAAAATCATAGGGCCGTGAAAAGTGTCACTGTATCAATTCGTTGTGTGCCACCATATATATATATATATTTTGAAACTACAAAAGTATCTCTTTATAAAGTCGAGTTTTAAGGCTTTCCTTTCATCCTAGACCCGAGTTCAAATCTCGTCGGTGTCATTTCTTGTTTTTAACTTTTAATTTCAGATCTATCGTAATTATGATTTTTTTTGCAATATAAAACTTGAACACATCACCTCAGAGGCTTAGATATAAAAACAATGAATTAATCAACTGACTAAGAATGGTTTTATGAAAAAATATCTCTATATTTGTTTCTTATAGTCAAATGATGTCACAACTTGAAAATTTTTATTGGTTCGTCCTTGGACTGATTTGGAACCAGCCTGGGTGACCGATTATAGGAACCAAACTTTATACATAAAAAACAGGCCAGGTATTTTTGGTCGAAACCAATTACAAAAGGAAAATCTCAGACGGGACCCGTTTTCAGTTTCGAAGATGGTAAATCTGTAATTCCTTCAAAAACTAGAAGGGGGTCAAGTGCAATTACCATAAACAAAAGGGGTAAAAAAGCACAAATTCATCATTTCCACATTCGTTTCTTCCATTACATCCCACTGTCTAAAAATACAAAGAAACCACCATGTTCTTTCATTCCTTCTTCATTCTTCCACTCTCAAATCCTCTTGTTCTTCTCTGATCACTTAAATTCTCAATCACAAACTACAACAAAAAGCGATTAAATTTAAGCGATGTTGTTTGCATACAAAGCATTCGTTTTTGCAGCTTCCCTTCTTACAGAGTTAGGGAATGTTCTTAGCTTTCATTCAGCTCTGAAGCAATCTCTGAAATGGGTATCTCTCTTTCCATCGATTCCATATATATCTAATCTGGGTTTTCGATTTTCATTTGTTGGGTTCGTCAAATGGGTCCGAATACTGGAATGGAGCTCCGAATGTTTGTTTGAAGAGTAAGTTTCTTGCTTTTTTTTTTTTCTTGAAAACCCTTCATGATTTTTGATACATGATCATCTCTTTGTTGTGGATTGTAGTTAATATGTTATTTAGGGGAGAAAAATACCAAAGTTTTGTATGTTGGGAGGCTCTTTCCTTTGATTGTTTAGATTTTTCTTGAACAACCCTCTACCATTTTTCATAAAAAATCGTTTTTTATGGTTAACCGTGGGCATACGGGCCAGCTTACGTGCACTGACTAATCATTCGGCGACCACGAATGGCCTGAATTCATCGTTGGTGAACCTCCATGACCACAAGGACTTTGGCAGCTGTGTATTCGAATCGAACCAGGAAGTTGAGATTTCCACTACAACCCCTAAGACTTAAGGGCTGTTCGTAAGTTGCTGAATAATTTGATACAAAATGAGTGGTCAGAATGATTAAGAGGTTCTCATGATATAGTGCAAAATGAAATATAGTTGTTTGATAATTGTTTACGATGAAATTAAGGAGCTTAATGGTTCAGGGAGGCCCATGATACAAAATCATTAAGAGGGTTTTAGAACCATTAAGAGATAGATTTTTTTTTGCCAAACAAGAATCACCTCTTAATGATTCAGAGGCTGCCTTTTAATGGAACTATTAAGAGGTAAACAAACAACCACTTAATCAGTGCGCCACAACAACCCGAGTGGTTAAAGAAATCATCTTTTTGTTGAGCATTGTAGTGAATATGTCATTTAGGGAGAAAGAAAACAAAAATTCCACATGTTTAGGAGGCTCTTTCCTTTGCTTAATTTAGTTTTTTCTTGAACCCATGATCATTTCTGCAAAAAGGTTTTGACTTTTTGTTGAATCTTGAGTACTTCATTCATGGGGAAAAAAGTATGGACTTGCTCTTTTACTCATTTCATGTACTTGTTGTTTAAGGGTTTAATGATCTTTATGAAATTATTGCTGATTATCACTCATGAAATCCGAAGGATTATCCATGTTTTCTTTATATGTTTGTGTGTAGGAGAGAAATAATCTGAAATCTGTAAAACGATCGACAAATTTTCAAGGACTAAACTTGGATATTTCTATGTGTTAAGGGAATATTCATATGTGAATCATTGAAAAAATCCATTTGAAGATGCATATGTGAACCCATATGAATAATCTTTAACGTTGATTGACATATGCATCTTCAAATAGATTTCCCCCCATTTTTTCAATGATTCACATATGAATGTCCCCTTCTTACATTCTCACGATATTTAGCCTACTTATTTGAAACGCACCCATGAAAGATATTGGTTTCATTTTCTTGTTTTTTTCTCTTAAAACAGAAAGATTCAAGACCCTAAATCAAGAAGGTTAGATGGCTACAATTGGGGATATTGGGGTAGCAGCAGCTTTTAATATCATTAGTGCTCTCATTTTTCTTATAGCGTTTGCTATCCTTCGGCTTCAACCCGTGAACGATCGGGTATACTTTGCTAAATGGTATATAAAAGGTTTAAGGACGAGCCCTACAGCCTCGGGGACATTTGTAAGGAAGTTTGTCAATTTGGATTATCGGTCATATATAAAGTTTCTTAATTGGGTGCCGGATGCACTGACAATGCCGGAAGCTGAACTCATCGATCATGCTGGTTTGGATTCGGCTGTGTATTTGCGGATTTACTTGCTAGGGTATGCTACTTCACTCCTTTTGCCTGAATCATCTGTGTTGGAGTCCCCCATCAGCTAGACATGGATCCTCAAACCTGTATATATATTTATTATATAATATATACAGGGGAAAGTTCCGTTAGGCCCTAAAATTGATTAGGAACCCTTGAACTGCCCATAGGGCGACAAGTGGCATCTTATTCAGGAATATAGACGTGTTATTCTTCATGAATGTTGTAACATATTCATCATGATTGTTGTGATTCATGATGAATCACACGTCCACATATCATGAATGTTGTGATTCATGATGAATAACACTTCCATATCCACATTCATGATGAATATTCATTCTGAAGAGGGACACATGGCGCGCTGTGAGCGGTTCCCAGGTTCCTAACAAAACTTTCCCCTCTTTCTCTCTCTCTCTCTCTCTCTCTCTATATATATATATATATATATATATATAGAGTAGCTTCCCCTCTTTCTATAAGGCTCTTTTAGAGAGAGATTCAAAGGGGTTCCACATATCACTGGCATGGTATCAAATCGCGTCAAGGGACTCGACAAATGCTTTGTGCTCCGTTCTAGGGGCACCGTCTAGCTCTAGCCTCTATTTGAAGGGGAGTGTTAGAGTCCCACATCAGCTAGATGTATACCATCAAACCTGTACATACGTAGGAAGCTCCCATCCCTCTATAACGGCTCTTTTAAGAGAGATCTTCATAACGATTCCTTATATCACTCACAGTTTGCAATATGGTCTCCTTATAAATTTTTTATGTAATTTATGTATGCAGGTTGAAAATATTTGTTCCCATATTCTTCCTTACGTGGGCTATTCTGATTCCTGTTAATTGGACAAACAACACGTTGGAGCACTCTACGGAAACTTATAGCGAAGTTGACAAGCTTTCTATATCAAACATTCCACACAAATCTCCAAGGCATGGAAATCTTACTTCCAATCATGGTCTTTCCGTTCTATTCATTTTGGCCGTTAATGTCATATGCATCTTGTGTATATACTCCATCCATCCCAAAAATAACCGTTCACAACAAAAAAGGCACACCGTTTTAGAAATGACAATGTGTGGATTAATCTGTCTATATAGACTATGAAGGTTTTTGGTTGGAAGGTTTTTTCATAGATGGAAGAGCATGTTTTTTAATCGAGAGGGGTAGGTTAGGAGAAAAACGTGTCTTTCTGCATAAAGCTCCCCTTGAAGCTTACTGAATAAGACTTTATATTTCATTAAGCGACTATCAAACAATCATGTATAGCTGACCGAATAAGCTGCTAACGAACAGGCCCTTACTTTTGAAAGTAAACACTTATTTTAGGAAGGAGGGAGTAGTAGAGTTTGGTGCCTAACGTATGACGATTGCAGGTTTTGGGCTCATGTAGCAATGGCGTATGTTGTTACAATTTGGACATGCTTCATGTTGAAGAAAGAGTACGAGACAATTGCAAATATGCGGTTTTACTTTCTTCAATCGGAAAAGCATCGCCCCGATCAATTTACCGTAAGTAGAATTGTCTTTCTTAAAACAACTTAAAGATTACACAAATACAAGTCGTCCGCTAGTTGAATTGTCTCTCTTTAGCATATCCATATTTCTCCCTTTCACAAACTATTCACTAGCGGGGGGTCTTCAAGGAAACAACAATAAATTGTAAATGATAAAAACAAAAATAACAATGAATTACAAACCATAGGGATGAAAAACGCTATTTCTAAACCATAGGGACGAAAATAACAATTTTTGACAAACGACAGGGACGAAAAACGTAATTTACTCTATAATATATGTTATGAACTTTTATATGTTGTTTTATTTAAATTGTACTATGACCTCCAAAAAATTGAAACGACCTTGCACCCCACCTGCGGGTGGGATATACTGGGTTCATTTGGTTTATGAATACAGGGTTCAGATACATGAGTCGCTTCATGGGAAAATATTTGATTTCAATGCGTTTCCCGATTTTATTTTCTCTTAACATTTTGAGGAAAAACGATCGTTTGCAGGTTCTTGTGAAGAACGTCCCACCCGATGCTCACGAGTCGGTTAGCGAGATGGTTCAACACTTCTTTTTAGTGAACCACCACGATAACTATCTAACTCATCAGGTCTAACTCTCTTATTTGTTCTCACACATACACACGACACCAACTAAAAATGCCTTTTTTTTCCGTGTGACTATCAAGTTCCCGTTAGTTTTTGTTATTTATGTGGGTCCCGCTATCAAGTTCCCGGTATTTGTGCGGGTCAGGGACGGGGGATATATTACCCCCCCCCCCCCCCCCCCCCCGTTTCCATCCCTACATATACCAGGCTTGTTCGGTTTGCTTAGGTGTCATAGCTTCGATTTTTGCTAATTTAATTCTGTATCATAATCTGTGTTTCAAGCTCGAAATGATTTGCAGGTCGTTTGTAACGCAAACAAGCTCGCAAAACTCGTTAAGACGAAACAGAAGAAGCAAAACTGGCTTGATTACTACCAGATTAAGTATACGAAAGATCCATCAAAACGACCTATGATGAAGGTACGATCTTTGAGGTAGACGTCTTTTGGATTCTGTTTTCTTATATTAAAAACGCTAACAGAAACTTCTTGATCGACAGACTGGTTTTCACGGGCTTTGGGGAGCGAAAGTTGATGCTATCGAGCATCATGAAACCGAAATTGAGAAACTTTCGAACCAAGTAATCATCCATCGTTCATCGGATCATATGCTTCCACTACATTTTATTTGTTAAATCTTTCATAAAAACAAAGTATTACTCATAATTACTCCCTGTCCCAAAATAAACGTTGCAATTTCGAGAAGAATTAGGATATGTTTGTTTTCATGATTTCGTATGTATTTGTGATACGCTTTCATCAATACGGATTATTTTTATATTCAGATAGCCGAAGAGAGAAAAAACGTGATGAATAACCCGAAAGCCATCATGCCCGCGGCATTCGTCTCGTTCAAAACTCGTTGGGGAGCCGCTGTTTGTGCTCAAACACAACAAGCTAGAAACCCGACGCTGTGGTTGACCGAGTGGGCCCCTGAGCCACGAGACGTATATTGGAAAAACCTCGCTATTCCTCACGTCTCGCTAATTATTCGAAAGGTTACAATGGGAGTAGCGTTCTTTTTCCTCACGTTCTTTTTCATGATTCCCATTACGTTTGTGCAATCGCTTGCAAACATTGAAGGTATCGAGAAGGTCGCACCCTTCCTTAAGCCTATAATCCATATGTAAGTTCCCCTCGCTCTTAGGTAAAGATGGATAGGCGGGTATCCGTGAGTACACGACCCTAACAGGACGGGAATTAGTCGGTTTGGCTGGTAACGGGGCGGGGGCGAGGATTTAATTTCATACCCGAAGTAAGGTCGGGGTACGGTTGAGGATGGCATTACCCGAGCGGGGTCGGGGATGGGGGATGTATTACACGTCCGTTTCCAACCCCGCTCTCTGGGTTATTTAGGAGAATAACCTTCTCACATTTTTTTAAATGCACGACATTCTGACAGATTTAAAAATGTACCTCTTCTTAACAGAAGAATGCCTCAAAATCTGTTAGAAGGTTGTGCATTTAATTTAATTTAATTTTTTGTCGGAAGGTTATTCATGTAAATAAGCCGCGTCGCTCATGTACTCATGCTTACTTTAAGTTGCATTGTAACATCTCGGGCCGAAGCAATCGTACGGACCCAAATAGCTTCTAAACACCTAAAATTACGATTTTCAGGCATTCTTGTGTTCGGAAGAAACATTCTTTTGTTAGGCAGAAGTGTTCTTAAATCTATCAGCAGATCATGCATTTAAAAAAACCCTGTCAGAGGGTCATGCATTTAAAGAAATCCTTTCAGAAGGTTATTCTTTTTAAATAAACCCTATATGGTGTGGGACGGGATGTCACATACACGATTTTGACGGGTTTTTTTCGTCTTGTGTTTGTTACTCGGGCTTCCTTAACGGAAATTCATGTAATGCTATGCAGAAAGCCAATCAAGTCGTTCATCCAAGGTTTTTTACCCGGGATCGCGTTAAAGATCTTCCTCATCCTACTACCGAAAATCTTGATGGCGATGTCTAAATTCGAAGGATTTCTAAGTAAATCGCGACTCGAGAGGAGATCCGCTTCGAGATACTATCTTTTCAACTTCGTGAACGTGTTTCTCGGTAGCATTATCGCCGGGGCCGCATTTGAACAACTAAATACATTTCTAAATCAATCCGCAAATCGGTATGTTATTTAAAGCATCTCCAAAAATCGGAACTGGATCATTTTGGTTCGTTTGAATCCGATTATGTAGTCCAAATGATGCATTTTTCTTCGCTTTTTTACAAATCTTTTACGGGCAATGTCAGGATTCCGGAGACGATTGGCATCGCTATTCCGATGAAAGCAACCTTCTTCATTACGTATATAATGGTTGACGGGTGGAGTGGTACCGCCGGAGAGATTTTGCGGTTGAAGCCGTTGGTAATCTATCATTTGAAGAACATTTTTCTAGTTAAAACCGAACGGGATCGAGAAAAGGCTATGCATCCCGGAACCATCGGTTTCAACACCGGAGAACCTCAGATTCAATTCTATTTTCTCATCGGCCTTGTTTACGCCGTGGTGACGCCACTTTTAATCCCGTTTATCTTGGTTTTTTTTGGCCTGGCTTTCGTTGTTTTTCGTCATCAGGTAATTTGCCGGTGTTTCCTTCGAGTTTGTTTACATACCAATTTCTTTACCCGTAAAGTGTCGTTTTTTACAAAATAGGAAAATTTGAAACTTTGTTACTATTATTATCAGTTGAGAAAAAAACAAGAGTAAATTACGATTTTCGTCCTTGTGGTTTGTTAATAATTTCGATTTTCGTCTTTGTTGTTTAGTAATTACGATTTTCATCCCTATGGTTTACAATTTATTGCTACTTTCGTCCCTCGACTAATTCCTACTTTAAAGTGCAAGGGACTAAAACAGTAAAGAATTGTAAACCATAGAGAACAAAATAACAACAAATTATAAATCATAAGGACAAAAATGGCATGATTCATTACACTAAATAGGAACAAAACCAAATTTTGTATCGGAAACCCCAATTTTTAGGGCATGATAAAGAGACAACTGTTTTACTTTTGGGCAAAGGTCAGGACAGTGTACATCCCACACCAGATCCCAGATGGGATATATTAGGTTTGCATGGTTTGGGTTGTAAGTTGTTTGTGTTGAAATGCAGATAATAAATGTATACAACCCGAAATACGAAAGCCGAGCAGCGTTTTGGCCGGATGTCCACGGACGTGTGATCACCGCGTTAATTATATCGCAAGTTCTTTTGATGGGTTTGTTGAGCACGAAACATGCGGCTGCTTCAACTCCGGTTCTCCTTGCACTTCCAGTTCTCACCATCGGTTTCCATATGTATTGTAAAGGCCGGTTTGAACCCGCGTTTACCCGATATCCGTTGCAGGTTCGTAGGAAGTCTTAACGTTTATTTTGTGTTCTTTCTTATATCGAGGAAATTCGTAGAAAAGTCAAATGGTTAAAAGTATTATGATTAGACCCGAGATCTATGAGGGGAAACGGCTCAAGCCTTGATTGATGAAAAGTTTGGTGGGCTCGAGCTTGCCAGGCTTGGAATGAGTTCGAGCTTGGCTCATAGAGTCGGTTTTCATGGGTTTACGTAAACGGAAAATACATCTCACTAGAACGGGTCCATGGGGCCCGTTGGAAAAACAACTTTGGACAACCATTTTCGAAAATATGGACGGACCATGCTGGAAGGTTAAAATTAATGGCCTGGGCGATGAAAAAAGTTCCGGGCATTGGGAAAAAAATTATGTATTTTGAATGTTTTTACGTTATGGGTGATTTATACAAGTGTTTTTTAAATGTAAAACATGTTTTAGCCCATTAGCCCGTTGACAAGCTTACGGAAATGGGCTTTGCTATATCAGACCCATTGAACAAAAAAACAGACATGACTCTTTGCCCGACTCAAGCCCACAAATGATCATCTCTATTTGGGGATAGTTGAGTCTTGACTCGGTTCATATGGTTTCAAGTATCGACAACTAATTTGTAGTAAAAAACCGCTTTTGTCGGGTTTTCAGGAAGCCATCAATAAAGACACTCTCGACCGAGTAAGGGAACCAAACCTAAACTTGAACCTAAAAGGATACCTTGAAAACGCTTACATCCATCCCGTTTTCAAGGATGACGATTTTGACGATGAAGATGCGCTCCATTTGGACGACAGGGCGACGATGGTCCCCACCAAAAGACAGTCCCGTCAAAACACACCAACGGCTAGCAAAACAAGCAACGCTTCAGAGCCGTCACACCCAGAGATCATTGAAGAAAAGCATAAACCATGAATGAGCTTCTACAAGTAGGTCGTGTGAACGACAGTATTGTAAACTACATTAGCGGAACATAGAGAGAAACGATGCGAATGGACAAATGCGTAATTTTAACATCAAACTTTACATAAACCGAAAAGATGTAAAAAAAACTGTCAAATATATACATGAAAAAAAAAAAGTTGAAAACTACTAAGCTGATAGTATTTGCTATTTTATTATTGGTAAAATGCAGCCAAGTTGGTTATACGTTCGTGCAAAGAGTTCATTATCTCGAAGTGAAAGTATCAGCGATGGAAAATTTCCTTGCTGATCCGTCATTAAAGGGGTCTTCCGTCGCTAATCGTCCATCGGTCAAAACCTCGTAGGTAGGGGTGAGCATAGGCGGGTACCCGCCCTTTTTGACAAGAACCGGAACCGGAACCGGAACCGGCGGTTCTTGAGATATTGGAACCGGAACCGGAACCGGAACCGGTTAGAGCGGTTCTTGAATTTTTGGAACCGGAACCGGAACCGGAACCGGAACCGCCGGGAACCGATTCCGGTTCTGAGTACCCGCTTCCTAAAATATTAAAATTTTGTTATTTAGAAATAAAAAATAAAACATTGCCAAAACACTAAATTAAATAAACAAGAATACAAATTATACGGAATAATGGTTACAAATATAGTTTAACGATTATAAACCATAATAAACTAATAGAAAATGTTCATAGTTTAACGATTACATACTATAATTGTAAATGTTCAAAACTTAACGATTACATACTATGAAGTGTAGTTTAGTAGAACTAGAAAGTTGATGAAGAATGAAGATGACCACGTCCTTTGAAGATGTAACATAATATACATTTGGTATTAAAAAAATTAATTATTTTTTTATTGAAAAATACTGGGTACCCGCCGGTTCCGGTTCAAGGTACCCGTCGGTTCCGGGTACCCGGTCCCAGAACCGGTCCTGGCGGATACCCGGCGGGTAACGGTTCCAAAAAATTGAGAACCGGAACCAGAACCACTCATATCGGTTCAGGTTCCGAAACCGGCGGTTCCAAGGCGGTTCCGGTTCCGCAAACGGGTACCCGGTTTCGCTGCTCACCCCTACTCGTAGGTAATGCTATCAGCGAAGAATTAACGACGGAATTCAACGATGGAATTCTCATGGAGTTCATTGGGTGAGGGTTTAATTTTAGAAATTGATCATGGGTTCAAATTCATTCTTCCGTTTCTCGTGTTTAACTCCTATCAAGGACGAACCTGTTTAGGTGGTATAGGTGGCATGTGCCACCGTATTATTCCTTCGTTGATGGGTACATTTTTTAGGTTCGTGAACGATGCAATCGTATCGTTTTAGAACGTGCTATCGTATTATTCCTGAAACTTAAAATGATGCAACTGAAACCCAAGTAATTGGAAGCCCAATTCTAAATTAAACCCAAATAAATTGAAAGCCCCAGTTATGTAAATTAGAAACCTAAATAAATTGAAACTTTAAAGCCCAAATAAATCAAATTGAAACTTTAAAGCCCAAATGTAAAGGCCTTAGCCGGTCAAACAAAGCCGTGGCTGTATACTATGTGGGATGAGACCGAGACGAACATCGGAACAGATGCGAGAGAGACGAGTGCGAATCGCAGAATCGGACGAGACGAAATCGGAAACCGGAGAATGAATCGGACGATTCTCGAGTGCGACCAGGACTAGGAACGAATCAACTCACTTAAGACTCGATCAACTCGCTTGCTACAGTGCTATTTGCCTATTTGGTCTCTATTTTCAGATTTATGCATCCGTTTTTACTCTTGAATCTTTGATTATTTGATGTCTTGATCTGTTGATGATGTTGATTAGATTACTCATGACTCTTGAAGTCTTGAGTCTTGATTATCTGATCAAATATCAATTTAATTTTACATTTTAGATGTCTTGATGACTTGATCAATTTACAATTTTACATTTTACAGTTTTACGTTACTGATTACTTCATCAATACAATTTTAGATGTCTTGATCTTGATTGTGTCGTTGTGAATTGTGATAAATATTAATTCTTCGGTGTTTTCGTCTCTGTTTCATGTTAGTTTATTTATTGTTGTATTTACATTTTACAGTTCATTGCCTCATTACTTTGTGTTGATAACATGATATGGACATTTTTTTGAAACGAAAAGCTTCATCAACCGGTAATAATGCATCCAATATTAATGTGATTGATGTTAATAATCTTACTTGAAATCCATCAGAGAGACCCAAAATTATAACCCAAATCAAAGAGATGAAATTAGACGAAAATATTTGGTAAAAGGGGCCTTGTCAACCACAAGGTCATGATTTTCCAACCAAAGTTATAGGAGCTAAAGCAAGACGGTTTGTTGTTACTTGGTTTGATCAATTTCAATGATTGGAATACATTGTAAAAGTAGACAGAGCATATTGTTTGCCTTGTTACTTGTTCAGAGACCAAGGTGGAAATCATGAGATGGATGCATTTGTGATGAAGGGATTCAATAGTTGGAGTAAAAAAAACAGACTTACGCTTCATGATGGCACGTTAATAATTCAGGAGTTGTTTCTTAATTCTATAAAAACCATACCTTTTGTAATGGGTATATATTGACCGTTCTCAAAAGATGAAGACGTATCGGATACAAGTTTAAGAGTTGTTTATTGGTCCTATAAAAAACCATAATCCGTCCCTAACTTCTATTCTCACACGATCATTTGTCGAACAAAATAATCGTTATATAAAAAATAGAAAGTTATGGTAAAAAATTAATTTTAAAATAAAAACATAAAATTATTTAATTTAATTTTATAAATTTTAGGATTGCTTATTTAAAACAACTTATGTTGTTCTATTAAAACATGATTTTCTATAAAAATCCTTATCAATTTATTATAAGTTAGAAGAGTTTAACTTCTTAAAAAAACTCCTTGTTACCGGTTTGACACCGATATAAGTTGTTTACTCAAACACTAAAAAATGCTTATTACTGATATCACACCGAAATAAGTCAAATAAATAACTTTTACAGGCAAACCCAAACCCTCTTTGTTGCGATTAAAATTATGCGATTCTGTTAAATGTTGTACGGTAAGGCCTGCAAAGAAAGGCAAAGAACATAGAAATATGGCAAGCCCACTGTTTTGCATCCTCTGTTTCCAATATACGTACCTTCCCCCATTCTCTCTCTACAATCAAAGATTTCGGATTCAGTTTTGTTGTGTATATCTCTTGATGTTCGCATGAAATCCGTCAGATCGTTTTTCGATTTGAGCGATAGCAGAATCGTTCACCATTGATGGTATTCCTTTTGTCGTGATTTGCGGAGCTAAAATCAACGAATTCGGTGAGTTTTCTTCGCTGTTATCGTTGAATTTCTCGTAATTAGGATTTCGTTTCTTTTTGTTTCTGTGGATTACGTACATTCATATGATTGCAATTTGCACGTATATGATTTGGCAGTGATTCATTCGATTGGAGAAAGTGGTTGTAAACTTAGTTGGAATAGAGATTCTACCTAATTCCTAAATCGTGAAGAACTCACTTCTGAAATTTTATTGAATGTTCATATTTTAGTTATATGTATAATGTATATGATCTTAGTTATTGCATGATATTGATGAATTCCACATGATTAAATTGGTCTGTGATCATGGAAGAGCATGTTAGATTGTTGATTAGTGTTCTAACTTATCGAACTATTAATTATCATACTGTGTGAAGAATTATGTTTGTGGATGACAAAGTTCAGTGTTTTATGATAAGTGTCAAACTAGAGATTCAATCAATTTGATCATAGTTACTTGATTACTCACGGATTCGGGAAATTGACCAAACTAGCTACTTTGGACAACATTATTCACTTCTTTTTATCTTTTTTTTTTTCCTTTTAATTTGACCCAAATAGCAAGATTTCACAAGTATCCATCTCAACAACATGCAAATTGTACTTTTTATGCATTAAATATGACTGGTGGGGCCGCTTGCGGACGAGTGTGGCGGCTTGTAAAGTGTCAATTTGGCTTGCAAAATGGCCGACAGGAATCATATTTTATTCATAAAAAGTATATTTTGCAAGTTGTGAAATGGTCACTTGCGAAATCTTGGCTATTTTGGTTCAAACATGAAAAAGTTGGCTAAAAAATGAAGATGTTGGTGCAAAATGGCTAATTTGTCAATTTCCTTGACTCCTCCAAAGAATTGGTACGAAGTTTGATGAAGATGATTAACTATAGATCAGATGTTTAAAATTCCCCCTGAAAAAAAAAACTTGTGGACCATAATCAAAGTTACTCATTTCAAGAGATTGATGTTACTTTTTTGGGGGACATCCTAAAATGGAAAGGGTTGTATCTTTTCGGATGTAGGGAATATATATTATATGATGTTTGATTTGTTGTGTTCAACAGGATCTAGAATGTTTCTAAACGTAGTTTTATTGATTGGGTGAGTTGATATAATCTAATGTTTGAGTCTTTATCTGTTTCATTTTTGTAACATCCCCGGCCAACCATACCAGATATCGTCCGCTTAGTAACCATGAGTCCAGGTATGGACAACATGTGGTACGATTGGCCGGGGATGTAACAATTTTCAATAGAATAAAAACTGTAGATGATCTAATAATGGAATTGCACCTTCTTGAAAAATTACGAAATTTCTAATCCAAGCGGTGTAGGCAAATTCTGTTCCCTAAATGTTTCTCTCTGTTATATGTGTTGGCAGTGAAGATGGAGGTGCTAATTCCTGATGAAAACGAGGTGAGAAAATATGCTACTAATGAAATAAATAAAAGACAAAAAGTCACAACTTGTGTTCTTGGTTTTGGAAGAAAGAGAAAGGTCCAAGAGCTTATTGATTCTCGAAAACGGGATGACCAGGAGTCATCAATGAAAAGGACAAGAATTCCTATCAAGAAACACTCTCATTGTTTGCAAACTAAAGATTTTCATGGTAGGAATATCATGCAAAATCGTGCCATTGTCTCCAAGAATTGTTTTTCTGATGACTTGATGAAAGGAAGAGATGTAAATACAAAAATAGATGCTGGGTCAACTCGAAAAGATAGAAACTTGATCAAGAAATGCGGGGCTCATAGAATCAAAGGCCTGTATGGGAGATCAAAATGCTCAATAAGCAAGAAAACATCTTTGAATTACGAAAATGATGTCGGTGACTTTGATGAGGACTATAGAGAGGAAGAAGACGAAGATGATTATGGGTTCACTCCATATCCATCACGAAGATCTAATGCTTCAAAATACAACCGAAAAAAGGATCAAGATCCCATCATTCCAGATGAGAAACTAACCTCTGAAGTTGAAGATCAAGATGATGGTGAAATTGAAGTGAACTATAAAGACGCATTTTTAAGGTCAGTAGATGAGCTGAATGGTATAGAGAGAAATGGAAAGGAGCCTTATAAGTGTCACCAATGTAAGAGAACCGACAGAAAAATCGTTGTTCCTTGCACCAAGTGTAAAGAAAAGTTATATTGTACCCGGTGCATCAAGCAATGGTAAATCTCTACCAGAATCCTGCTTTGAGATTGTGGAGCATTTTTGTTCCAATTTTTGGCCATTTTATTACTTTAGATAATCTTGTTTTTTGTCATTAACCAAATATATTTCTTGAAAATTCAGGTATCCTCAATTGTCAGAAGAAGAAATCGCGGAGCTATGCCCGTTTTGTCGTGGAAACTGCAATTGCAATGTGTGCTTATACTCGAACATTAAGGTTTGTGATGTATTCTACAGACGGGAAAATGTGGAAGAAATTCATGTGCTAACCAATTAATGTTGATGCTACTAAAAACAGATGCCAAAAATGGACTTTGATGATGATGTGAAGTTGCAGCATCTTCACTATCTAATCAACTCACTCCTTCCGTTTTTAAAACAAATTCGGGAAGAACAAATGGAGGAGATAGCCATGGAAGCACTTACTGAAGGTAATCATTTGAAAGTAAATCTTGATAATATTTTTCTCTCAAATCGTGTGTTCGAAAGGGAAGTCTTTGTTTAGGCCATGTTTGGGAACCATAAGCTAACTTATTTTTTGATCTTATTCTTTTGGTTTGCCATGAACTAGCTTATTGAAACCCTACTTGAAGTAGCGTTTCAATAAGCTCCAGGGGTTATTTCTCACTTTTTTCTAATTATGCCCCTTATATTTTTCCAATTAATATTTCAATATGTCCGTTTAGGTCATTTTACATTGTTAACTAGCTTATCAAGTAGTTTTTACCAAACATTACTAGTTTATCAACTATGTTATCAGCAACAACTAGCTTAACAGCCACTCATTTATATAAAAAACCTCAACTGAACAAAAGCGTTCATTTTCTGTGTAGGGGTTTCACAGTCTTCAATCAAAATAGAGCAGACCAACTGTAGCAATGATGAGCGCGTCTATTGGTAATTTTCTTATAACCAGATTTGTGTGTGTATGTGTATACACACACACACAAATATATATATGGAGGAAAGTTCTTTTAGGAACCCAAAATTGATTAGGAACCGCCTGCAGCGAGCCATCAGCCATGTGTCCCTCTTCAAGATGAATATTCATCATGAATAACACGTTCATGTTGAATATGGACGTGTTATTCATAATGAATCACAAATTCATGAATGAATATGTTACACTATTCATGATGGATAACATGTGAATATTCTTGATGAATATGCCATGTGTCGTGTTGTGGGCGGTTCTCGTCTAATCAATTTTAGGCTCCTAAAGGAACCTGCCCCTATATACATGTATGCGTGACTACATTCTCTTCAATACCTTATACTGTAAGTATGCTATTTATTGGAGCAGCAACAACTGCTCCACATCAATCATTGATCTTCATCGAAGTTGTTCAAAATGCTCATACGAGCTCTGTCTTAGTTGCTGTCGTGAAATACGAAAGAATGGCTCTCTTGATCAAAGAAAAGTTGATTTCGGGTACTACTACTATAGAGGTTCCGACTATATTCATGGCGGAGATCCGCTACCAGCCACTGTTCATGAGAATAGTTCAACTAGCCAATCTGGTTCTGCTACAAAATGGGTAGCTGAAAATGATGGAAGGTTATGTTGTCCTCCAAAAGAAATTGGCGGATGTGGGAATTCTTTATTGGAGCTCAAGCGCATCTTACCAGAAGGTTGGATCTCAAATCTGGAAGCAAGAGCGGAATGTGTGTTGAATAACTTGAGAATTGATCAACCAAATCTTATGTCATTTTCATTGGAAACTAGCGGTGATATGTATTTAAGAGCAGCTAATAGGGAAGGATCGGACGATAACTACCTATATTGCCCTGCATCCAAAGATGTCTCGAAGAAGGAGGAGTTCATCCGTTTTCGTCATCACTGGGCTAAGGGAGAACCAGTAATTGTCAGGCAGGTCATGGAGCAGACAACTGGTTTAAGCTGGGAGCCGATGGTTATGTGGCGTGCATTATGTGAACATGTGGATCCTAACGTCACTTCAAAGATGTCGGACGTGAAAACCATTGATTGCTTGGCTGGCTGTGAGGTAATTCTGCTCTATCCCAAAGTAAGGGCTTGTTTGTTAGCAGCTTAATAAGCTTAATGGGACTTACAACTTATTCGGTTGGCTATACATAACTGTATGATAGTGGCTTAATGATATAGAAAGTGACTTATTTTGTTCAAGCCTCTAGGGGGAGCTTTATGCCGAAAGACAAGTTTTTCCCAAACCTGCCCATCACAATTAATAAAGACACTCCTTTCATCTAAGAAAAAACCCTCCCAAACAAAAACCTTCCTAATCTATACATACAAATTAATCGACACAAACAGTTTTGTCCATACAGGACCTAATGGAAAACCAACCAAACAGCCCCTAAGTGTCCGCATTTCTATTCTAGTTTGTTCCAAAAGAAGTGTCCAATTTCAAAAGCAAGTGCTTACTTTCCAATTCTACCCTTGATTACGAGATGGGGAAATTCATTACTTTCTCTACTATTAAGGGTAAAACTGTCATTTAGTCAATTAAAAAGTGAATAATTACACATTTCTAAAACTAAGTGTCTTTTTCATTGTGGACGTTGATTTTGGGACGAAGTACTCATCATCAACCTCTGAATACGTTCTAATATGCAGGTTGAAATTAGCACTCGGAAGTTTTTCAAAGGTTACACTGAAGGAAGACAATATTTAAATTCGTGGCCTGAGATGTTGAAGCTGAAGGATTGGCCCCCGTCTGATAAGTTCGAGGACCTTCTTCCACGCCATTGTGATGAATTCATTAGTGCATTGCCTTTCCGAGAATACACTGATCCAAGGATGGGATTTCTTAATCTTGCTGTGAAGTTACCACCCGATGTTCTGAAACCCGATCTCGGCCCAAAGACATATATTGCATATGGAATGGACCAAGAACTTGGAAGAGGGGATTCTGTGACCAAGCTTCATTGTGATATGTCGGATGCGGTATTATTCCAATTCTAATGCTAGTATACCATTTTTCTTTAGTTTAGCGGTTCAATGCAAATAATAATCTCCTGTCCGAAATGCCATGTCCTGTTCCCATTAACCAGTCACGTGAAAACACATCATCTTAACGAGATTGAGGATATAAATTTATATCTCCACATGATTGGTATGACATGGAAGAGATATGAGATTTGAGGACATGACAAATTTTATTCATTCAATGCCTTCCAGTATGCATTTAATATTAATATTTGTTTTTTCGTTCTTGTTACCTTTCGTTTCTCCTTTCTTGCTTTTTTAACTTGTTTAAAACTTACAATTTGTATTCACGAAATCTTTTTCTCAAAACTTTTTTATAAGATGGGGGGTCTTCACGGAAACATCTCTTTGGGACAGAGGTAAGATGTATAAAATGTAGCGTACATCTTACCTCCCCTGACCCTAACTCGTGTGGAATTTATCAGGTTCGTTTGGTTTGGTTTATTATAGTCATGTATAAAATTCTGGGGTCCGTCGGTTAAATGACCTTCTGACAGGTTTGAGAACGCCACTACATAACAAAAGAATGCCTAGAAACCTGTCAGAAGGTCATAGATTTAAAAAACACTTGTCGAGAGGTCATTTAGCTAATAACCCAAAAATTTTGATGTGTGTAATGATTCAGGTGAATATTTTGACACACACCATGAAAGTATCAATTAGCAATGAGCAGCAGTTAGCGATCGAAAAGTTAAAGAGAAGACATCGGACTCAGGATGAAAGAGAGAAGAACGGAAATCTTGTTCGATGTGGTAATGGCTTTAATGGAGGGAAAGACGAATCTATCTCTTCAAACGAGAATATTGTAAGTGAAAGGGGAGTTTCGTCTTATGATCTTCCTCCACAAGAAGATACGAAGGAAACTGGTGGTGCTCTTTGGGATATATTCCGGAGGGAAGATGTGCCGATGCTGGAGGAGTATTTATCTAAGCACTCCAAAGAATTTCGACACACCTATGGTTGTCCCGTTAGTCAGGTATGTTTATAATCTTCAGTTTTTCGGGGGGTGTGTGTGTGTGTATATGTATATATTTCTTGATGGGTAATAAATTGCTTGGAGATGTAACGTACTTTAGTCCGATTCCTATTTTGTGTAACGTGCTATGAAAACTTCATTTTGCTACCTCTGATGTGACATTTCAAACATTTAGGTAAAGGGGTATGGGTATGGGTTGGTTAAATACACCACAATATATTACTAAATGCACCTCTACCTACTAATTTCCTCCTCACACATATCAACATCAAGACTTACTTTTTACATTTTCAATATATGAGTTGACTGATTGTCTTATTCTGACATAAACACGGGTTGCGTATCTCAACACCCTTTGGTAACTTTTTTTGAAGCATAAAATAATTATACAAGGCAAAATAAAACAAATGAAACTCACACACCCTCCTCACATCTTGTGAGGTTTGAACCTCTGACCTCCTAGGAGGCCAAAGACTCCTACACTGCTAGGCCAAAGTCCCTTTGGTACTTTGTTTACATCTAAAATTGTATTTTGATTTGATTCCTATTTTTTGCAACGTACTTGGTTTAAATGTTTGAAGTATCACATCTGAGATACTAAAATGAAGGTTTTTAAAGTAAGTTGAATTTAATAGCAATTAGACCAAACTACGTTGTATTTTCATTCAATTTGAAAATATGTTAATTTCTTGAATTTTATATATTTTGTAGCCAACCCTTGAGGCTTGAATGATTTGTGTAGGTTTATCACCCTATTCATGATCAAGCATTTTACTTGACTTTGGAGCATAAAAGGAAGCTAAAAGAGGAATATGGTTAGTATTTACCAACTTACCCCTTACATTCCAAAATTTTAGTCCAATAAGGTCTTGTACAGGGAAACAGTTGGGAGTATTTATGGAAACAACCTACCCTTCGTGGTAGAACCGTAGAAGCAAAGTTTGCATACATCCTACCACCAGATCCTATCTCTGTGTGTGACATACTGACACACGTCATTAGTGTTCATAAGTTGTAGCAACTAATGTGATCGTTGTGAACCGTTTAGGTGTAGAACCATGGACATTTGAACAGTGGGTGGGAGAGGCAGTTTTCATTCCGGCCGGATGTCCACACCAAGTGCGAAATCTCAAAGTAAGTTCCTTTTCTCCTTTCTTTTTATATTTCCGTGTTTCACTTGTCACACATTATCACACTCACTAGGATATCGTTTGTACAATCATGTAGTTCATGCATAGGCCAAACATAGTTCGGCTTAAGGGATACAGTTCAATTATGGAAAATGGTAGTATGGGCCAAACACATTAGGGGTCGTTTGGTTCATGGAATTTGAAGGAATCCGATGGAATTGGAATCACAATTCCTTGGCCTTGAACTGATTGGATTCCGCCGAATTCCATAGATGAGGGATTTGATCATTCCTTTAGATAAGTCAAGGAATTGAATTCCATTCCTTGACCCATGTCAAAGATTTTATAATTTGATCTTAAAAAACAAAAAAATAACAAATGAATCTATTTTAACCAACACCACCACCTGGCACCATTGCACCACCACCACCGTCACCGTCACCGCCACCGCCACCGCCACCAGTTAATAATATTATTATTTTTATCATTACTCAACATCTATAATTTAAGCTAGAAAGTACGGATATCTTGTAACGGGTATTTTGGTCATTTATCATTATTTCATTACAATTCTAAAGTTATATTATGAGAACCAAGAGACAGATTTCAATTCCTTTGACAAATCCCATTCTATTTTTTGTCAACCAAATACGTGGCCAAACCAGATTCAAATCCAATTCCATTCAAATTCTGAATGCAATTCCTTTTTAACACATTCCATTCATTCCCACCCCTTTAATCTGCTTTGCAATCATGGAAATGTAGAACAAGGAATACGATGTTATCGATACACCAATGATTAGGCTTCCTATGCTGCGTATAAATTATCGAAATAATTAGGCCTTATTTTGCGACCTCCCTCCCTCGAGCCCTGTGGCTACTCACTACCGTCTCTCTCTCGGGTCAACATGTTCACTAATTTTCCTTCCGGTATGTATTCCTAAGTTCCTATCTCCATCTCTTGCATATAGCGCCCTCTTATGTCAGGTCAATCTTTCTATCGAGAACAGCAACCAATTTCCCTCTCAGTCTCCGGCTCTCCGCGTTATGGATTTCCCTCTCTTGTAACTTTTTCAATGTAAGACTCGAGCTGGAGCTCAAGTCGTATTTGAGTTATGAGCTCGAGGTCGATGCTCATTTACGGGCTTGAACTCACGATCAATTAACTCGTTTAATGCCTCGCGGTTGCTAATAATTATATATTTATTGTGTGATTTATGAACATATTGTCATGTTCGGCTTGAAAAAGTGTATGCTCGAATAGCTCGGCTCGGCTCGAAAAATTTTGATCTAGTTTCGAATGAGCCAAGTCAATCATTTATGAAGCTCGGGTCGTTATGGTAAACAAGTTTTATTTTGTGTTTGAGATCGACTCACTCGAGAATTATTAAGCTCGGGCTCGAGATAAACAAGCACGAGCTCGAGTAGCTTGTTGAAAGCTTGACTCGTTTACACCCCTAGTAAGAGTCCACAACCAACTTCAAGAAAGCAACCGGACAAACCTCCGGTGGTCCTTTCAAGGACTCAAAACGATGACGAGGGAGTAAAGGTCTCATCAGTTGAGCTACCCAAAGGGTTAATGGAGCCTAATGTTGCTAGGCGTGAACCTCCATTAGTATTTTATTCTTTGCGATGGATTGGATTAGATCCGGTTGAAGGATTCAAGGTACGAACAAAAGCTTATCGAGGAATCTTGCAAGCAAAAAATGGTAAATCGGGCGATTCCCAACAACTATGATGCTCGTTACATGTAGTGATCAATCCCTCGAGCTAATGTGACGTGCTTTAAAAACGTGAGCCTGCTTTGCGACTTGCAAGGAAATTTGATAATAACACTATGTTGGTTGGGGAGTTGATCCTTGTGTCATCAGGAGGGTGGGGTCAAAATCTCTACGATTGGTGCACCGGACATGACAGACCAGAACAAGGATCACTGTTACATGTTTGACATAACTTTATGTGGAACAGACGTGTTCCACCCCTATCTCATTAGACAAAGTGGAACAAACCTATGTTTTACCAATACATCATCAAAATAAAAAACAATTCTCTTCTAAAACATCAAATACATCTCCATCTTTACATTTTTATCTATCTTTTAAATTTTATTTATCGCATTTTATTCTCTTTAAACTTTCATTTTACTGTCCTCAAAATATTATTTTTATACGTTTTCTATAATTTTGTTACTTTATGTAATTTATTAAATATTATTAAGAAAAGATAATATAGAAAAGGTATAAAATAAAATTTGGAAATTAAAAGACTTCCTATTTTGGTATCATTTTAGTCGATGAAAACTTTCTACTGATATATTTTGTTAAAAATATTTATTTTATTATAATTTAATAAATTACTTAAATTAGTCAGAACGTAGAAAGATAGAAGAACCTTATTTGGGGTTTACTAGTCATGCTCTATCCAGTCATATTTTACCAAACATTGAACAATTGCCATGACATGCCCGTTTGGGTACCAAACACATCCTAAAAGAGGGTGTTTGTGATATTTTAGGCGAATGTCAAATTACGAATGAACAATGAAAATATTGAGTATGTAAGTCATAAGGTGTATGAGAAAATATCAAACTTATAAACACAATAAAAGTTCTGAATCTTCTTTATAATTCGTGATTTCAACTCTTTTTTTTAATATTTCGATTTGCTTATTTCTTCTACTTTATTTCTCTCTCATTTTTGTGTTATTACTTGCTCGAAAATTGGCATTCAACAATTCCAGTGGGGGGGGGGGGGTGTGAGTTCTTGGCCTCCTAGGAGGTCAAATGTTCAAACCTCACTAAATGTGAGGAGAGCGTGTGAGTTTAATTATTTTATTTACCATATATAAATATTATATACTTCAAAAAAAAAAAAATCGGGTGACACATCCACACCCACAATGGCGATGATTCATCCAAAGATCCTGTTGTTAAGTTCTCGTCAAACATGGTCGAAAATCCGAAGTTTGGAATTCATACAACAAGGTGATTCTTGCAAGTTCGAAAAGGAAGGCACAATGCAAATCGTGTGACGATATCCTTACGACGGAAGGAAACTTAACCTTGAGATGTTGAGCCAAAAGACATGTCCAGCGGTAAAGTCGTCAAAGGGGGTTCAAGTCGCCCCATCCTCTAACAAATAAGGCACATTTTGGATGTATGATGTGGGTTGAACTGAAGAATGACAACACAATGTGTCATTCAAGAAGAGATGCCATTTGGGCTCTTTGCAACATCTTAACCCAAGACCGAGATTGGGACTTGCCAAGACCAATTTCTGGTCATCTCTACATGAAGGTTCAAATGAGAATGAGAAAAAGATTGAGAAGATGAGAATAAGTCACAACTGTTAGATAAGATGATCCAAGGGCGAGATCAGAACCACGACCTATTTTGTATTTTTAAATAAGCACCCCGTTCCTTTGCCGATTGAGCTATACGTAAGACACTATATATTAATAATATCTTTAACGACATCTTTAAAATGTAGATTTTAGAGTTCTTTGTTCTTGCTTCAATAAAATGTCTACAACATTTTCGAGAACTGAGGGGCTGTTTACCCAAATGCTTACCCGGTAAGTGCTTACCTATAGGAGTCAATACTATAATTTATTTTGATGAGTAAGATTTTAGTATATCCAAACGTATTGAATGCAACAATTTACCGGGTAAGCGCTTACCTGGATAAGAGTTGTAATTTTCACTTACCGGGTAAAACTCTTCATTCTTCTCATCGCTTTTACCTGGTAAAATTCTTGGCCCTTGTCATGTTCATCCGGTAAGGAAATTTATTCGGTAAGCACTTGCCAAGTAACCGTTTAGTAAACGGCCCCTAAGAAAATATTCTCTTTATTTGGAAAAGAGAGAAAATCTCTAAATTTAAATTTTAAAGGGAAAAAGATACATTTAGGGATATTTGGTTAGAGGTATTAAGCAGTAATCAATGTGAATGAAAATAAAAGAAACTGTTCGATGTGAAGGTTTGGTTTCATGTGAGACCAACTTGTTTTCCTGAAACCCATGAGACTACTTTTTTACACCTGAAACTTAAAGCAAAACGTTGTGATGATAACCTTCACAGTGTTTTTGCTGTGAAGGTTCGACTACTTGTTACCTTCACAGCGTTTTGCTGTGAAGTTTCAAGTGTAAAAAAATGGTTTCAAGAAAACAGATTGGTCTCACGTGATCCCATGTCTATATATATATATATATATATATATATATATATATATATATATATATATATATATATATATATATATAGACTTATGTTTTCTATTATTACTTAATGAGTCAATAATTTAACAATTTAAAGTAGGTCATATATTAAAAATTAACAAGACACTAGAAAGTAAAAAAAAAAATCAAATAGCGTTTTATAAAAACCGCACATTAGGCCATGACATGTTATAGGATTAACGTGGAGTCAAACGTAAGTTTTGAACCACGACATGTCACGACGGCTGTTGCCACTAGCCTTTTAAAACACTGTTTGGAAATAACAAAATGGAGTTGTCGGAGAATTCTTTAAATTAGGAGAAAAATCCACCCTCTCTTCTATTTTCTCCGTTTTGAAATTCTTTTTGGAGGAGCAGACGCATAAAAAAAGCTAAAAAGCTCTAAGGACTCGTTTGGTTTGACAGAATGTTTTTAAGGGATTTGGATTTCGTAGAAAGATTTAGAATATTTGATGTCTTTGGTTTGTAGAATTTTGAAAGTAATTGAATTCCATTTTATATAAATAATTATAAAACCAAATCATCAAAAATAATTAAATTACTTTTTTATTAATTAATTACAAACAAATCCTATGAAATCCCATAAAATACCAATTATCCCCATACAGGATTTCTAAATCCCATTTTTGTAAGATTTCATTGAAATCCCATGACTTTAAGCTGTATTCTCGTTTTTTTACAATGAAAAGGAAGCGAAAGGGAAGAAAAGTAGGAGGGAAAGAAAAAAATTGTGTTCTCGAGTTTTTTAAGGGAAATGGAAGGAAAATAATGTTAATTTTCCTCCCAAAACTTTCGTCCGAGTATATGGGAGGAAAGGGAAGGAAAGAAAAAGAATGAATTTATAAAAATTAAAAAATATTTCTAAAATTACACACACCCCCATTAATTAACGTTCCGACATCAAGTAAATAAGGGCAAATGTGTAAAAATTACAACTTTCCTAATTTATTTTCTTTCCTTTCAGTTTCAAGAATATTGATAAAAAAATCGCTTTCTTTTCCTTTTTTTTCTTCCTAAAATTCAAGAACACAACGTTAATTTCGGATTTTCATTTAAATCAAATACGAGATTGAAATGAAATCCAATAAATGATTAAATTACTCAATTGTTTTCCATTTTCATACCGTTTCTTGCCGTGTTTCCTCAAGATTTTTTCAAGTGTCATTAACTACAATGAGTTGTGGTTACCGATAACTTTATAGTTTCTTGAAGTGGTTGATGGGATCGAAAATTAATCCAAGTTGCAAAAATAAATTGCGAGTTATAAAACTTCCAAGAAATGTGTAAAATACATTCAAAAAGGCCAGTTTTTTTTTTCAAAATTAGACGTTACATTTTTGGTGAGACTTAAACCTCTGATTTACACAAAATAGAGGTTGAGTTCTACCTGTAAACTTATTGCTGGGTTAATGTCTTAATGACTCTTTGGTTCAATTCTGTATACGTTTACATGTAGTTAAACAAATCATATATATTCTGCTTTCGCTTTCGTTCATTGGTTATTTTCTTGCAGTCGTGTACAAAAGTTGCGGTGGATTTTGTTTCTCCAGAAAACGTACATGAATGCATCCGATTAACAGATGAGTTTCGCAAGCTTCCAAGTGGTCACAAAGCCAGAGAAGACAAACTAGAGGTATGGAAAATAATTTAATTCAGTCGTTTATGTTTCATCTTTAATCTAGTAAAAATGAATTAAAAACGTATCTTTTTATGGACCAGATAAAGAAAATGGTCTTGAACGCTATGGATAAAGCGCTTGCCGATTTCGAGGAGTTGATGCATGCACGCTAGTCGCCTTAGGATGTTGGGGTGCAGTTTTGATTGAGCCCCATAACGAATAAAAATTTGTTGTCCCAAAATTCATTATCTAGAGGAATTTTGGGACATCAGATTTTCTTCCAACACCCAAGAAAGAAGCTTATTTGCAAATTTTATATTTTATTGTGGTTGATATCAGCTACATTCGTTTTTACCCTTTTTGAAATATTGATGTCTGTAGCTTCGGCCTTTCCCTACTGGAAAAATACTAACGATAATGATGTTTACGTAGCTATTTTGTAACCTTTTTGGAGTGTTTTAATTTAATGCTTTTATTGCATAATATCTATGGTTTGTTATATCAACGTTTTGGTGCAGAATTGCATACGGATCAATCATGAAAAACTCTGGTCTAGTTGAAGCCTGATCAATATGCTTTGAAAAAAACCCTTTGATTAGTCTTGGCAAGGTAAAGACCAAAAAACCGGGACCAATTGTTTGGGGATCAAAAAGTCTTGGATTGGTCAGGTCTTAAATAAGGACAATCTAATGTATGTAAAAGACACCTTATTTAGACATCTAATGGTAAAAAACCAACCAATAATCGTATCCAATAATGGAACTCATCATATCTTACGTTGGGAGTAAGGGTAGGGGGTATTAGTCACTGTCCGGAGCGTCTGCCGGTTGTACGAGAGGTAAATAGTGTATTCATTCCATCGGCAGATAAATTATGCTCGAGTACAAACAAAAAACCCCACATATATGCATTACACGCACACCTCTAAAAATCTGATGGGATGCTCGGGTATCTGTTGGTAACTCGTCAGTAGTTAGTATTTGGATTGGTTTAAAGTTCGGTTAAGAATAAATCAGGCTAAAACACAAACTTGGTTGCAATTTGGAAACACCATTACAAAACAATAGGTTTAAGCAAAAAAAAAACAACCTTTATCATGTTTGTTAGCATGTAAAAATCAATGTAACCGAGATAAGTCAAGTTCTAGAAGTACAAAGTCCACAAAAAGACAACATAACATTACAACACAAACCAAATGGTCTTTGGCTTCCTAGGAGGTCAGGGGTTCAAACCTCACCATAAGTGAGGAGGGTGTGTGAGTTTAGTTGTTGCATTTGACATATACAAATATAAATTATATATTTTAAAAAAGTTTACAACACAAACCATAAATTTAACTTTTCCTTATAGCATATTATATAATTTTAATGAAACATTTTATAAAAATCAAACTTCAAATACTCATCTTTCGTAAAACCAATTTTCCCCAAAAATTCAAGACTTGTGAGTCGTTTATCAGGCGTTTATTGGGTACTGTTTTGTGTCATCAAAATGGATTGTTTGGTATACTTGCTATGCCTTTTAATAGATAAGACTTCTGATCCTTGTGATGCTCACCTGTTAAGGTAAATGACACCCAATAAACACTTATCTGATAAACATTTGGTAAACAAACTTTAACGGCTCAATCAATATAAACCCACCAAACATAATTCAAATGTAACAAAACCCACAAGTTTTCTTGAACCAAAACCCCAAATTTTTAATTAAAGAAGACAATAAAAAGCAAATCGGTAAACTTAGGGGCCGTTTATTAAACGCTTGTCCGGGTAAACGCTTACCAAGTCACATTACCTTATCTGATGAATATAGTAAGGACCAAGAACTTACCAGCGAGACAAGGACCAGAATTTTATCCAGTAAGTAAGAGCGGCGACTCTTACCATGATAATCGTTTGTCGGGTAAATTATTGCATATGATATCGTTTTGGTGGACTAAAAACTTGCTCAGTAAGTAAATGACAATGCTAAATTTTACCGATAAATACTTATCGGATAAGTGTATGATAAACAAAGAGTAATGATGAAGATATTTATATTGAAGAAGGTGGTGTTTTAGGGTTCCTACCAATCCCACCTCCTAGCCCTAGTGGTGTGTCAAGTTACATAAATACCCTTTTGTTTTGATGGTAATCAACTTCTCTAATGGGCTTGACCATTTGGATCCGACGGACAAGGACATTCCACGTTGTGGGTATTGATTGGGGTTTCGAAACTTACCTTTTTTACCCTTTGTAAAAAATGTCTCGTTATTCTTTGTTAGGAAATCAAATGGATGAAATTGAATGACACCAATGGATTTGGATTTGTAACTTACCTATAAGTATGTAACAACTAATTCGATCTGACTGCAATCGATCAACTAGACCCTAAATCAGATCGGATAGTTCTTGGATGATAGTTTAGAATCTAGTAAAACTGAACCAACAATCTGATTAATATGACAGATCGGTTAGCGAAGATGGCTCAGTTTAAGTAGATCCCTCACCCCTCACCGGCTCACGAAAAGAGAGCCCTACGGGAGAGAGTTTCGGTACTTCAGGCATATCTATCAATGGGCAAAGACAGGAGAGCCTTCTATCTCTTCCAGTCTTATAAAAGAAAGAAAGCACGATGAACAGGCTTGAGTGTCGATAGGTGACTTTAGGGTAGACACCTATCTCTTATTATACTTTAGCAACGGGAGAAGTCGGGATTGTTGCTCTAAATGAAAGGAAATCTGAGGTTGTTATGTTAGTTGCAGCGCGCCTTCCCTCTTTATAACACTTCAGAAAGATTTTGCAGTCTTTTCTTATGATGACATGGTCGAGAGAGTCATTATGCATCGGGTTAGTAGGTCGACTTGACCACCTATCGTGGATGATTACTAGAAGGATCAGATTGACCTTTTTCAGATCCTTTTCTTCTTATTCATTTGGTTACCGTCCAGTTAATAAATACGTATAATCAGTTATATGTTACAATATTGTTGGTTGATATTCATATGTAGTGTTTATGAAGAATTAATAAAAATTATGAATAATTGGTTAAAATGGTGGATTAATTGGTTGAAAATTGGATCAAAATAATGGATGAATTGTCTGGTTTGACGGATAATCAATACCAATATCAAATGGATGAACCAATCCAATCCAACGCCAATCATCAACTCGACTGGATAAGATGGGTTGTCCACTATTAATTGAATAGATCAGATGATAAAATCCAACATCTAATGAATGATTGGATTAGATCTGATCCATCTAAATCCATTAGCTTTTAATAGGTGAACATCATTCTTTTACCTTAAGAACGAATAGCGGTGATTAGCGAAGTCGAGTGGAATAAGCACTTGGGAAGAATCGACGTTAAAATTGCTATATTAAGTCTCCCACATGCCCCTCATGTTCAGGGTTTCATTTTACTCTCTGTATAATTCTGTTTGATCATAATTTTAATTGTACAACTTTCCGTTGCTAAATGTATAAATCTTTAAAGCATTAAAGAAAAAAATAAATAAACAAAAGGCGCCCACCCTTTTCCTTTTCGGGTCAAACCGATCCCGCCTTGTTCACTTCTCCATTTAACGGAATCCAGTTAACGAAGTTAGAACAAATCACCAAAACGAAAATGAAACCACGAGAATTCTACACATACTTTTTTAGGGTTAAAGACCTCCTTCGTAATTTCCCTGAAACTAAATTGTCATTTATACCACCCTCAGGCGTGTAGCTTAGTTGACAAAATGATCGAACAACCTTACTCAAATACATAACAAGTTAAAGTTCAAATCACACGGGAGACGAAATTAAATCCTTCTGCCAGTCTTAGCCATTGAGTCAGCTCTGGAATTCATTCTCACATGTAGTTTCTAGAGGCTTTCTAGTGGCGTCAATCGAGATTGTCGATATTCAATCTTTTCCTCAAATATTTGTAATTTTCTCTAAATTAAAGTAAAATTAATTAATTATTTTTATGTTAATTTTAAGGGGTGTTTGGTTAAAGGTATTAAACAGTAATTAATGATATTGAAAATAAAAGAAACTGTTTGGTTTTTTTATAGTATAATGAACTCATTCCCCTAGAAACCTAAATTTCATTCCTGGTTAAACAAGAATTTTCATTTCCTGTTATTTTCATATTCATTATTTTCATTCCTCAACCTGAGCCAAAAGACTCTTTGGTTGTATCCAAGTTTGGTTTGAGATTGACTCAAAATGTCAAAAGTATGAAAATGTATCAGTTTCAAATCTAAGGAGGAATAAAAATTCTCTTGTAGCCATGAAGATTCAAATACGATAACTTCGAACTATCTGTAAACTAGGTAATCGTCTTGGAATTAATCGGCTCGTATACTTGTTGGATATTTAGGTTAATAAAAAAAAAATCACAACATTCCATTCTTAGTTTTTAACCACTGAAATCCAAACGCTCCATAAAACCCCAAAATCATATGAATTCAAGATTCTTGCAATAAAACCCGAATTATGATTCCAAGTGTCATCATCGATCGACTGATTCTTGGGTTTTGGTGGGAGGTTTGTATTTCTCCATAAAGACAAATTCTTTGTCAAAATCCCTCCTCCTGCTGTATGTTTTCAGAGATTCACACAGTACACACGTTTCCCCACCTCCATTGAAGCACCCATTGAAGCTTTCGACCATTTCTTGAAGAATTTACCTCCAAATTTTATACGTATCGTATGATGAATTTGCCATAAAAAGTGGAGGATACCAGAAGGAACAATGACGAAAAGGGTACCGCCTGGTTCATCTTCTTCGTTATCGACACCCCAAAATTTGTGGCTGATTTGGAAGCTTGTGATTCTTCTGAGCATCACTTTTTTAGTTCTAACACTTGTTCGGATTCAGCTTTACTATGACACTTCCCCACAGTTCTCATCGTCTTCTTCAGCTCGAGTTTATCGGCGATCTCAGCTTCCGATTTGGAAAGATGATGAAGGTTTTGAAGGAAACCCTAGAATTGCTTTCCTCTTTCTAGTTCGTCGAGATCTCCCCCTTGATTTCCTCTGGCAAAGCTTCTTCGAGGTAATTAGCATTAAATGATTCATTAATCAGGTGTCATTTGCGTCCTATGATTCGTTTATGTATCATTTGATTGGACCAAAATTTTTGATTTATCGGATGAACTTTCATCGTGATAATTAAATATATGAAAAACAAAATACGAATTTATTGAATGATTTGCGAACTCTATTGATGGATCATTACGATGAAATGCATAGAGTAATAACATATGTGCAGAATGCTGATGCAGCAAATTACTCAATTTATGTTCATTCTTCTGAGGCTGGTTTAGTGTTCGATGAAATGTCTACAAGATCAAGCTTCTTTTATAATCGACAATTAAGCAATAGCATTAAGGTGATGATTTTATAGATTCTTTTATCTTTGTAATCATTGAATTTTAATAGCATTCGAGTTGTCTCTTATCTTGTGGAATGATTTTAGTGGTGATGTTGCAGGTAGGTTGGGGTGAATCAAGCATGATAGAAGCTGAAAGATTGCTACTTCGAGCAGCCCTTGAAAATCCAGCAAACCGGAGGTTTCTTCTCTTATCAGACAGGTATATCTTCTTGTTCACTTCATGGGTATCGTAGAAATAGTTCATAATAATTGCTGTAAATTGTTTTGGGTATTCAAGAAGAAAAACGAATTTCACATAGAATGTACATCACCAGAAATACCAGTTAGGGTGTGTTTGTTATGTAGGACAGAGAAATACAAAAACTTTGTGAAATCCCTCATAGGTTTCGGAAGGAAACAAAGGTTGCCTTATAAGGGAGTGATGACTACATCTAATAAACATGTTATAAAACCATGAGTTCAGGTGTCGATAAAGCTGACAATATCTAGTACAGTTGGGTGGGGATGTTACAAACTTGTTGTCCATATTTGACATTAGCCTGTGAAGTACTCAAGGACACGGCCCGAGTGGAACCAAGTTGCATTTTTTCTCTCCCATCAAAATAAGTGGGACAAAACCACGGAGATGGGATAAGACTGGTAAGTTACTTAACCCATTTATGTCAAATTAAAACCCTAAAACCTTCTAGAATTCTTTCACCTACCTACCTCGCTCTCATCCATTCGGTCCTGTCCGCTTACCAAATACACCCTTATAACAACAAATATAGGAGAAGCCAACACTCCTAGTTCTATTTGACATTATCTTAATTCGATGACACATATGAATCGTACCATAGAATGTTAAATGTTTAAACCAAACCAAACTAGCCCAACATATCTCACTTGTAGGCGAGGTCTGGGGATGGTGGGATGGATGCAGACATGATCTCTATTCCAGAGATTAGAGCAATTGTTTCGGTGAAGAACCGTGACTTTTGGAGCATGGGGGATGGGGAGCACTTCTAGGATTTATTCATCTCGTTCTTATTTTTGAAGGGTTTTTCCACGTGGCCTTTGGGAACTAGGTATATATGTTATTAAACCAAACCAAACAAGACCAGACCAAACCAAACCAAACCAAACCAGTATCTCCCACTCGAAAGTAGGGTCTGAGAGGGGTAGGATGGATGCAGACCTTATCTCAACCACTAGGTTTATATGTTATTGTAGATTTTAAATGTTTTTTTATCCTATTGATTTTTTTTGTGCAGTTGTGTGCCTCTCTACAACTTTACCTATAGTTACCATTACCTGATGGGTTCTTCTAAAAGTTTCGTAGACAGGTAATGACCAGTGCAGTTACTATCTCTATTAGTGTCTTTTAAGCTGCAATCTATATGCTTTTTGTCATAAAACTTGGTGACGGTATGTGTTATGATCTGGGGTTTATGTTTCTTGTGGTTTAGCTTTCTTGATATGAAAGAAGGTCGCTACAATCCCAAGATGTCTCCTGTTATACCAATGAGGAAATGGCGAAAAGGCTCACAGGTTAAGCATTTTGAAACCCTATTCGCATGTGAAATTATGCATTTCCCTCTCAATTCCATCCTGTTGATCTAGAAACTTCAAATTTTCCGGTCATATTGATCTGTTCTACTTGAAAATTTTCAGTGGTTTGCATTAGTTCGAAGTCATGCAAAAGCTGTTGCATATGATGATGTCGTATTTCCAGTTTTCAAGAAGTTATGTAAGGTATAGCACGTGTTTATATTCTGTATATAGCAATAATTTATGCTAGTTAGTTTCTGAATCTTATCCCAACCAAACAAAACGAGCACAGTATCTCCCACCCAGAGATGGGGCTGGGGATGGTGGGATGTACCAAAACCTGATCTCTACCGCAAAGGGTAAAGCGGTTGATTCCATGGAAACCCGTGACTTGTGAAAAGTGTACAGAGAGTTTGAGCCCAAAAAAAGAAGAAAGAAAAGCAGGTAAGGAGCAAAAAATAACATACAAACAAAAGTAGGTAAAATAGTCTAGTAGCCTAACGGCTGACTCACTAACCCTAACCCTAGCCCTGTCTATTCCTCACTGCGTTATTAAGCTAAACGACCTCCTGACAAGTGTTCTTTTAAATCTATGACCTTCTGACAAGTTTTTAGGTGTTTTTGTGTATGGAAGTGACATTATTTAGTTAAGCACTGACATTTTCAAACCTGTCAGAGGGTCATGGATTTAAAAGAAAATTGTCAGAAGGTCGTGGATTTAAAAGAAAATTGTCAGAAGGTCATGGATTCAAAAGAAAATTGTCAGAAGGTCATGGATTTAAATGAAAATTGTTAGGTCATGGATTTAAACGAAAATTGTCAAGTCATGGATTTAAACGAAAATTGTAAGAAGGCCATTTAACCAAAGGACCCGTATCTCAGTCTCCCATCTACACTAGCTACAGATCCCCAATAGTTTGCTATTGGTTTTCATTTTACTAACGTTCTTTATTTGATGATTTGCAGAGACGTCCACCCTTAGATGCCAGTAAAGGAAAGCAGAATCTTGTAAGTTAAATTTATTGCACATTGACCTGCGTTTTTGATACTTGGTTCGAATGTTGAAATAAATATACCCACTTGCTTGTATAAGTGGTTTCATCTAAATACATGCTCATAGACTCCTATATTTGGTCGGTTATTCACCGAAACAACCGTTCTATGGGGTAGGGGTCAAGTCTGCCTACATCCCAGCCGTAGACCCTGCTTTCAAGCGGGATATACTGATATCGTTTAGTTTGGTTATATTTGGTTGGTTATGACGTCGGTGAGTCTAGTGCATTGAACTCATCTATACGAGTCTATACACAAAACTAGCATCCGTAGGAAATCCTAAAGAGAACAAGAAACTGCTGATTTCACGTGATTTGCTTATTTAAATGAAATCATAAATTAAACGGACGGATCGGGAAAAAACCTTGAGTCAGATTTGTAACCGTAGATTAACATTTTCTAGAATTCGACGCGATTTCCGTTACTATATGGTAATATTTTGTTGCTTTTGCAGAAACTTCAGAAGCAGCATAATTGCATTCCCGACGAGCATTACGTTCAGACATTACTTGCGGTTAGAAAACACATTTAGTTTCTTATGAAATCTTATATATTTCTTTTGAGTCGATTCTTATCTTTCCTTTATGTCGAATTACTTGTTTTCTAAGATGAGTGATCTCGAGGGTGAGCTTGAACGACGAACGGTGACATACACTTCATGGATGGTTTCATCTACAAACATGGAAACGAGAAGCTGGCATCCTGTAACGTATAATTATGCAAGTTCTAACCCCGAACAAATCAAAAGGATCAAGGTAAATGCTTTATATCTTCGTATTTGTAGATTGTTAACTAATAAGCTCGAGTTTTGTGAAAATAAGGTCCAATTTGCTTATATAGCTCTTCATTCTCCTTTTCATGGATTCTGTTGGAGTCCAACATTAGCTAGACTTGGACCATTTCTTCGTATGATATGTTGGAATATCCCTTCTCTCTTTTAAGGATGCGTATGTGGGACAGGTCAGAGCGGGATAGGATAGAAAGAAAACTTGTTGTCCCATGTGTGGTGCGACATTTAGGGCATGCTTGTTAGGAGCTTAATGAGCTTTATGGGACTCAATAACTTATTCGGGTATAGCTGTTTGGTAGTGGCTTAATGATATACATGACGTTTGGTGAGACATTTAGGGCATGTTTGTTAGGAGGTTAATGAGTTTAATGGGACTCTCAACTTATGCTGTCATCTATACATTACTGTTTGGTAGTCGCTTAATGATATAGAAAACGGTTTATTCAGTAAGCTTTTAGGGGGAGATTTATGCAAAAAACCAAGTTTTTTTCAAACATGCCCCTTCCAATTAAAAAAATAGCTCCTTCCATCTATGATTACCCCCCCAAACAAAAATCTTCACAATCTATACTGATAGGTTAATCCACATAGATAGCTTTATCCATCTATGGAAAAAAACCCAACCAAAAAACCCCTTAGACCTGGACAAGACTCTAGTGAGTGGGACAAAATTGCATTCTTTTGTGCTACCAAAATAGATGGAACAAAAAATCATGAAGAGGGGACAAAATTAATAAATTACTAAACTACCCATGCCAAATTAAAACCCTAAAACCATATACAATTCTTTCAGCTGTCTACCTCACTCTTGTTGATCCGGTCTTGTTTGCATACCAAACGCATCTTGAGGGCTTTTTTGGAGAGTAATCTCATGGAGTTATACATATCCTCTCATGGTATCAGAGCCAAAGTCTACTACCACTTTAGTGTTACTCAGAGCTATGGGCGCTTTGTACACGTCTAGCCCCCGCTCTCGACACTCTGGTACAATTTGGCCTCCATTGGAGGGGGCATGTGGGAGTCCCACACGGCTAGACTTGGACTATTTCTATTGGGCAGTTTCAATTGCAAACTTAAGTTCCATTATGAACAAGGGGACAAATGAGAACGTGCCACGTGTCTAAGACATTCACCGCATATTTATCATGAATGTTGTATGAGGTATCATTCTTGATTGTTATAAAAAATTCACGTTTATTATTCATGATGAATGGGAAAATATGGGGAACGTGTCTCGCTCTCCTTTATCCCCCATTCACAACGGAAAACAGGTTTGTAACTGAACTTTCCTCTTCTCCTCGTATATGTTGGAACACCCATTTTATTTTTAATGGTTCTTTTGGAGAGTAATCTAAAGTGTCTGTTTGTTAGCAGCTTAATTGAGCTTATCAGGACTCGCAACTTATTCGGTCAGCTATACATGACTCTCTGGTAGTGGTTTAATGATATAGAAAGTGACTTATTCAGTAAGCTTTTAGGGGGAGCTTTATACAGAAAGCCAAGTCTTTCCAAACCTGCCCCTCCCAAACAAATCCCCAGACCTTCCATTTATAAGAAAACCCCAAACAAAAACTTTCTGTCTTTATAGACAAATTAATCCATACAAACATCTTTATACATACAGGACTTGATAGAAAACCAACCAAACCCCCCTACAAATCCCAATATTTGTTTTTAGTAAAACCGCGGCTTGAACCACTTGTGGGTTTAATCTGGTTTGATTTGATTTAATCAAGCACCTCGGTTTGTCCTTTTCACCTTTAATCTTTGTAAAATTTGCAGGATATCAACCATGTGTTATACGAGACTGAACACCGAACGGAGTGGTGTCGAAGTAATGCAGTGCTAGTCCCTTGTTTTCTCTTTGCTCGAAAGTTCTCGAGAGACGGGGCTATGCGGCTTTTGAGCCAAGGAGTGTCGGGAAACTTTGACGCATCTGCTTTGCTACGTACGACCCCCTGAACTCAATTATACATGTTTTGTACTCTTTCATCACATTATTTGAACCATTTATATGATAGGAAAAAATACAGAGTACACAGAGTTGAAAAAAAGGATGCTTTTAGAAGCAAAAGTTTTAGCAAAGGTTTCTTGAGGTCATGTTAGTTAGGAGTATATTAGTAAATGGTGTAGTATGTGAAACAACATTTGTAAAAGTTGGTGATTATGTAGCTAAAGATTTCATTTATTACTTAGTTGGTTTTTTTTAGTTTCAGCTCTTAATTACCATTTATGTTTGATTCATTCAGACATTTTGTAGTCAAGACTGTTTGCTTTTTTTATTATTTTCAAAGTCTCTTATCACTTAATAGGGTCTGAATAAATAAGAGGTAAATTAATATCTTAATTTCTTTTATTTCTCCTTTTCTTTGATTCTCTTTCACTATTGCTTCTTTTTCCACAAGGAACCCTACTGTCCTTTCATCATCCATGTGAAATGCATGCCCCTCCTTCTCTCTCTCTCTCTCTCTCTCTCTCTCTATATATGTATATATATATGTATAATTTCTGTACGTGTAGGTTAACTTAGAAGATTAATGTGAAACAAAACTTCTATCGGCGATCTCTCTTTTATCAAAAGTATCGATTTTTTTCACGAACTCACCGACGGTATTCCCGATAGCATCGGAAGTCTGAAAGGTATCCAAAAGGTTCTTACTATGTTTCATCTGTTAAACAATTGTTGAGATGGATTTCCGCAATGGAAATTTTATAAAAATCAAGAGAATTCTGCAAAATGTTTGCACCTGATTTTACATAAACAAACTATTGATTTAGATTTCAGACTTCAGATGTTTGTCAGTTTAAAAAACAGACATTTTTATTGATTCAGATTTCAGACTTCAATACCACATCTTATTAATCAGAAGTGGAATAAGATTTCAGACTTCAACGCCTCTTAAAAAACAAATGCCACCTTATTAATTATGAATTCTACTTTAAACTTGGTATCACACGAAAGCAACATGTTTTTGTGAGACTACAAAAAGAACACTGAACTTTCATAGCAAATCATTGTAAATTTACAAAAAGCATTGATCCTTCGCAGTTTTTATTTATTTATTGTGGAGGTTCAATGTATTTTTATGCCTTGAGAGTTGGTCTCATGAAAATAGGGTGGGGTCTACTTTATTTTCTTACATTTTTCATAATGTGGGTCTTTATGAAAGTAACTATTCTATGCTTTAAGTATATGTTAGATCTGTATCCATTTCAACTTCTTAAAAGTAAGATATACTAGGATCATCTGGTTTATATATATATATATATATATATATATATATATATATATATATATATTTTCTAATCATGAAATCCAATAATTATCATTTTATATTTTTTTGGAATATATAATATTTATATATGTTTTTTTAAGTATATAATATTTATATACGGCAAATAGAACAAATAATCGCGCACATCCTCCTCACATTTGGTGAGGTTTGAACCCCTAACCTCCTAGATTACCAAAAACTCACATACCACTAGGCCAAAGACCCTTTGATTTATATATGTTAAGAGAAACTTGTACACATTTTTTATGTTTGGTGAAATTTAAACTGATATGACCTCTAAAAAGGTTGGATTCCTCAATACTGTTGAATTAATGACCCTTTAGTTAATGATCGATTCCATTTTTTGTATTACTCGGCCCAACTTGGGACCGAAATAAATTGTTATATAATCGAAGTTATTACTTTATCCAATTTCAACTGTAATATTTAATAGAAGTCAAATGTAAAGTAACACATATACCATCAAAGTCATCATAAGAGTCTTTATTTTATCATATATAAGAATAAATGAATATATTTTTTAAAGTATATAATAGTTATATACGGTAAATTGTATAAATAAACTCACACATCCTCTCCATTTTTGGTGTTGTTTGAACCTCTAACCTGCTAGGAGGCCAAAGACTCACATACCGCTAGGTCAAAACGCCCTTTAGTATTTTATGGATATTCTTTTAACGGTGGAGTGGGTATCTGCACAAATTTATGCGTAAAGATTAATCCCCTGATCGACCATGAATGGCTTGTAGTAATTGTTGATGAATTTACATAACCGCAAGAGTTTTGACAACATCTGAATTCAACAAAGAGAATATTCTCTTTTTTTTCCAACTCCTTTACTTAGAGTTGATGCCAAAATCTTAGTTCTTGATTGGAACTCAAAGCTTCAAGATTCCTTATTATGTTGGGGAATGATTACCATCACATATCCAAATATCAACCATTTTTTAAATAATTGTTTTCCAAGTTATCAAGATTTCCTCTTCTAGATTGAATGCATGAACCCTAAAAAGCAAGACTTGCAACTCAAGCTTTCTTTTTTTTCAACCCTCTCTTGTCCTACCATTTCTTTTTATACCCTTTATGTTTGGCCTTCCTGACACTTCGGTCCCAATCGTGTTTCAAGTATATTACGTTAAACAAAATACATCAAAATGTAACGAAGTTTGTTTTAGTTTTTGATTTGGTGTAACAATCATTTTACCTCATAAACTGATATTCAGCAACATCAGTTGCTTTTGATGTGATATTTTGCCAGTAATCAAGAACTACAATATAACTTGACAACTTGACATCTACATCATTATAGGTACAAGATCTAATGGTTACCGGACAAAATGTGAACGAAATAGGAAAAATCGAACATTTGTTACACTAATTGAAAAGAAAATTGTTGTTATAGTAAATAAGAAGTAAGACAAATTTCGTTTCATATTGGACTATTACATTAATTCAAAACTTGAGGGATCAAAGTGTCATCAACACCAAAGATAAAGGGCTTTGGGGTAAACTATCACATTTGTATGCCTCCTATAAAAACCCATTTCCTCCAACCAAACCAATTAACCAAAGCACCCTCCATCTATTCCCATGGGGTTGCTAATGGTCCTCTTTGCTCTTTCACTCTCCATTATCCCTTTTTCTGCATCCGTTTCCGATAATGAAGTAATTCACGACTTAGAATTATCCCATACTAACCCTCGTACGAACTTAGAAACTCAACTTCTTGCTCTGAATCCATTCTACCAATGTGACATATATCCCAGGGTGTGTCGAGCAAAGAATGGCGTAGCCCCTGATTGCTGCAAGAAGAAATGTGTGAATGTGGATACAGATCGCTTGAACTGTGGATATTGTGGGAAGAAGTGCACATCTAACGAGGGCTGTTGCAAACAGAAGTGTGTCAATATGTTAACAGATCGATTGAACTGCGGATTCTGTGGAATGAAATGCAAGTATAATGAAAGTTGTTGCAGAGGAAAATGCAAGAACACATATGTTGACAAGAGGAATTGTGGGGTGTGTCAAAACAAGTGCAAAGATGGAGAGACTTGTGATTATGGCATGTGCAATTATGCATGAATGGCTTCTTCAATTCTCACACATTATGCAAATAAATTCTCATTTTAATTTAATTTAAAATTATATGAAAATTATAGCGTTGAATCCTTCAAACAAAATAGTTATTGATATGATTATCGTTGTTTCATTTTTGTTTATGGATTCAGTCTTTCACTGTGATACTCATATTCATATATATACATACAAGATGTACAATGTGATACCTTTTATAAGACAATAAAAATAACGAAAAATGCACACTATGATACATTTCATAAAACAGAGAAAATACATTGTGATACACATGAAATAGTGTGAATGTTATCATTATGATATACTTTGATTTACAAACGTCTTTAAAATACGATGTATATTACGTAATTGATATACTAGGTAACTAATTTTAATTATATATTTTCTTCTAAATAATTTAATTAAATATTTTGATTAATTGTCAAAAATAGAATTACTATATTACCCTTTTAGTTTATTTAAGAAATATATTTAAATATCTCAAACGAGTGGTTCACATTGAATCTCACGATTACTATAAACTAATTTGTTCTCCTTTGAATGAGCTCCTATATATAAAGAGAGAGAGAGATTTGGAATCATGTGAAACCAAAAGTTTTTCGTGAGACCCATAAGACTAATTCTCAACCCTGAATTATATCTACAATCTGAATATTCATAATCACAAAAGTGCTAAAAAATTCTCAATATTCACATAATTGTGAAGGTGAAAAACTAGAATTTGATTGTGACTTCAGAGACGCCGGTCAAACTCAGCAATTTTAATTCTTTCTATTTTTCTCCCCAAGACTTTTACTTTTTCCACATTTTCCACCTCCACCTTCTCCGCACATATATCGCCGGAAAACTCAACATCACCACCATCTCCGGCGCCATACTCCTCCCTCCGATCATCTCAAATCTTCGAACAAATGGATAATTCTACACAAGATTCCCCTCTCAGATCCGAAACCTCAGTAACCTACGAATCCCCTTACACTCTCTACGCAATGGCCATCTCCTCCGCCGCCGCCACACACCGATCATCCCACCGCCGGATCGCTCTCGGCAGCTTCATTGAAGAATACACAAATCGAGTCGATATCGTCACTTTCGACGAAGAAACCCTTTCCGTGAAATCAAACCCTAGTCTCTCCTTCGATCATCCTTATCCTCCCACAAAATTAATGTTCCACCCTAACCCTAAATCCTCCGCCGACATCCTAGCTTCCTCCGGCGACTTCCTCCGCCTCTGGGGACTCCGAGAGAACTCAATTGAACCAATCTCGGTGCTCAATAACAGCAAAGCCAGCGAATTTTGTGCGCCATTGACGTCATTCGATTGGAACGAAGTTGAACCGAAGAGAATTGGGACTTCTTCAATCGATACAACGTGTACGATTTGGGACGTTGAAAGAGGCGTGGTTGAAACTCAATTGATCGCTCATGATAAGGAGGTTCATGACATCGCTTGGGGGGAAGCCGGCGTGTTTGCATCAGTTTCTGCAGATGGATCCGTTAGGGTTTTTGATCTTCGTGATAAAGAACATTCAACCATAATCTACGAAAGCCCACAGCCTGATACGCCATTGTTGAGATTAGCTTGGAACAAACAGGATTTGAGGTACATGGCCACGATCTTAATGGACAGTAACAAGATTGTGATTCTCGATATCCGATCTCCGACGATGCCGGTGGCAGAATTGGAGAGACATAAAGGTAGTGTTAATGCAATTGCTTGGGCTCCGGCGAGTTCCCGCCATATCTGTTCAGCCGGAGATGATTCTCAAGCACTGATTTGGGAGTTGCCTCCTGTGGCTGGTCCAATGGGGATCGATCCAATTTCGATGTATTCAGCTGGTTCGGAGATTAATCAGCTCCAATGGTCTGCAGCACAACCCGATTGGATCGCCATTGCTTTCTCTAACAAGATTCAGCTTTTGAAAGTTTAAGGTACCAAGAGATCTTTTCTAGTTTCTATATCTGTTCGATTATACATCTTTCAAGAATTTGATTTACATTAGGTTCTACACATGTATGTATATATCAGTATCAAGATGTTCTTGAATTTGTTTAGATTCATAATTAGTGTTTTGGGTTTTCTGTTCATGTGATCTTTTGATGATTTCTTTTTATGGGTTCTATTTGGAGTATGTTTTAGCTGTTTAATTAGCTTAATGAGACTATTAGCTTATTCGATCAGTTATACATGATTATTTGGTAGTGACTTAATGCTATAGAAAGTCATTGGTTCTAGTTTTATGTGGAAAGTCAAGTTTTTTCCAAACCTGTACTTTCCAGTTAAAAAAACATGTTTTTTTATTACCCTGAATATCCAACCTGCTATGCGAGCCGACTAATCCTAGGTCGGCTATCTGTTTTGCGGGTAGTCTGGAGTCACCACATTTGAACCTCCGTGATCATAAGGGGATTTTCATTTCTCATTGGATTTAAACCTGGGACCTACAGTCACTTTTGACTTTTGGAGCCTAAGTTTAAACCGATAAGGCACCACCCTTGTGGTTATTAAAAAACATGTTCCTTTCATCTATGAAAAACCCTCCCAAATAATAACTCCCTGCAATTTATTAAGACAAATTAATCCATACAAACAAATTTACCGGTACAAAGCTTAATGAAAAACCAACCAAAGAGCCTTTCTAAAGAAGATGTGAATATGGGCATCAAATTGGTGAAAGAAGGAATAGAACCTTATGATGTTATCTTGGTTGTTTTCGATTGTTGGTTGTTTGTGTGGTTATTCGGATTCAAATGCAAGAAGATTCGTCGGGTTCGTTTGGTTTGGTATTGTGGTAGATTTGTACGTGTGAGTATAATTCAGTTTGACAGTCTGACATATTTGTATCTGTGTGGGATTTACTTGCTTCATTTGGTTTGATAATGCAGCAGATGTGTCTTATGAAAGTCAGCGCTACAACTTTTTTTTTACGACTCTGTCGCACGGCTCTCCGTCCTAATCGCCAATCGAAATATGCCCAAATTTGGGTTTTTCGGCAATGTTCAATTATTTCCATGACGTGATATTTGAGAGTGTTAACTGAAGACGTAATGAACCAAAGACCCGGCTTTAGAAAGCGAGAAAAGTTATGATACGTCATTTTTCACTTTTAAGTTATTTCGAAACAAAAACTTAATGAAGCTGTAACGTAATAAGCTTTGCAGGATCAAGTTTTGGCTGTGAAAAACAAATGAAATCCACGTTTTATTTGTATAAAAACCAAAGGACAGATTGATAATTTTAGGGGCTTAATGGTATATATGACTTATCGGTTGTTTGAGAGTTGTTGAATGGTTTGATAAATAATGATTAAGTGGTCAGAATGATTAAGAGACTTTCATGATGTAGTGTAAAATGAAATATAATTGTTTACAATGAAATTAAGGCACCGAATGGTTAAGAGAGGTCTAAAATACAAAATCATTCAGAGGATTTTAGAACCATTAAGAGACAGATTTTTTTTTTTAGCAAACAAGATTCACCTCTTAACGATTCAGAGACTGCCTCTTAATGGAACTATTAAGGTAAATAAACAACCCCTTACATATTCATTTGTTTATGGTTATTTGCTCACTCAGAAAATAAGCTTTCGGATGTAAATTTTGATTTGTTTGTGATACATTTCCTTTGTTGCTTTGCATTAAAAATGGATTTCAAGATTGTGTTCTTTTACATCTAAATTCAGACAGATTATTCAGTTCCGAAAATAGATGATATTTTATCTTAACTGATGAAACAACTTAATCCATACAAAACTTAATCCCTCAGCCTCCACTTTGCGTGGCAAATTGCGAGACTCGTCCTAGTGGAAGCATCAGATCCTTCAACACCTCGTATTCCTCCATACTTATTTGAGCATCATCAAAAACCTGCAGGTCGTAAAGCCGATTTAGATTCTAAGTAGGAACTTGAACACAAGTCGTAGCTAGGGGTGTGAACGAGTAGAGCTTCTAACGAGCTACTCGAGCTCGAGCTTAATAATTATCAAGCTCAAGTCGATCTCGAACACAAATCAATAGAATTCACTAAACTTAACGAATCGAGCTCCATAACACCAATGTTTGACTCACAACTTATGCAGCCGGCTATACGTGACTGTTTGGTAGTGGCATTATAATATAGAAAGTGACTTGTTCAATAAGATTCCAGGGGGAGCTTTATGTAGAAAACCAAATTTTTCCCAAACCTGCCCCTCCCAATTAAAAAACACGCTCCTTCCATCTATGAAAAAAAACCTCACAAACAAAAACCTTTTCAATCTATACATACAGATTAATCCAAACATACAACTTTATCCATACAAGACTTAAATGAAAAACCAGCCAAACAGAAATGAAGAGATGTCTTACCTTTTGGAAGAACCTTCTATCAGTCAAATGTGGGGCTATAGCAGGGATCCGGGAGACGGAAAGAGCTTCAGCGAACAAAAGAACAAACACCTGCCATTGTTTCATTCTGAGAGACGGAAGTGGATCAAGAAACGACATGGTGTCGAGTAAACAACCCTGTGAATGAGTAATTATAGTCAAAGTCAATCAACAATAAAGACGACACCTATGATCATACAGAAGTTCAACAAAGTGACATTAGGACAAACATTCATGGGTAAAAGCGAGGTGAATGAGAATTTCAAGAATCATGCATAAACTTCAGCACATGAGTTCAAGTCGTAAGGGACTATAACAAACAATCGTGTATCAGCAACTAATAAGGTGGTAAATTGAGAAATCATTACCATCCCATATTCGATAGTAGAAACTGGAGTTCGAAGTCTCAGATCATGAACAAGTCCTGGCAAGGCTCGAGAAAGACAACCTGCAAGAGTTTGCTTTATTTCTGAAGACCGACCATCTGTCAATACAATTTTCCGTGGATACTCCCTCCCATTAATTGATGCATACTCTTCATGAAAACTATCATCACGTCCATATAGATACGCCAAAGTAGATGAGGAAATCCATGCAAACAAAGACATAAACATCGTCGCAAATGGTGATAGCTGAAAGTTGTGAAAATGTGCATCAGAAAAACCTTCTTGAACATTCAAGATCGCAATAAAAATAAAAAACCACGTTGGACTAGTACTTACATCTACGACAAACTCCTCCGGTGGACTATCAAACCAAGAATCCCCGGAATCAAAGAAATCAGACTCAACAATACCGGTTCTTATGGGCCACTTCAAGCGTGCTGGTTCTGGATCAGTGGCGGCACCCTCAATCTCCTCAGATGTGATTTCATTGTCATCAAGGGGAGGTGGCAGTATAAGAAGTCCAGCTTCTGAAACTGGATCCCGAAAGAGCGTGGGAAGAAAAAGTGAAAAACATAAAACCTCTAGAGATAATAGGATAATAGTGAAAGGAGGGTAAATTTGTTTGTTAGCAGCTTCATAGGACTCATAGCTTATTCGTTCAGCTATAGATGACTTTTTGGTAGTGGCTTAATGATATAAGGGTGGCTTATTCAGTAAGCTTCTAGGGGGGGGGGAGCTTTATGCCGAAATTCAAGTTTTTTCCAGAACCGTTCTTCCCAATTAAAAAACACGCTCCGTCCATCTATGAGAAAACTTCCCAAACAAAAACCTTTCCAATCTATACGACTTAATGAAAAATCAACCAAACAACCCCCAAGTCATGTATGAAAAAAGTTGTCTCTGTACAAATTGGGAATGTTTTGTTTGGGAGGGTGTTTTCATAGATGTAAATAGCATGTTTTTTAATTTGGAATGATAGGTTCGGAAAAAACTTAGGCTTCTGCATAAAGCTCCCCCATGAGGCTTACTGAATCAAGACACTTTCTATATCATGAAGCCACTACCAAATAGCCATGTATAGCTGACCGAATAAGCTATGAGTTTCATTACGCTCATTAAGCTACATACAAACAGACCTTTAGTGTAGTATCAGAGAAGTTCCATACAAGCACAAAATGTGCAACTTACCAGCATCACAAACATCAGATTCCCCAGAAGCAACAGCGTCTGCTGCCTGGCTCAACGCTACCGCACAGGCTTCTGCTGATGCAAATCGGAGTACATTATCATCATCATCATCATCGTCAATACTCTTGTCTATCATGCCAAAACCTTTGCTTGTTTCCTTTTCATTTTCTATCCCATTGAACTCACATAATGTTCGATTATGTGCACCATCAGTTTTTTCATCAGCCCAAGTGACAGAGTGATTTGTCCTTAAAGCACCCGAAGATTTCAGAGAAGATTTCAGCCCACTAGAACTTGGTTGAGCTTCTTTACCACAAATACGTGCCTTGACACTTTCCGTAACATTTACATCGACCACATTTTGGCAAGCGCTGGAAGGAACATAGCTTAATTTATTTAAGTTGGTCTCGGGTACGTTTTGTGCATTGCATGATGAATCAGCTGATGCGGTTAAACCATCATCAGTTCCCTTGTGATTCATTTTCTTTCTAGAGTCCTTTGACATAGCACCAGCAGTTTTTTTTGTTTGCCCAGAAGGTTCTTTAGATATGCTATAACCATTGTCTTGAGTAATTATGGTACTCATGAAATTCATCTCATCAAAGATACTCTTTTCTTCCCTTTTGTGCTTGGAATCTTTCAATTTAGACCCTGAAACACAAATACATAATCATTGTAGCATAAAATGAACATTATTAGAATTATGAAATTCCAACTCAAACCTAAAGGGAAAGGTCATTGAGCAGAGGAATATGCATGCAAGATATAAAAAAATACTACCACCTCAGCCAGAGATGGACCTAGAATTTTTTTCAAGTAGTGGCACCATTTGATTGTAAGAAACAAATATTGAGATATTTTTCACAATATCATCATTGGTCTATGGTTAGTTCATTGTTGCAAGGTTTTTTCTAGAAACATAATCAATCTGAAATTAAAAGCTAAAAACTAAGAAAATGACACTAACGGGATTCGAACTCAGGTCTGAGGTGGAAGAAAAGCCTTGCAAACCAACGCTACCAAGAGAAACTTGTGTCCTCATTGTAGTTCCAAAAGATATACGATGACACACAACAAATTGATATAGTGACACTTTTCACGACCCTGTAATTTTTTACACTGCCACGGAGAAACAAAGTCGTGGCCGTGCCACTGTATCCAATACACTGGGTCCGTCCCTGACCTCAGAGTCCAATTTTTGAAACAGGATTTCCAAAGAAGAAGAAAAATGTTATGACCTCTAGAGATAAATAGGATGATGGTTAATTTCGAATGAGCATATTACTTGCTAACTTTTATGATAAAACCAATCAGTAATGAGTATTTATCAACTATAACAATTCATTTCATACCTGTCCTGTTTTTTGCGCTGCGGTCGTGCTGTGGAACATAGCCCTCGATTGCATTTGAAGGACCAATCCATTCCTCCATAGACACAATTCCCCCACCAACACTTCCTTCTTCCTTCTCCTTAATTGACAAATTACCCATTCCAAAGTCACCATTCTCCCCCAAAACCTCTTCTGCCTTCAAAGTCAAACCATCAAACAACCTTACCACCTTATCCAGTTTGGCTGTATCAAGATCCAAGGACCGTTCATGCTGCAAACTTTCAGCATACGCCCGACTGTCAACTACGCATTTCGTTGAACAATACATGTGTGTTTCTACAAGGTCATAAACTTTGTGCTCTTTCAAAGAAATATGGTATCTGCCCTTCTTTGGAGGCATTGATGAGGAAGGGGAAGGCAATGAGTTGGGGCAAAGTGGGTAACCACACATTTTAGCAATTGATCGTTCGGTGACCACATCATGGTAATCTGACTTGGAGAGCAAAGAGCCAGCTACCAACAAATGGGTTTCAGATTTGATACCTTCTAGTAGACATAGTTGCAGCTTGTGTATCACATCTTTTACAGCTATTGGTGATGAAGATGATGATGTCTTTGACATTTTTTCGATTTATTAGTCTAATCAGTGCTGTTCCTTCACTGTTCCTCTGTACGTAGAATAAATTAAAAAACAAATACATAAGAATGTTATATTACAGTACAAATGCATAAAATTGAGAACATATCAGTCAGAACTCAGAAGGAGAAAGAAGTGCATCAAAATACATAAAGATGCACATTATATTGAGGCAAGAACAGAATTAAAACATCACTTAAACCCCTAAGATCTAAAGTCTTGTCTATTCTTAAGGACAACTGGACAAGTTAAATGCGTCAATAAAAACTTTCTAAATCAAAACGACCACAACATTTATTAAGCACATGAAACTCCAGTTTGCAGCCAAATTTTGATTTCACGTCATCTTCTGGAAGTATCATATGAGAAAGATGCAAGGTTGGCACCGGTTCTAACAAAATTTCTAAACTACAAAGTGAGAAAGACCTATTAGAGTTTATTGATTCAACCCATGCAAATTTGCCTACAAAAACGCACCCCAATTGTATTCACTGATGCCATTTTCTGTTCCATCCTTTAAACATCAAGATGATATCCACTGAAGCACACACTTGAATGCAGGTTTAGTAACAATTAGCAGAAGCTTAGGTGAACTGATGCAAATCATATGAACTGGTGCAAAGTGCATTGGGCTTATCTTAACCTAAAAGGCGCCACTAACTATGTAAATAAAGCATCAAAGTTCCCATTTTGGCATTGATTTTCAGTCGAGTTCCATCCTACAAATAAGCATACGTGTGGAACAAATGTACCCAATTCACAATTATATGTCCATGCATTCATAATGGAAAATGGTCAAGATGCAGATGTAGATATAGTTAAAGTAGGTTTGGGTATGTTTGTACAGCCTTGGTCTTTTATCTTCTACGACAGAATTTTGGAATTCAGGATGCTCTTTTATTCCCAAAAAACCAAGTGACAACACTAAAACTTCCGGTTTGCAACATATATGAAACAACGATAATATAACTTTTATGAAATACGGAAGACAATTATTAATCTTGCTGTTATTCATGTCACTGAGGCATTTCATCAAACACATTGTTAGCAAGTACAAAAGGTAAAGAAGTTGAATTCACATAAAAGATTACCACTTTAATCCAAGTTCATGGCAGAGATAAACAACAAAATTTAGGTGAATAAAGAAACTTAATTCACCAAAAAGGAAGCCAAACAAAGTGAATTGAGATGCCAGAGATCAACACAAAAGGGCAAGTGAATCGAGATACCAGAGCCGACGAGCTGACGACCAGCAACCAAAATCGATAAGCAGAGCAGGACGACCATCTACGAACAGAAGTGAGCAGCAAACTTGACGATGAAGGGCGCACAGATTTGACGAGAAGGAAGGACGATAGCGGAATGATACGACGAACGATTCAGACACCGATGGAATGGTTAAGAGGTAAACAACGTAAATAACTTTTTCTTGAGTGAATTACATTTTTGGTCCCTATAGTTTGGTGTTATAAACATTTTTGGTCCCTATAGTTTGGTGTTATTAACGAGCTAGGTCTATGTGGTCACATATTTTTAAGAAACCGTGTCTCAAATACGAGCACAACGACTCAATTTATTGATTTATTTAGAGACCCAATTCGTTAAAAAACTGCAACCACGTTGACTCATCTTGTTAACAAATGCAACCACAAGAACCCAACTTATCAAAAAACACAACTGCAGGAACATGGTTCGTTAACTTTTTTGAAACGAGAACGAGATCCATTAAAAATGTAATTCACCCTGTTTTCCTTTTACAGAAAATGTTAGTGGTATTTGGGTTATAGGTAGAATCTGATCTCTTTGAAAGTCAAGAGTTCAAAACTCATTAAAGGTGAGGAACTGTGTAAGTTTTACCATATGAGAGGGAAAACAATTCATAAATGCAAGGACAGAGTCGGAATTTCAAATAAGGAGGAGCAACGAGAATAGAGAAATAAAATATTTTTTAACCAACTTACCGTCCACTAGTGATGGCCAAAAATCGGTCCCGGCCGGGCCCAAGATTTCTCATAACCGGTCCCGGTTGAATAAATGAAGACTGGTCAGACTAGTTTATAACCGGTTATGGGCTGCCGGTTCCGGTCCCACCCTTGAAAAAGATATTTTTTAATGATATATATTTTTAATACATTATTAGATTTGTGGTACGGATCACTTAAATACACTTTAAAAATATGTTTTATTACGAGAATTGTGAACATTTTTTTTTTGCGTTTTTTTGCAAATTGAAAACTTGGTATGTAAACCTCTCAACTTTGTTACATATTTATAGTGTTTAGAGGCCAAAAAATACAAAAAAAGGGGTAAAAAACGACTAGTTAACAACTATATTTAAAAAAAATAATTTTTTTAATATTTCGGGCTGGGCCAGGCCGCTCCATAACCCGTCTTGGTCCCACAAATCCGACAAAAACCACAACCGGATGTAACCGGCGGTCCCATAACCGGTCCTCTCCGGTCCAGGGCCAGGCCGGGACGGGCCTGTTTGGCCATCACTATCGTCCACTAACAGGTTTGGTCCTCTGGGTATGCAATCACGACCCTTTGTTTCACCGTGGCTTTACATCGCTATTTAACCTAGTTTTTGTAATCCTAAGAGTTATAAGTTTAAAGCTTAATATGAACGAGTATATGTATTTTATTTGTTTTCGGATGTATTTAACACTACAACATATTTAGCACGATAGTACGCCTATAATGTCTAACTGTTCTAATAGAATCCTTTATAGAAACGTAATTTTATACGAGTAAAATATAAATCGTCTTATCTAAAAGTGCTACCATAAATTTATAGCACGTTTTTGGGCATTTTAACAAAAAATTTAGGACGCTTCTAAAATAAAATGTCGTATTAGCTATTTTATTGAGCACTACCCTTTTTTATAGAACATTTATGTTCATAAGACCATTTTTTTACATATTGTTGTATAAAATAACTAATATAACACTTTATTTAAAAACGTCCTAGAAAACTTGTTGAAACGCCTAAAGCATTATATAATTTAACACTTTTAGATATGATGCTTTTTAGTTTGATCCTATAAATTTAAGTCATATATTTTTTTTTTTTATTAAAACGCTTAAATATTTTATGCTTCATATAAATCGAATTTTATTATAGTGTAAAATACATAAACTTCATTAAGAAAAAAAATATAATCCAAAGTCAAAGTTGACTTTTCTAGTGGAGTCTTTGGCTATAAAATACAATCGAAAAACCTAAATTTCAATCCTATTAACTTCCAAGAATCCCCCAATTTGCACAAGTGTTCATATCAATCTCATCCATGTATACGATTGTTAATGAGTTGGGTTGATCGGGTTCAAGACATTTGAACAACCCATTTCATTGTTTGTGGTTTGAAAAATCTTAACCCAATCCAACCCAAACCAAAGTGCAATCCAATCTAACTCAAACCGTACGGGTTGGTCAGGTTGATAATTTGGTACATTAAAATATTCTTTAAACCTTGAATATTTATTTATCTGCTCATAATTTCTTTTACATCATCAACCATTTGATACAATTTATTCATACTTCTTACATATATCACATTCAGTTAATTTTCTCAATCTGCATATATATATATATATATATATATATATATATAGTTACTGGACATATATACGAATGAGTTAAGTAGAGATGTGAATAGATTGAAAATATGTGTATACGAAGAACGTATGTGATAGTGTAATTGTATAATGTATATATTAATAGAAATTCAACAATCATATTAAATCCAATAAATAAAAGAATATTAGATTCATCGGGTTAGGTTGGGTTCAAATACTAGTAACCAAATATATACCTACGATTTGAAAATTTTACAACTCGATTAGTCATCGAGTTGCTTCGGGTTAAGTTATTTCGTGTTGGATTGATCGGGTTGGTCGGGTTTTTTAGCATCCTTACCATGAACAATCTAAAAAAATCTTGATAACCCTAATCATCCTAATGGCCTTTGCACCGTAAAACGTAATAACAACTCAACAATAATTTAACTGGTAAAATCTTGAATTTGCTCCATTAATTAGCACTGGTTTGAATGCATAACAAAACTTTATAATTACATAATTTAATTTTTTAATCATTTGATAAAAATAATTTGTATTTTTATTGTATTTTGAAGACTTATGCATAGAAAAATACCATGCAAAGTCAAAATGACTCTTTTTAGTGGAGCCTTTGCTACAAAATACCATCCAAAAACCTAACTTTTTTCAACCTTAGACAACTATGACACCCCATTTTCCATTCTTGGTCAAATCAAACCCCTTATAAATATATATTCACACATGAATCTCTCCCATCACTCCACCAAAACCTTCATTTCCCATACATCCATACCCTCTCTTTCTCTCTCTAAAACACCATGCATAACCTAAAGAAAATCTTGATAACCCTAATCATTCTCATGGCTTTAGCTTTCAATCTTTCTGCAACACCAATTGAAGAGGATGACCAAGATGTCATTCCCACTTCTGGTTCACTGAGAGGGGCTAGTCGGTTCCTCGCCCAACACTCAACAGGCTTGATGAGATGCAACAAGAACCCGAGACTTTGTCGTGCAAAAGGCAGCCCAGGTCCAGACTGTTGCAAGAAGACGTGTGTCAACGTCATGACTGATAAACAAAACTGTGGGATGTGCGGGAAGAAATGCAGGCGCCAAGAGATTTGTTGCAAGGGGAAATGTGTGAATCCGATGATGGATAAACGTCACTGTGGAGGGTGCAACAATAGATGCAAAAGAGGAAATTCTTGCACTTACGGAATGTGCAACTATGCATAAAACAAATACAATCAGTCGGCTAAAGCAAATACTACAAATACCAATTCATTTATTTACAAAGTTGATATGTAACTAAGTTTACATTCATTTGTCGTTTGATTGTATCCATATGTTAATCATTTAATTAAATTTGATTATAAGTTTAAGCCAATAAATTTAACCTTTTTATTGTAATAGTGTTTTTTTGTTGAATGAAATTTGTATGTAACGTATATATCAATTTATAATCTGGAAAAGTATACATTGCTATAATTTTGGAGAATCAAAAATAGAATTATTTCTGATCTACAAGAAGACATTGCTACAAAATTGGGTTTATAGGATGCCCCCAATCTCTAAACGTCCCAATAGATCGTTTTATAGAACTTAATTTATAAGACCAAAAATAAAAAAATGTCTCATCTAAAGGCGTTGTAATAAGCTTATATAACGTTTTGGACGTCTTAACAAGTTTTTTAGGACATTTTTAATACAAAGCGTCGCATTAGCAACTTTATAGGAGAAAGTGTCCTATAAACTCAACTTTTTATAGAACACTTGTTTTTATAGGACAGTTTTTCAAATAGTGTCCTATAAATTTGTTAATGAGACGTTTTATATTAAAAGTGTCCTAAAAAACTTATTACGACGTCAAAAAACGTCATATAAACTTATTACAATGCCTTTAGAAATGACACTTTATTTTTTGGTCATATAAACTAAGTCCTATAAAGAGGTTTATTAGGACGCTTAGAAACTAGGAGCGTACTATAAAACCGATTTTGTTATAGTGAGAACGTAAAAATTGATATGATATTTTGTTGTAAATATTCAATCATATTGAAAATTACAACAATATAACAATTTAAAAGCGTAAAAATTGATATGATATTTTGTTCATATGAACAAAATAGCATTTGCAATGTGATACCATGGTCCGAAGTATCAAGTTGAGCATATCATCTCAAAAGTTTATAGCAACCCGCTAATGAGTTTATATTACATCAAATAGACTAAACTCTTCATAGTCTAAACATCAAAATCCTCTAACTACTCGCTATCACAAATGCAACTCTCCAAGTTCGACGAGTCACATCTTACCCTTACCCTTATGACTGTTGTAACGTCACTATATAGGATATACATTTATTGAACCTATAAACTTAATCTTGATAAATATACTATTAAAAAGAATATTAAAAGAATTACATTTATTGAACCTATCTATACTATATTATAAAGTATTTGACAAAAACTCTTAAAACCCATCTTTTATACATGAAATACTGCTTATTGATGCATATTACTTAAAATTCAAGATTACAATTAAATTGTGTTTAAATACAACTTATTAAGCTCTATGTTTGAATTCGTATAACTAACTGTAGATAAACATAATCAAATACATGATAAAATTCTTATTTTAAATATAAAATCTAAAATATAATTAAGATAATAATTGAGTTCTAACAGAATACTTAGTTATTATCTTTATAAAAATTATATTATTATTTAAAAACCATTTAGAAGTCAACATAATCTAATTCATTTCAATCATTTGATAAATCAAATTTTCAATTGTACTTTGAAACAACTTAATGAATAAGAAAAACCATTTAGAAGTCAAAATTGACTCTTTTTTAATTAGTGGAGCCTTTGCTACAAAAAATACCATCCAAAAACCTAACTTATTTTCAACCCTAGACTACCATGACACCCCAATTTTCAAACTTGGTCTAATCTACCCCCTATAAATACATTCCCATATTACTCTCTCTCATCACTCCACATCGATCATTTGCCATACATCAAGATCCTCTCTTTCTCTCTCTAAAACACCATGCATAATCTAAAGAAAATCTTGATAACCCTAATCATTGTCATGGCTTTAGCTCTCAATCTTTCTGCAACACCAATGGAAGATGACGAGCAAGATGTTATTCCCACTTCTGTTTCGCTAAGAGGGTCTAGCCGGTTCCTCGCCCAACACTCAACAGGATTGGTGAAATGCAACAAAAACCCTAGACTTTGTCGTGCGAAAGGCAGCCCAGGTCCGGACTGTTGCAAGAAGACATGTGTCAACGTCATGACCGATAAACAAAACTGTGGGATGTGTGGGAAGAAATGCAAGCGCCAAGAGATTTGTTGCAAGGGGAAATGTGTGAATCCGATGATGGATAAACGTCACTGTGGAGGGTGCAACAATAGATGCAAAAGAGGAAATTCTTGCACTTATGGAATGTGCAATTATGCATAAAACACATAAGATTAGTCGGCTAAAGCAAATCTTGCAAATACCAATTCATTTATTTACAAAGTTGATATGTAACTAAGTTTACATTCATTTGTCTTCTGATTGTATCTATATGTTAATCATTTAATTAATTTTGATTATAAGCTTAAGCCAATAAATTTAGATATTGTTCTATCGTAATGGTATGTGTATGTATATATATATATATATATGTATATATATATATATATATATATATTTAAATGAAATTTGTAAATGCATATACGACGCTACATAAATGGTTGAATAACCGATCTCCAATCAAATATTGTTTATAATTAACATGGCATCAGAGTTCCAGATACGTGTTTGTAAAAGTTATTCATCTTCTGATTGATATTCAATCGAACTAAACTAAACCTATTGAGATCAAAATCGAGATCTGAAGTCTACCTAAGCTAGAATATTTGCCAAACATGTCTCGAAGTGACATATCAGGGTCACGTATTCACATTCTTAAAAACCTTAGGATTGATAAAATCCCTTCGAAGCTAGATAACGATAACTATAACAAACTAAAATGGATGTTTTAGCTATACGATGTCTAACCGTCTTTGGGCATCCCAGGCCAATAAAGTATTTTTTAGGACTTCGAGTTTATAATTAGACCAACAATTATTGGTTATAAATAATTACGCTATAATAAATTGTTATAACGAAATTGAAAACCTAAGGATGCGTTTGGTAGACTGGACAGAGACATGACAGAACATGATAGGGATCTTTGTCCCATGTTTGGTATGAATTTTATGTGGAACAAACAGCAACAAAGTGAAACATGCCTGTTCCACCCCTATCCTAATACCCCATGGAACATAGTGGAACACACTTATATTTTATCAATATAACCTCAAAATAAAACTTAATTCAATTCTAAAACATCAAATAGGTCTATTTTTTTACATTTTATTCATTCTTTAAATTTTATTTATTGTATTTTATGTTTCTTAAACTTTCATTTTACTGTCCTCAAAATGTTATTTTTATACGGTTTCTGTATTTTTATTAATTTATGTAATCTATTATATATAAATAATAAAAAATAATGTAGAAAACTATATAAACTTTTTATTTGGTGTCATTTTAATTGTTTTGACAAAAACTTGAAATGATATATTTTGTTATAAAAAATAATTATTCTATTATAATTTAATAAATTACATAGATTAATTAAAATAAACAACTCATCAAGGGTAAATTGGTCATTTTACTTGTTCTATTCTGTCCAGTTTTATCTTACCAAACGTTGAACAGTTGTCCAGTCCTGTCCTGTCCTGTCCTGTCCTGACACTAAACACACCCTAATAAGACATAAGAAATAAATCCTCCTATTACCCTTTATATATAATATTTTTTTAAAAATGTCATATATAACAAATTTTATAAAAGAGATAATCAAACACTTTTCAAAACCGTCATACATAAACGTAAATACGACGATTTAGTTTTTGAGTCATCGTTCAACTTGTCGATAAAAAATTTCTAATCACTTAATTTCGTCTTAACAACTTATTGTAACACAATTATATATACAAGATATGCATTTTATTCAACATATAAACGTAATCTTATCAAGTAAACTACTAAAAGGAAGATTAAACGGTAAATACAAAATATTCATTAAACGAATGATTAAATTTACTAGTTGATAACATGAAATGAAAATATAACATGAGAGCGGATTCCATTTTTTATGTCGTTAACTAATTTATCATAATTAATGTCGACATGATCCGTTTAATGAATATCGTATCATTACTTGAATCAGTTGATTATTAATTGTAACAAGGTTTTTCAAAACTAGACTATAAAAGAATCCAATGACAGCTGCATAAATGACTACAATTTGTTTTTCAATTGGAAGTGATGAATATTGTAGTCACTATAATAAAATCGGGTTTATAGGACACTCCCAAATTTTCAGTGTCCTAATGGACTTAGTTTATAAGACCAAAAAAAAAAGTGTCCTATCTAAAGGTGTTGTAATAAGTTTATATGACATTTTTTGACGTCGTAATAAGCTTTTTAGGACATTTTTCTATTTGAAAAACTGTCATATAAAAACAAATATCCTATAAAAATTGAGTTTATAGGCCACTTTCTCAACAGTGTCCTATAAAGTTGTTAATGCGACACTTTGTATTAAAAATGTCCTAAAAAACTTGTTAAGAAGCCCAAAAAGGTCATATAAACTTATTGCAACACCTTTAGATATGACATTTTATATTTTGGTCCTATAAATTAAGTCTTATAAAAAGGTCTATTGGGACACTTAGAGATTGGGGGTGTCCTATAAACTCAATTTTGTTGTAGTGTCTATTGAGTAATACCCGAGTCACGGCATCCAGGTCCGACCCAAATTGAGCAAGGGCGGCCACTTCACCATATTGTGCCAATTCTAGTTTTGAACTACCGCACACTTGTTTCATAGTTTTCAACTGAGCGGGCAAACCCAACACGACTGACAGATAAACCGACGTTAATAGCAGGTCTAATTCCACTAGAAAATTTAACACTTAATTCGATATAATCTAATTCATTTTAATTATTTTATAAATCGAATTTCTTGTTCTAACTAATTGTATTGTGAAACGACTTATGAACAAGAAAATACCATTCAGAAGTCTGAATTGACTCTTGTTAATTAGTGCACCCTTTGCCACAAAAATACCATCCAAAAACCTAACTTATTTTATTTTCTACACCCCAATTTTCAAACTTGGTCTAATCTACCCCCTATAAATACATTCCCATATTACTCTCTCTCATCACTCCACATCGATCATTTGCCATACATCAAGATCCTCTCTTTCTCTCTCTAAAACACCATGCATAAYCTAAAGAAAATCTTGATAACCCTAATCATTGTCATGGCTTTAGCTCTCAATCTTTCTGCAACACCAATGSAAGATGAYGAGCAAGATGTTATTCCCACTTCTGTTTCGCTAAGAGGGTCTAGCCGGTTCCTCGCCCAACACTCAATAGGGTTGGTGAAATGCAACAAAAACCCAAGACTTTGTCGTGCGAAAGGCAGCCCAGGTCCAGACTGTTGCAAGAAGACATGTGTCAATGTTATGACCGATAAACAAAACTGTGGGATGTGTGGGAAGAAATGCAGGCGCCAAGAGATTTGTTGTAAAGGGAAATGTGTGAATCCGACGATGGACAAACGTCACTGTGGAGGGTGCAACAATAGATGCAAAAGAGGGAATTCTTGCACTTATGGAATGTGCAGTTATGCATAAAACAAAGAAGATTGGTCGGGTTAAATGCAAATGTTGCAAATACAGATTCATTTTAATTACTTAGTGTTTTAATGCATGACTATGTTTGCATTCATATATATGTCTTTCCGTTGTATCTATATGTACATCATTTATTCATCTTCGATTATAAGTTGAAGCCAATAAATTTGATACTTTTTATTTTAATGGTAGTTGTTTTTTTATCAAATGAAGTTCGAATATATCATAAATAAAAATAAATTTTAATTGGAAAATTATATAGAGAAACATAGTATCAATTTCAATTATGGCACGGGTTCTGTACCACAATGTGATGCGTTATAATTTTGTGTTGTTAGGGACAGATCATGAGTTTGAGGAAATATTCAAAAAGTTGATTGAAAATGTGGTAACGTAATAGGTCTTAATAAAGCTAGCTAGGCATTTTATCATGTTTGTTAGCAGTTTAATGTAACTTACAACTTATTCAGTCATCTATACATGAATGTTGGGAACTTGCTTAATGATACAGAAAGTGTTTTCTTCAATAAGCTTCTAGGGGGAGCACTTTTTGTGTAGAAAACCAAGTTTTAATCTAAACCTGTCCCTCCGAATTAAAAAAAAAACATTATCTTTCCATCTATTAAAAGATCATCTGAAACAAAAAAGTTTCAACCTATACAAACAGATTAATTTACACAGACAGTTGCATTGGTACTTAACAGAAACCAACTAAACAACCCCTTAATTTCTCATGAAAAACGACTGGTCTGATGCTACAGAGAAGAGTTAAGTTATCACTTTAAAAAGAGTAAAGTGTAACAAGTATTTTGGGAAAGGTCGATAAATGCTGAGGTATATATTAGGGTGTTCATCTAAATCGTTAAACTGTACAAACCGCTCACGTCGTATCGCACCGCATTGCAAAGTGCGGTTTAGAACTCTCGCGATGCGGTTTGCAGTTTGCAATTTTACCAAATCGCACTATACGGTGCGGTTTTAAGTTATTAAATTGACAATATTAATAAATTAACTTTAAGGCTCATATGGCCATACCCACACGTCCAACTCATACGACACAACTTACAACTCACAACTCACACGTCTAATTTAGTTTAAAATTTCTTTTTTTTTTACTTCTTAGTCAATTTTTAATCATGCAGTATGTATTGTGAATCTGATGTATTGGAACTCTTTATTTTTTGAACAACGATCACTTTATTGTTGATCTTATAATGCATTTTTAAGCTTTAATTATTGAAGTAGGCATAAAGTGCGATAAGTACAAACCGTATAAACCGCACCGCATTTACAGTGCGGTTTGAGGTTTATTCGGTGTGGTTTGTGGTTCGGAAAAATGCTCCAACCGCATATGCAGTGCAATTTGCGGTTTGTCTTCAAATCACACCAAACCGCACCGTGAATACCTCTAATATATATATATATATATATATTAAAGCATTGTAGCATATGTTAAACACAAGGTTTTCAATAGAGATTTATTTTATATATGTAGTCACATGAAACTATGAACCCTAAAAATATAAAGTGACAATAATTTCATAACTTAAAACATAATTCCATACAGTATTCTAGAGTTGGTTCTAACGTCTAAGCAATAAACCGATGTTTTAAAAAGCCATAAAATCTATACTTACTAAAATAATTGTCGGTATCAAAATATATATTAAAACGTACTTTTATATTAACTTTGAACAAGAAAATACCATGCAAAATTCAAATAAACTCTTGTTAGTGGAGTCTTTGCTACAAAATACCACTCAAAAACCTAACTTTATATTCAACCCTAGACTCCTTCACACCTCCCAATTTTCAAACTCAAACCCTATCTCATGCACAATCTCCCCCTATAAATACATTCCTCCATCAATCTCTTCTATAACTCCATCCAAACCTTCATATTCTCTCTCTCTCTCTCTCTCACATACACACACCATGAGTAGTCTAAAGAAAATATTGATAACCCTAATCATAATTTTCATGGCTTTAGCCATCAATCTTTCTGCAACGCCAATCGAAGACGATGATGAAGATGATGTTTCTGCTTTTGGTTCTCTAAGAGGGGCTAGCCGGTTCCTCGCCCAACACTCAACGGGCTTGGTGAAATGCGACAAGAACCCAAGACTTTGTCGGGCGAAAACGAGCCCAGGTCCGGATTGTTGCAAGAAGAAATGCGTCAATGTTAAGACCGATAAACAAAATTGTGGGTTGTGTGGGAAGAAATGCAAGCACCAAGAAATTTGTTGCAACGGAAAATGTGTGAACACTATGATGGACAAGCGTCATTGTGGGGGATGCAACAATAGATGCAAAAGAGGGAATTCTTGTAGATACGGAATGTGCAGTTACGCATAAAACAGAAGATTATTTTTTTAAACATCATATTTTAATTACCAATATATATATATATATATATATATATATATATATATATATAATTACAAATTTACTTGTCATTGGGTCATTATGGATGTATTCATGTAGCATAATTTAATTATTTTTATTAATATAAATGATTGCAATTAATTTGAATTTTTGATTTACCATTTATTGTTAATTCATATATCAATCGTGTGTGTATTTAATTAATTTGGATAGTCCATCATGAAACAAGCATAACAAAGTTGATACACACATACAGGGTTGGTCGTAAGATTTTTGATATCCTGTGTGAAAATAATAAAAAATGCCTCTAAACCTATTTTTTTAAGCCAATGAAACAACGAAACATACGATTTCTTATTGAGTTTAGAACCTATTCAAGCTAAGTGTCTCATTCCCATGTTGATTTTTATTAATTATAATAAAAAAAATACAATGGGGGGACATAAAAACCAAAACCCCGAATACAAAATATAGAATGATAAAAGAATAAATCCTGAATTAAGATCGTGCTTCCTTCTTTTCCAGTTTTTCTTTTTCCAAATTGAAATTAGCAAAATAGAAACTTTATTTCAATATATAGGACTTAAAAGACAAGAAAAACTATTAGTTTATAACTAAGATAGTAAATTATATCCAAATTACTGTTATATTAAGCAAAAAGTAAAACTCAAAAGTTATAAGTCTAACGACTAAAGGCTAAGGGCCTATCCGCTAGCAGCTTAATAAGTTTAATGGAACTAGCAACTTATTTTTTAAACTATGCATGACTGTTTCGTAGTGACTTAATGATATAGAAAGTGATTTATCCAGTAAACTTCTAGGGGAGCTTTCTATAGAAAGCCAAGTTTTTTTTCCCTTCCAAACATGTCCTTTCAAACTCAAAAAACGCTCCTTACATTTGAGTAAGGAGCGAAAAGAACCCTCCAAAACAAAACTTAACAGGTTGACCATGTGCATTTAGTATTCATCACTACTATACCTTGGACCTGTTTTTTATAATTAAAGCTCAATTGTCCAATTTCCAAACTATTAAATCCAAAATTAGTAATAGATGACAACTTGATGCCCTGTGTGGCTGCACGGGTTGCACGTGGCGCACACACACACACATATATATGTGTGCGTGTGTGTATACAGGGTTGGGTTCACGAGACTAGTCAGTTTTCGTGAGACCCGTAAAACCATTTTTTTACACTTAAAACTTTATAGCAAAACATTGTGAAGATAAAAAAGTCGAACCTAATGAGTTAGTCATGCCAATATCTACTGATATTTATTTTATCTTTTATATTTAAATTTTATAAATAAATAATGTATTATATATGATTATAAATTTTTTTATTTGAATCATAGTAATCTTATTATTTTTCTAATTAATAATAGAACGATTTAAGATGTTGAAATACTATGAATGGATGGAGTTTAGGTGACTTCACACCGGAGTTTGGGGAAGGATTCACGTAGACGGCATTGTGTGTGTATTATATAAAATAAAATACACACTCAGATCACGTGAGACCAATCTGTTTTCATAAACTTCACAATAAAACGCTGTGAAGGTAATTGTGAATGTTCGACTTAAACTTATCACAGTTCAGGGCATGGTTGAGAAATTGAACAAAACAACTATCACAACCAGTGGCGGACGCAATAAGGAGGGGTTGGGGTCCTGGGCCCCCAACAAAAATCTTATATGAAAGCCCAATTTTTTTTTTACTTGTATTTTGAGATTTGGTGTAATTGGGCCCCCAACAAGATGAGGTAGGAGGCCCCTCCCTCTTCAGCCAAGAGCCCAAGACCAAGAAACGAGTTGTGAATCTRTGAATTGTGATTGTGAATGAAGGCCGAAGGGAGTGAAGAAGAGTGAAGCTGTGAGCCTGTGAAGACATACCTGAATACCGTGCGTCTAGGCGTGAGGCGTCTAGGCGTGAGGCGTCTAGGTCTAG
>NC_037528.1:9807723-9809219 GCF_001531365.2 Cynara cardunculus var. scolymus
GTAATTTTAGGTTAATTTTGTTGGTTAATTTTGTAGGTTAATTTTTTAGGTTAATTTTGTTGGTTAATTTCATGCCCCCTACAATATTTTTTTCTGCGTCCGCCACTGATCACAACTCGAGAAATCGACACCGTATGTGTTTGATTCACACTGTTTGACTGATTATCATAGTTTATTCAATTATCAACAACAAAAGAGCAAAATTAAGACGTATATAATTATCACATTACTTGATTATCACATGATTATCACAGTCTAGTTAACCCATATTCACAATATAAATTGATGATAACCCACATGTTTTTATCTATGAGGGTTGTATCAAAATTTGAATTTTTTTTGAATAAAATAATAAACAAAAAAATATATACAAATTTCTATATTGAATAAATAAATTAAAGAGAAAAAAGTTTATATCATTTTAATAAAATAAAATAAAATAAAAAAGGATTGAATTGAATGCGTGTTCAACCACCAACAAATTAAACAAAAGAAATGGCATAATTTTCAATCACGTTCAAGCAAACCATGTGAATGAGGTAAGTTTTGGTCAACGGAAATTTAAGTCAACTCTTTCTCCTACGTACCTTCTTTCTTTGAAATTTTCTGTGGGTATCAACCTTTTTTTGTTGACTTCTCACAAACCATTTTTAACCATTAAAAAGTATCACTAAATTGGAAAATAATATTAATATTAATATATATAGTAAAATACCAGTTTGTTTTCATGAAACTCGTGAGTCCATCTTTTTACACTTGAATTTCATAGTAAAATAATATGAAGGTAACATTTACAGTGTTTTTGTTGTAATGGTTCAAATTTTTTTTACCTTCACAATGTTTTTTTTTGAATTTTTGAATGTAAAAATGTGGTCTCACAAAAATAAGCTGGTCTCACGTAAACCGAACTCTATATATGTATATGTGTGTGTATATATAGATATACTACATTATAAAATATTTGATGAAAAACTCTTAAAAACTATTTTTTATATATTAAGTACTATTTATTAATGTTATTACTTACAATTCAAGATTACAAATAATTATGCGTAAGTATAACTTATTAAACTCTATTTTAAATTTGTGTAACTAACTACAGATAAACATAATCAAGTACATGATAAACATCTAATTTTAAATATAAAAATCTAAAATATAATTTTTATCTTTATAAAAAATTATATTATTAAATAGAAAATAAATTACTTTCTGATTAAATCTAAATTAAATTATAATAAAAAAATTGAATTAAAAAAATTTATACAAAAAACATGAACTTTTAAATAGTTAATTTAATATTAATATCGATATATTTTTTTCAAATTTTTATCAAATATTTAAGCTTATATTTTATTCAAAAATAAAAAAATTACCGTTTAATCAAAATTATATAAAATCGTGTTATAATATCAACAGAGGAAAAATAAAACAAAGCATTAAAATCAAACTGTATCGTGTTGCATTTTACGAATACCCTTCTAATGTGTGTGTGT
>NC_037528.1:9809294-9820271 GCF_001531365.2 Cynara cardunculus var. scolymus
GTTTAATCTTATGAAATTTTTTCATGAAATTGTTTAATCTTGTGAAATTGTTTCATATAATACTTTTTTTGATGAAGTTGTTTCATATATGGTTGTGATATTGTTTCATATAATACTTAATGAAACTGTTTCATGTATTTCTCTAAAATTAATGAAACTGTTTCATGTATTTCTCTAAAATTAAAATAATGAAGATGATAATATTTATTATTAACGTCATCCACAATAATAATGATTAATCAACCTCTCATAATTACAAAAAAATGAACAAAATGAAAAATTATGATTGGTTGAATGAGGTTTGCACGGTTTGTACAAATTGAGTGGTTTGCATTTGATCGTTCCCCTATAAACAAAATGAAAAATTATGATTGGTTGATATATATATATCAAATTTAGCAATAAATGGTCAATACGTTTATTGACTTTATTACTTTTCCTTGCAAAAAGTATTAGCGTCTTCGTTCATGAGTTTGAGTTTTATCATCACATAAAGTATTGAAAAATGATTTATTCAAATTCTACTTTTTATGAGATTTAATTAACAACAAGAAGAAATCTGAGCTCGTAATATACTTTCTTTTTTATTAATAACGACAAAAACATCATGTTGATTAAGGAACACGGTCAAAGCAGGGTTACGTGTGTGCACGACTCGGCCATGGGATCAATCTAGTTGGTTTCACCCTGTTTCTTAATCACAAGTGATTATTTGACTCCAAAATCACATCTAATTTAACTCTACAATCACATATGATATAGGCGTTCTTGTGTTTTCTTACTCTGATCATATTCACACGTTTAATCATTCTCTTCTCTCTCTCTCTCTCTCTCTCTATATATATATATATATATATATACACACACACACACACACATACATACATAGATACATACATACATACATACATACATACATACATACATACATACATACATACATACATACATACATGCATACACACATACATACATACACACATACATACACACATACATACATGAAGAGTTTTAAATGAGAACGCCTTTATTTTATGAAAAAACATGATAACACCCTTATTACATGTGCTACTACACGTGAAGGGACTTAGTATTGTACAGGCGATTTGTCCATGGACCTAGGTCTCGCTAAAGATCACATTCGTTCTTGGTTTAGTATCACATGTGATAATACACGAGGAGTGAACCCAATACTACAGGGCGCGACTTGTTCAGTGACCTAGGTCATGCCAAAGATCGCACACGTCTTTGATTAAGTATCAAATATGACAAACTATAATATCACATATAATATAAAAATATTCTCACGTTTTCATAAAATGAATGTGCTTCTAGACAAACCATTCGCGTATGTATAATATAAACTAGAAAGGTACTCGCGCAATGCAACAAGATATATCTTTATTTTAATGTTTTATTTCATTTTTTGTTTTTTTTGATATAATACGGTTTATGTGGTTTTGAGAAAGATAATATTTACACTTTTGAATAAAAATAAGTTTGAAGATATCATAAAAATTTGAAAAAATATATCAATATTAATATTAAATTAACTATTTAAAAGTTCTTGTTTTTTAATTCAATTTTTTATTATAATTCAATTTAGGTTTAATAATAAAGTAATTTATTTTTAACCTTCTTATAAAGATAATGATTCTCTTAGAACTCAATAATCATTTTAATTATATTTTAGATTTTATATTAAAAAAAAATTATATTTGATTATGTTTATCTACAGTTAGTTACACGAATTCAAACATGGAGCTTATTAAGTTGTACGTACGCACAATTTAGTTGTAATCTTGAATTTTTAAGTAATATGGATCAATAAACAGTACTTCATGTATAAAAGATGGTTTTTATGAGTTTTTGTCAAATGCATTATAATATAGTATATAGATTATGATATTAAAGGTATTGTAATTATTTTGAAATTTAATAAACTAATTACTTGATAAAATCATATAAAAATATATTCGAATAATATATATTCCAATATAAATTTATTAAAGGTAAGCATTTAATTAAAATTGATTTATAATCCAATATTTTTTATAATTATAGAAAATAGATACCATATATATATATATAGAGAGAGAGAGAGAGAGAGTATATTTCAAATGTAATCATGTCCATTTATACAAACAATACAACCCAATCGATTGAGATATTTATGGAAATAATGAAAGTTTATTTATTATGATTTGAATATTGGTGGAAGATGATTTGAGTTTATTAATTATGATCAATACTTTATATTAGGAAACAATCAAAACTTTTATGAAATCACATATTCATCAAATTAAATAGACGGTTGAGATTGAGTTATATTGATTGTACAAATGTAAAAGGTTGCATAATAACTCACATCTCTCTCTCTCTCTCTCTCTCTCTATATATATATATATATATATATAGGGTTGGGTTCACGTGATACCAATGGTTTTTCATGAGACCCGTAAGACCAATTTATGTTTATTGATCAACTTTATAAGTTAATGATCTAATGGTCTAAAATTACACGGTAGCAATTTTATAATTATTGAGAATTCTCGTGACAATTTTGTGATTATGAATATTGAGAGTGTAAATCTAATCCAATGGTTAAGAATTGATCTTACGGGTCTCACGAAAAAACCTTGATCTTATATGATCCCAAGTCTATATATATATATAATTAGGATGTCGGTTCTTTTGAAGTACGTGTTTTGTTCATGCATACCACTTTTTTCCAATATTTGGTAAGCCACCACCCACATTAATATCAAACCTAATCAATCCTTTTTCACATGCATCACTTTCATACCATACACATATATATTATCATGTGATATTTTTTGTACAACTATCTAAGATTAAATGAATCCCATGAACACAATAACAACACTCTTGAAAACAGTTTATTTCTAGTTCTTATTCACATGTTAATTTTCTATACCACATATTAAGACATTCATATGAATATTCATATTCATATATAACGGTCTCGGAAATCTTTTCAAAGGTAGTCATATAAGGACCACATCCAATACCATCAAATACGTTAATATATTTTATAGTTTTGTTTGACAAAAAGGCTAATATCGTCCAAAAATACACGTTTGTGGACCATATTCTCAGTGGTAGAACGATAAAGCATCAATTTTCTTTCTCGTTTGGTTATGAGATGTGACGTTCATTGACGGGTCTAACATATCATTAAGGCGTTATGGTCTATCTTTTGATTTAATTTGTAAATGACTAATATGGATTTAAATGTTATATATATAACTAAAATAATATTGTATGCTTTTAAAATAATATAAAATCATTACTACTAATTTCTTCATATCGTATGTATTAACATCAAAACTTTAACCATTAGGGTGGTGTCCGATTGGTTTCAGCTTGGACCCCAAAGGCCAAAAGTGTCTGGAGGTCTCAGTTTCGAATCCAATGTGGAATAAAAATACCCTTGGCCATGAAGGTTCAAATGCGATAACTTCGGACTACCTACAAAACAGGTGGTCATCACAGGATTAGTCAGCTCGCATAGCTAGTTGGATATCCTCCTAGTTAATCAAAAAAAGGTTAATCGTCTTAAAACATACAATACTAGAAAAATGGGTATTTTCGGCCGACAAAATCCGTCGAAAATATATCGGCGGATTACTGGCGGGTTACCGACAGACAACAAAAAAGTCAACTTTTGTTGACTTACGCCAGAAATCCGCCGGTAAAAATCTTTCGACAATTTTGGCGGCTCTTACAAATTATTTTTTTCCAAAATTATTAACTCTAATTACAATAATTTACCGGCGGATATTTCCGCCAGTAATTGATCCATTTCTAAAAAAACTTAAATATTTTCTTAATTTAATCAAGATTTTTTAAATAAACCGGTGAAAATTTTCCGTCGGCCAAAATTTGCAGGAAAATTGATCACCGACACCTGTATTTACGACGGTTATATCTGTCAGAAATCTTTTTTTTCGGCGGATTTCTGATGGATATAACCGTAAAAAATGTGGATCTGTTTGGTAGTGATATTATACATGAATTTTGGCTCGTTAATTTAATTTGTTTTTAAGCCACAATTTTAATTTAATTTATTAATTAAAAACAAAAATATAAAATAAATCCATGAAATTGTAAAGTAGATCTATATTATTTCGTATTGAATAATAACAAATGAATAAATAGATCGATGGTAAAAGGGTCAAAAGATGGGTCCGATCCGACCCACATTTTCAACAAACTACCAGCCGTCAAAGACATTGACTTTTCTCGCACCTTTCAATTTTGTGGTCACGTGCGACATGCCGCACCGCACGGAGAAAGTAGACAATCCCCATAAAGATGCATATCTTAATTTTAATATTAAAATTAAATTATTTTAAATTCAATTTAATTTAATCTTTTTTATTAACATAGATATCTAACTCGTTATGCAAGTCGACCTAGAACGACCGACTGCTTTAAGAGATACTAAAATCTGAAGTTTTATTTTAATTTTGATTAATAAGAGGTGGTGCTGAAATCTGAAATTTGATTCAATAAGACTATTTCTTTTTGTAAACTGACAAACGTCTGAAGTCTGGAATCTGAATCAATAATCTCTTGATTTTCATAAAATTTACATTGCCGAAATTCATCTCAACTATTGTTTAACAAATGGAACACAGTAAGAACCTTTTGGATACCTTTCACACTTTTGATACTATAGGCAATGCCGCCGGTGAATTTGTTTGTAGAAAGATCAATACTTTTGATAGAGGATAGATCTCTGATAGAAGTTCTGCATCTTTCACATTAATTTTTTAAACTAATCTATACATACAAAAATTATATACATATACATATATAGAGAGAGAGAAGGTGGGGATGTGCATTTCACGTAGGTGTGATGTAATGAGAAAATATTTTGAAGGGTATTTTGGGTATCTCAAATGATGGTTTTAAGATTAAATTATTGGTTAAATGGTTAATTATTCAAACCAAATTTTAAATCTCAAAGACTCCTTTAAGAAATTAAGCTTTACAAACTCAAATTTGGATAGAGTCAAACTCAGTCTTAGAAAAGAAGTTGCAGACGAAACTTCTATCTGGGACCCACACTGCCACGTGGACAAATCATGACGCACGGCCTGACGCACTTTTTGCAAAACCCTAATCCCCACACACACTACATTCACACACACACGTATTTAAAAAAAAGTCAAAGTTTTTGGTCTTTACGTCTCTCCTCCTTCTTTATATACCCTTCTTCCTTCCACCATTAAAAGATTCTTGAAAACTCAAATCTCTCTTCCTGAATTTTCTTGATTTATGGGCAAATATAGCTTAAGACCAACCTTGGATACTTCTGAGCCATTGTTGTTACTGAACCAGAATAATACTCGGTGGAACCCGTTTGCTATGGCTCACGGTGGCGCTGCAGCATCTCCGCCGTATCATGTGGCGGCCGAGGGTGAGAATTCTCACCGGAAAGTTTTGGCTGAAATGGATCTTTTCTCCACAAGAAACCAGATCAGTAATAAGGTTGTTGTCAAGAATGAGAATTTCCATGCTAATGATCTTGATGTAAATGTAAGTTTGTAAGTGTGTATATATATATCGTTTCTTCGGTTTATTAATTGTATGATTGCTTATTATGATTGGTTTTCTCATTTGATAGACGGGTTTGAATCTTGTTACGCAAAGTGATCGATTTGATGGGATCTCGTCAAATGGGGATGAAAATCGAACAACAAATAAGGTACTTGTTATATTATACGTGATGCAAATGATCGTTTTTTAGTGGTTTTGATCTAGAATTTCGTTATTATTTGGATGTAATTTTGTTTTTTATAAGACAAATATATATATATATATATATATATATATATATATGCAAATGGATGAGTTAAATGAGTATGATGTATGTGTGACACTTTTGGACCACAATACTTGTTCAAAAAGAGCCAAAAATCAGGGTTTGAATCGATGCACACGTTTGTAGCCTATTTGTCTATCGATAGTTTGTTTTGAGATACAATATTGAAAGAAGCAAAATCGTTTGATTTTAGTGTCGTAAATTGTTTTGATGTAGATGTGATTTATATGAAATCGTATAGGTGATAAGATAAACATAACGTGAGTTGTGAGTTAGGAGGTACGGTGTCCACACGCAATTTGTTGTCTTTATGGATTGTAACTTAGAAAGTCAAAACTCATTCAAAAGCCTACGAGTTCTCGTTTAGAAGCCTCTGATTTCTTTGCAAAAGTTTACGGGTCTTTTTCAAAAGCTTCTGCTTCTGAAGTACCTTCTGATTTGTGCTTCATCTTATACAAAAACTAATCTATACTACCTTATAAACTAGATTTATCAAAAGTCTTGAAAACAATTTTTAATGCACAAAGTGCTATACATTTATGCACAAAGTCTTAAAAAAACTCATAATGCATTAAGTACTACTACTTTATGCATTTAGTCTTAAAATATCTTAATCTACAATTAAAATAACATATAGTACGAGTTATCCATGCACATCATTACCTTTTTTTTATGTTTCTAAAATATTTTTGATATATTTCACTCGTGTCTTCACCCTCTCATACCTATGTCTTCTCCCTATCCCCCAATGTAAGATTCAAACTGATATTCATCATGAGTTATTAAAAGTTATCTCATTCATCTCTCATTCAATTGCTCTAGAACTCTTGGTCTTGCTCTCGATCTCCTGATTCTTTGCTCTTGGTATAAATCAAACACATTTGTGCAGTCGTTTAAATATGTTGGATTTTAAATATATTTGATTTTAAACTGTCAAACATTTTTTTTCATCGATAGCTTGTAATTGGAACCATAACTTTTATTTATTCAAATTGTATTAATATGGAAAGACCAAGTGTAACTTATAATCTTCTCTAATAAAACCAGAGAAACTTCAAAATCGTTAAAATCCACGGCTCCCGCTGCATTGCGCGAGTACACAACTAGTATACAGTTATTTATTCAGTCTGACTGATCAAGAGATCATCGAAATCTTAGTGATATTGTTGATTAATTTGATTATTACTCATTAATCTAAATGTTCTTCATTAACTAATTATGCTTTTATGTTAATAATCAGTTGGCAAATCTACAAAATGAGTTGCAACAAATGAACATAGAAAACCAAAGGCTAAAAGAGATGTATTTACAAGTGAGCAACAATTACAATGCCTTACAAATGCATCTAGTGACCCTAATGCAACAACAAGAACAAGAGATGAGAAATGCAAGCATTCAAAATCAAGATCAAAACGTCGATCGTCCTTCTCATCAAGGTCCGGTAACGGTTCCCAGACAGTTTATGGAACTCAGACAAAGTACCAATGAAATGACGTCTCGTGATTCTTCCTCGGAAGAGAAGACGCAATCGGGCTCGGCGTTGAATGCAGTTGAATTGTCGAAGAATGTTGATAGAGATGGTAAGAGTACTATTGGTCGGGAGGATACACCAGATTCAGATGTATGGATGTCTAACAAAGTTCCCAAATTGGTCGTCCCTGAAAACGCTGACCAGGCAAATGAAGCAACGATGCGTAAAGTCCGTGTTTCAGTACGGGCACGTTCCGAAGCACCAATGGTAATTAATTCACTTCAATTTGATTCTACTCATTCAAAACTTAAACTAGCTATATATAGTATGCAAGACTTTTGTTAACTCCTAGAGATCTAATTATATTATCTTATGATATACAGATTACCGACGGATGTCAATGGCGAAAGTATGGCCAGAAAATGGCGAAAGGCAACCCATGCCCACGTGCATATTACCGTTGCACGATGGCAGTGGGGTGCCCAGTTCGAAAACAAGTTCAAAGGTGGGCAGAGGATCAAACAATCTTAATAACCACATATGAAGGGACTCACAACCATCCTCTCCCGCCAGCCGCAGTCGCAATGGCATCGACCACATCGGCTGCAGCCACCATGCTGCTCTCGGGTTCAATATCAAGTGCCGATGGTTTCATGAACCCTAACCTATTGGCTCACGCAATTCGACCCAACTCCTCCGGTATCGCAACCATATCAGCATCAGCCCCATTTCCAACAATTACCTTAGACCTTACCCACCCTCCAAATACGTTTCAAGGACCCAACAGTTCAATCCAATTTGATGGTCATCATCAACCACCATCACAATTTCCCCCATCGGCGCTTGCAATGCCATTACAAGCATTTCATCACGGTGGCGGTGGAGCCACCCTGTACAACCAATCAAGATTCTCCGGTCTTCAATTATCAAACAACAAAGTGATCTCCAATCAACCACCACCCCACCAGATTGCAACACCACAACTCCACCAATCTCAGTTATCAAATTCCATCAGTGCTGCCACTGCTGCCATCACCGCCGACCCAAACTTCACTGCAGCGTTAGCCGCCGCAATCACATCCATTATGGGCGGCGGTGGCAACAACAACGGTGCTAATACCTTTCCTTCCAACAACAACAACGAGACCAACAACACTTACAGCTCCAAACATGACCAGCAGCTTCAATAGGAACTGAAAGTTGGAGTTATCTTCCAAATTCTTTTCTTCTTTTAATCACCATTTTTTCATATTTACAAGTATTTAATGTGAATTATGTTTTCTTATCGTTCATATTCTTGGGTGGAAGTACAAATCTGTTATATGATCATATACATTTCTTTCTTTGTTTACACAAGATTTTCAATGAAGGTGGTGATGAATGTGGTGGTTGTTTTATTTGACATGAATTGATTACTGATATTTAATATTGATTAAAGTCGTCATTTTGAGTTTGAATTTTAGTTCTTGGTTACTTTCCTTGTACGCAACTGGTTGAGTCTTGAATGGTGGTTCGACTATATAAATACGAAGCTGACTTTATATATGGGTTGGGTTGACGTGAGACTAAGAGTTTTTCATGAGATCATAAGACCAATTTATGATTTAATGGTCTAAAGGTGCACGGTGACAATTTTGTGATTATTGAGAAGTCTCGTGGCAATTTTGTGATTATGAATGTTCAGATTGTAGATATAATCCAAGGGTTGAGAATTGGTCTTACGGGTCTCACGAAAAACCTTTGATCTCACATGATCTCAAGTCTATATATTTATATATATCAAATTGGAAAATGGTTATTTTTTTATTGTATTTTCTTATGTCATTAAGATGGAATTAAGTCCTTCCTTATCGTTTCCAAAAGGGTTTTTCATAAAATCGATTTAAAGATAATTATCCAAAGGAGAAAGTCAAGATTGTGATATACTTTACCTTCGATTTAGTCTAACATCGTGTTAACATAGCATCTGACGTGTTAGGAGTGCTTATGGGTTGGGTTGATCGGGTTGAAGACATTTGAATAACCCAACCTAATGCTTGCGGTTTGAAAAATCTTATCCCAACCCAACCTAAACTGTACGGGTTGGTCGAGTTGATACTTTGATATATTAAAATATTATTCTAACCTTGAATATGTTGTTTTTTTACTCATAATTTCTTTTTCATCATCAACTATTTGATACAACTTATCCATACTTTTTACATATATCACATTCAATTAATTTTCTCATACTCAACATATATACGAATAAGTTATATAGAGATGTGAATAGATTGAAGAACATATGTGATAGTGTAATTATCTAATGTATATATTAATAAAAATTCAACAATCATATTAAATCAAGAAATACAAGGATATCGGGTTCATCAAATAATAGTAACTCAATATCAACCCAAAACCTATAATTTAAAAATATTACAACTGGATTAGACATCGTGTTGCTTCAGGTTGAGTTAAAATTTATGTTTAAAATTCCATATACCCTAATTATATCTTACTTTTAAGATCATAACCAAATTGACCTTGCTACTACCCATTGAAACACTATTTCTTGTAGGGGAGAACATCATACCTACAAATGAAATAACAAAAATCCTTTTGACTACCAAATTGAGTTTGGTACTTAACCTACAAATGAATCTGTTTATAAAACATCGTACCTAAAAAATCGATGCGTTTCCACATTCACTGATCGGAAAACACGGAGGTGTCTAAACTAGAGATGTAATCGACTATGAGTGGTGGTGGGTTTTTCAATAGGTTTTGGGTTTCTACGACGTTGATCAAATGTATGAATTCATAACGTTGTTGTTCAGTTGCGATCTTAAGGCTTTGATTAGGGGTTTTTATATTAGTTGGTTTTAGAATAAAGTCGTTCGGTTTCTTAGTTTCTTTTTTTTCTAATTAGTGCTTCTGAATTGTTTTTTTTATTATGGTGTTATTAATGTTCTTATGCAAGATGTTCTTTATCTTTATAATAATGTTATAGTTATATTGGACAATTTTTAATGAGTTTTACTTGTAAAATGACCAAAATACCCTTCATGTAAATGACATATGATTATAGTTAACAGATAAGACATGACAGAATTAGTTGGAGGACCAAATTAAACCACGTGAGATTGGTTTGTAATAAATGAGTTGTAGGGGCCAAAAATCATATGGAGCAAATCCATATCTTAGTCTTTAGTTATTATTTTTGGACTTTGGTGGAAAATGTAACAATCTATGTTCCAAAATTAGCAAGGTTTGGAAGTTTGGGTAATAAAGTGTGTGCACTTGGATATTTGAGGGACCATTTTTGTAAATTGGAGACTTAGGAGAGGAATTACTCCTCTTCTTTCTCATTATCAGATATATATACATAGGGTTAGATTCACGTGAGATCAAAGGGTTTTTGTGAGATCTGTGGAGACTAATTTATGTTCATTGATCAACTTTATAAGCTAATGATCTAATGGTCTAAAGTTGCACAATGACAATTTTGTGATTATTGAGAAGTCTCGTGGCAATTTTATGATTATGAATGTTGAGATTATAGATCTAATCCAATGGTTGAAAATTGGTCTTACAAATCTCACGAAAAACCCTTGGTTTCACATGATCCCAAGTCTATATACATATATATATATCTATACTATACTAGAAG
>NC_037528.1:9823860-9836398 GCF_001531365.2 Cynara cardunculus var. scolymus
TTTTTATATTTAAAATGAAATGTTTATCCTGTATTTTATTATGTTTATCTGCAGTTAGTTACACAAATTCAAATATGGAGCTTTAATAAGTTGTACCTATGCATAATCTACTTGTAATCTTGAGTTTTAAGTAATATGCATTAATAAACAGTATTTTATACATAAAAAGTGGTTTTTAAGAGTTTTTGCCAAATGCTTTATAATATAGTATAGATTAATATATAACTAATATTATGTATAATGTGTTATTAATATTAATTAATAATTAATTTCAGTTAATATTTGTAACATCTAAATTTTATTAATATTTATTTATAATTAATGCGGGTTATAATAAGAAAAAATGAAAATAAGCTACCGAAACGCTACTCGAAGTAGCTTTCAATAAACTAGTTTATGTACATCCAAACGTGTAACCATAAAATAAACTAGCTTATTTTTGTCAAACAATATCTTGATCTACCTTAACATCATCCCAGAGTGTTAGGCCTGAAAAGGTCGCTCACATATAAGTCATGTCGCTCCTCAACGATTGGTGTTTCAATCCTCAAACTACGTACATCCCGTAACCAAGGGTCTTTCCAAACACGTATAGAATTCACCTAGGGGCCGTTTACCAAACATTTATCCGGGTAAGCGCTTAGCAAGTAATATTACCTCACTACATGAATATAGTAAAGACCAAGAATCTTACCTGGTAAGAGCGAGACAAGGACTAATAATCTTACCTGGTAAGAGCAAGACAAGGACCAAGAGTCTTACCTGGTAAGTGAGGGTGACGACTCTTACCATGATAAGCACTTACCGGGTAAATTGTTGCATACGATGTCGTTTTGGTGGACTAAATCTTACCCGATAAGTAAATAATAGTGTTAGATTTTACCGGTAAGCACTTACCGGGTAAGTATTTGGTCCAAACAAAACTAGGAGACTGCCCCCAAACATCGCCAAATTAAAAGTCATGAAGATTTGAGAACTTAGGCCTTGTTGGTTTTTTATAATATAAAAAAAAGCTCTTATTAGCATTTTATGTCTGATTTGTTAAGAGGTAAGTTCATTCAGACTGTTTGTTTTTTTCCAAACTTTTAGAGGCACTTATGTTTTATATATTGTCCTCGTATTTGTCTCTTATTGTTCTTCAAACCCTCAATAACGACGTTTCTCAATCGATTAACCTTAATCGATCATTTCTCTCAATCAATTATAACCAAATCAATACTCACATCTCTCAATTGATGTATTTTAATATGATTTAAATGTGTTTAAATACGTTAATGACGTATTTCTGTTTAACTAAATGCTAATTACATAATTTAAATGTAAATTTTGTAATGATGATGAATAAATATGTGAAATTGTTTAAATTTTTATTTATAAATTCAACAATATAATTTTTTACTGGGTAAAATAAACAAATTCAGACGTTTATCAATTTGTAAAAACAAACGATCTTATTCATTCAGATTTCAGACATCAGTGCCACATCTTATAAATCAGACATGAAGCAAGACTTCAGACTTTAGCACATCTTAAAAGACAAATGTCATCTAGTTATCGGGTCTTTCGATTTTGGATTAAACGGTTCAGCTTGGTTTTTCGGTTTCTATTAAAAACCCTAGTGAAACGCTGTCATCACCTTAAAAGACGTTTTTAACGTAAAATATTTTATTTAATTAAAAAGAATAAATCCAACTAAGGCATACAATATTCCCTTCAAACGTTTTCAATTCTAAATTCATTCTTAGGCCATGTTTAATCATATCATATCTACTTAGGACAAGTTCATTGGTGAGAAGTGAGATATGATGGTTTTGGTGGAGTAAAGTTGCCTTCACTTTATACCATAATCTATTTATATATAAAAAAAGAGGCACAACTAAATATAATATATATATATATATATATATATAATTGTATATACTGAGAAGGTTTCGTTTGAAAGAGTTATTCTATAGATTGAAGGAACGTGTGTTTTTAATTGAGAAGAAACGTTTGAAAAACTTGACTTTCTGCATAAAGTTTCACCTAGAAGCTTACTGAATAAATCATTTTTTATTCATTAAGACCAAGAAGTCATGTATAGCTAAGTGCATAAACTATGAGTTCTATTAAACTCATTAAGATGTTAACAAACAAATGCTAAGAATATTAGCATGATTGGTCACACAAGTATTGAAGTATCAAGGGTTTTAGTAGACGTTTCTCGTTCTCATATTTTCTCGTAACAAATGCTAGAGTTATTATATATAAGCTCATCGACCAAGTGTGACAACCCCATCTCATATTGATGGAAAACGATATTTGTGTGCATGTGAGTTTGTTCTTGTGGGCGGCGTTGTCAACCCGTCATGCAAAGTGAGGTTTGTGGACTCCTTATAAGCTCTAATTAAGTTGTTGGTCACACGTAACTTCTACCAAGGTTTCAAGTGATTTAAAGGTGTCAACATGTCAATGGGAGGGGCTTTAGTGTTATAAATACTATCAGTGTTGACTCGTCTACTATCCAAACAATGGGGGCAATCCTTATCAAGCACGATGAGAGGGTAGTGTATGTGACATTATAGGCGAATCTCATATGGCTGATGAATAATCGTCCCACATTGACCGAAAATGAGATTTGTGAGTTTTTTTTAGCTCTTTTAAGTGGGATAAGGATAATGACGATTAGAGGTTTTTGAGTGGAATAAAAAGTGAATTAAAAGATAATGACGATTAGAGGTTGTAAGGAGCCGTTTACCAAACGCTTACAGACAAAAATCACTACTCTCATTTATCTTATAAGATAACATTCTCATCCATCAAAATGAATTGGTGGTAAGCGTATATAACCCAATAATTGCTTATCGAATAAGAGTCATCACGCTCACTTACAAGACAAGACTCTCGATCCTTGCCTTCCATCTTACCGGATAACATTATCGGTCATTGTTGTGTTCATCCAATAAGATAACTGAATCGCTAAACACTTATCAAGATAATCATTCAGTCTTTTTTATCATCAAGAAAATGGAATACTTATACATTTATTGTAACATGGAAAACGACTGATCCTAAAAAAACGGTGTTAAGGGTTTGATTAGGGTTTGAGAAAACAAATCAAGAATGGTGTTGAGAGCTTATTTGATTAGGGTTTAAAAAATCTATCCCATTAGGGTTTTGGTTTGACATATCGATTTAATTAGGTTTTGATTTGCAATTCTATTTGGATCCATGGGTTGTGAACTATGACGACCATTAGGTGGTGGCTTTGGTGGACAAAGATTGCTTTCCCTTTAAGAGGGTTATTAATTAGTGTTCAATACTTTATTTTAGTGATAATGCATATAATTAGGTCATGTGAATTTTAAACAACCAAATGTGACCATTTTTTTTGACAAGTTACACAATTGATGTTTAAGTAAAAACTCGTTTTAGACCAAAACACTGATTTATGACCGAACAATTGCAGCTAATGAACAACGGTATTTACGTTCCTCTTGTTAATCTGTCGCGGGGTAGGAGGGTTTCTCGATCTCTAGTTCAGAACCTTTCTTCCAAACCCTCCTCCATTTCTACTTTTGGCAGGCTATGGTTCAAAATGAATGTTTTTCTAACAAAATGAAATGACTAGAAATGCCCTCGTTTATCAATCTTTCATAAAATCGAACGCAACCAAATCAAACAAAAATGGTATAATTTATCTAAAGTAGGGTTTGATATATCCATCTCGAAGTAAACGCAACCAACCTGTCTCACATCAAACCATGGAAACATAGACAAACGATATTGGTTCCAAATTTGAAAACATGCATGAATTGGGCGTTCCAAAATCGAAATTAACGGAAATCGTATATGAAATCGAAATTCGTCTAGAATATTTTTTCTCACAGTCGCATTCTTCATTTTCCGAATTGAAATTTGCATGGGTTTCATGAACTCAAATCGTTAACCATAATTTTGAATTGTTTCACTGTTACAACGTTCTTTTACCTACACACGATAATATTCAAAACCACAAGGGTGATGCCTGGTTGGTTTGAATTTGGCTCCAAAGGTTAAAAGTAGCTGAAGGTCCTAGGTTCAAATCCAATGAGGAATAATAAAAATCCCCTTGTGGCCACGGAGGATCAAATGCAGTGACTCCGGACTATCTACAAAGCAGGTGGTCGCCCTGGGATTAGTCGGCTCGTATAGCTGGTTGGATATCCAGGTTAATAAAATGGTTGCTATTTTGATTTTTAACTCGATGATATTGATAAAGATTGACTTTTTTTTATATTTATGATTTTCTGGCTTTTGAATTTACTTTTGTTTATCCATTTATTATTAAATATGAAGTTGATTAGATAAATACGATGAAGAAGAGAGGTCTTAATTTGGTTGGTTGATCACCTTGTTATAAAAACTTAGATTGAACTTTGTTTTTAAGGATGTTCTTATCTATAACACACATATATAAGTGGAGTTTCAAATGAGAACACATGTGATAATACGCTTGAGGGGACCCTGTGATATGCAGACGACGTGTTCTACGACTTAGGCCTCTTCAAAGGTCGTATGTGTCTATGATTTAGCATCATATGTGATGGTCTTGATTGATTATAGTATCATATCAACAACAACAACCTTATCACATGTGATAATACTTATGAGGGGACTTAGTGGTGTAAGGTTGACTTGGCTGGCAACCAAGATCGCATCGAAAATCGTCTGCGTCTCTGATTTAGTATCACTTGTGTATTATATGTGATGGAATAATAATATCACATTTGATTGTCTATAGTAAAGGGTGTTCTCGCGTTCTCGTAAAATGAAGGTGTTCTCGTTTGAACCCTTCCCTAAATGTGTGTGTGTGTGTAATCTTTTGTTAACCACTTCATTTGTGTTAACTATACAAACTCTTTAGACCAATAGGAATCAAGCTAGTACCATGGTTCATATATTCATGTGTAATTAATGATTGTGGACAAAATAGTAAGGTTATGTTTTGTATTACTTTAATGCATTTAAAAGGGAGTTACATTACTCCTTGAATTTAGTCATTTTAGTATTATCAATGTGTTGTAAGTTATATTGTTTGTGGTTGTTCATAAACAGATGTATTTTGAGAAATAATCAATAACACTTCAACAGTCAACATTCTTATTCAAACGAGTTCGTTGCATTTGGTGTACTGTACGGTATGGCTGATCAATATGAACATAGTAGCAATCTACATACATGAACATGCACTCAATGTTCAATAATGAACATTGTTCACATTGACAACTTGTTCATTGGTCAATATTTTTCACCAGTCACACATACATACACATTCATGTATGTGTTCAGTAATGAACATGTTCATATATGTTATATTTTCATTGGTGAACAACATTCATAATCTACTCATATATGACAATTGTTCATCAGCCCATAACATTTTTAGGTTACACATCACATATTAATAATTGAAAGAGTAATTAAAGGTTGATGTCAGTTTCAAAATGATGGAGTAATTGAAAGAGTAATTATTCACCTATGTTTATTAATCTTCATTTTTAATTTATTACAAAAATGTCATGATGAATTTTATCCATAGATTACAAAGATTAAAAGCTATAATTAGTTCACATGGTTAACACAAGTTATTGGGTTAACAATTGAACAAACCCTATATATACAGGGTTCGGTTCACGTGAGACAAAATTGTTTTTATAAGACACGTGAGACACGATTTTTACACTTGAAGATGAAAAAAACCGAATCTTCACAGCAAAACCATGTGAATGTTACATTCATAGTGTTTTGCTGTGAAGTTTCAAGTGGAAAAATCATGTCTCACGAAAACAGTCTTGTCTCACATGATCTCAAGTCTCTATCATCTGTGGTAGGTTATTTATAAAAGCAAACAAGATATTTAAATGGTAAATCAAGATTTTGGGCTTATTAAATAGCATATATAATTAGCTAATAGAAGAGTTGCATGCATGATGGGTTTGAGTGGAGTAAAGTTGGCTTCACTTTACACCATAATCCATTCACATATAAAATAGCCATTTAAACATATTGGGAGGAGAAAAGTACTTTTAGCAAAGCAAATTTCTCCTTTACCAAAGCTATTCCCTGTTGTCATCTTTTCTCTTTTATCTTTTTCATTTAATTAACTGCATTCACAGTAGACTTTTTTTATATAAACCAATATTCTATATTATATTTATAGACTATACTTATCTACCTTAATAATATATATAGGGGTTCATTTAAGGAAGAACTGATTAATTTATGATAACTGTGAAATATAATCTCAACTACATATCAATGGATAAAGTAGAAAACTAATATTTTTGGTAAGTTGACTTAAAATCATAGTTAAAGGACATTTTAGGTATTTTAAAAGTTTTATCTCTCCTCCCTCTCTCTCTCTCTCTCTCTCTCTCTCTCTCTCTCTATCCGGTCTTTGACGAACACTATGTGATACTCAAAATAGACCAAGATAGATCATGTGATACCCCAAATGCATACAACGTGATATTCAAGACACATTAAGTAAAGTTTGAGACCATTGTGATACCAAATATGGTACCACTGTGACACCAACTGTGGCAGAGATGAGGGGAGGGAGATGGGCAGTGAGGGGGTCACAGGGACAAAGATGGGGCTAGCTGTCGGGAATGCTCACAGGTGAGTGTTAAGTGGTCGATCATCGGAGACGGCATCTTAGTCAGACAAGATGATCGAAGAAGGTCACTGGAGTGGTGGTGGGTGCCGGAGAGGGCCATCGGATTTGGTCCGTGCGCGTGCCGTGTGTGTGTGTGTATATATATATATTAAAATAATTAAAGTAAATTGAAATATTAAACTAATTAAAGTAAATTGAATAATCAACACAATTGACTAGTTTAACCTTTGTTATATTTTAGTACATAACATTAATTATCTAAAATGATTGACTCATATTGGACCTCACAGTTATTACAAACTATGTACTTCTCATTTGATTAGGCCCCTATGTGTGTGTGTATATTTATATGTATGTATCTTAACACTACTAGAATACAAAGTATCATCAATGGAAATTAGCAACGAAAAAAAATCTCTCGCTGATCAGCGAGGAAATGGCCAAAAATTAGTTTTGTTGCTGATCAGATAGGGATCAACGAGAGAATTGTCAAGAACCAGTTCTCTCGCTGATCAGCGATGGATCAGCGAGGGATCAACAAAAGAATGGCCAAAAACCAGTTCCTGTTGTGAGGGATAAGCGAGATAATTCGTCAAAAACAAGTTTTTGATAAAGTTTTTAAATGAAATTCAAATATAATATAATAATTTACATCTTTTCATATTACTTTAAATAATAAATCATGAACCATAATTTTACACTGCCATTACAAAAATGTAACATCACATACATAAATAAAAACAAACATTGAATAATAAATAACATTATAAATCACTTGTAACGCCTAATATATTTTTTTCAATGTCTTTTGCAATTTGACATATTTTTTAATACTAAAAATATATTTTATAAAATTATAAAATTATTTATTTTATATTAAACTATATATATATATATATAGACTATATTATAAAACATTTGACAAATACTCTTAAAAACCATTTTTTATGCATGAAATACTGTTTATTGATGCATATTACTTAAAATTAATTATTACAAGTAAATTAAAGAAATTACACAAACAAATAACAACTTATATATATATATATATATATATATATTTATGATATCTTCAAAATTATATTTAAAAAAATCATTGATTGTTTAAAACAATATAAATCCATATTATAATATCGACAAAGACCAAAAAAAATAAAACGAAATATTAAAATCGATATATATCTCGATGCATTGCGCAAGTATATCTTTCTAGTATTATTGAAAACATTTATATCAGACTTAAATAACAATATACAGTGGATGTTTTATCTTGGTGTAAAGAATAACACAATATGTTGGATGACATTTAAACCAATATAAAACAATTATAAAACGGTTGTGAACATGAAAAATACCGCTTTATCGTAGTGATATGTTTATATTTATGTGAACGGTTTATATTTACTCTCACGTATAAGTATATAACATAATTCAATCAACTACTTCAATAAAGTGAAAACCCTAACTTTTAGGGTTTTCCAATATAATGAAAGATTTTTCATGAGAAATTTTTTATCATACGTTATAACTGTGTTTGCAGAACCTCAATATCCACTGGTTTATTAGCTAAATGGCAATTGGCGGATACAATATGTTCAGTCGTTTCTCATGGATTTTCATAACCCTACTGGACAAAAATGGGATATGCATTTAAAATGGATGTACGAGTAATGTATATATCATGAGCGATACAGAAATAGATCGATCTGTTCCTTTATCCAAGAAAAAGTATTTATAGTTTGCATGGTCCAACCATTGATCCCGATATGATATTTTTTTTCAGATGTTTTTCGTATTTGATAGGTTTATAGTAGAATTTTATAAATGTTTTGTACTTATTCATGTTTATTAATATAGTTAAATTGATATTTAAATATAATTACATTTAAGTATGATTTATAAATAAATCTATACTATATTATAAAGCATTTGACAAAAGCTCTAAAAACCATTTCTTATGCATGAAGTACTGTTTATTGATGCATATTACTTAAAATTCAATATTACAATTAAATTATGCAWAARTAMAACTTATTAAAGCTCCATGTTTGAATTCGTGTAACTAACTACGGATAAACATAATCAAATAGAGAATAAACATCTCATTTTAAAATATAAAAAATCTAAAATATAATTGGGATAATTATCGAGGTTCTAAGAGAATCATTTTCTTTATAAAATTTTTATTGTTAAGCCAAAAATAAATTACTTTACTATTTGACCTAAATTAAATTATAATAAAAAAATTATATAAAACACAAGAACTTTTAAATAGTTGATTTAATATTAATATCGATATATTTTTAAAAAAAATTATGATGTCTTCAAATTTATTTTTATTCAAAAGTAAAAACATTATCTTTCTCAAAACTACATAAATCGTATTATATCAACAAAGACAAAAAATAAAATGAAACATTAAAATAAATATGTATTTTGCTGCATTGTGCGAGTACCTTCTAGTAGTGTAAAATAGATACACAATTAAAATAATTATATTTTTTTTGATATACTTAAATTACCATATAGAAAAATTGTGTAGATATTTGTATATAGTTTTTACAAATTCTTTTGAAAATCCATTTTTTTTTTATAAATTCACTTTCTTCTAAAAATATAACTATTGGTGTTTCATATAATCCATAAAGTTATATAAAAATATAAATTTATGTTTTAAATTAATTTGAATATATAAAAAATATTACTTCAATTATATATACGTGTCCAATGCAGCGAGATACATTTCAATTTTAATATTTTATTTTATAATACAGTTTTGTATAATTTTGGGAAAACGATAATGGTTTTATATTTGAATGAAATATAAACATGAGATCCATAAATTTTTTTATCGATATCAGTATCAAATTAATAATTTAAACGTTCTCATTTTTATATTATCTTTTTGATATAATTTAATTTAGATTTAATAACGAAATAGTTTATTTTAGGTCTAATAATAATGTTTTTATAGAGATAATTTTAGTTCAATCTTTTTATTATAATTTATTTTAGGGTTAATAAAGAAATAATTTATTTTAGGTTTAATAATATCATTTTTTATAAAGATAATAATTAAGAATTTTGTTAAATTCAACATATAGCTTAAAAAAATTGTACTCATGCATCGTTTACGTGTAATCTTGAATTTTAAGTAATATACAACATTAAATAATACTTGATGTATTAAAAATTGTTTTCAAGAGTTTTTACTTAAATGTTTTATAATACAATATAGATTATACGTAACGGATTTCTAGGTAAATTATGCGTATATATACAAATTAAAATGCGAAACATATAAAATTCATTTAGCCATAATCATTCTTCTAAAATTGTTGCAAAATCTTCTAAAATTATGAGAAATAGCAATCACATAAAAGAAGTCAACAAAATTGCAGGTAAGGTTGTTTGTCGAACAAGAAAGAGAGAAATAATACACGACAAAACAAATGAATTTTACCTATACAAATCACTTAGAGAAATTTTTGCGGGTGATTATCGTCAGATCACTTAGAAAATACCAATGGTTCGGTAGAATCCGATGTTTTTCAAGAAAATATCAATGGATCACCTAGAGAATCCCTTGGTAATCTAATTAGTCACTGATTTGAATTACCCACCAACTTTTATGACGGTTTTTGTGACGAATCAATCTTTAAGGACAGATTTCCCAAGGGAAAATTCTGTAGACAAAAGTCTTTCACTTAGTAGTGACATGTAGTACGTGGAGATTATTAAATAGGGTTTTATTTGGTGCATCAATCATAAAATTAGTCATCGGGAAAAACAAAGATGAACGACACTAACTGATAGGAGACTTCAATCTTCAAATTGGAGACCCATAGAGAAGGGATTGTAGATTTGCAATCGTATTTAGGATTTGAACGAATCAACAAATCTGGTAGAAAAGAGGAGGAAATTCGGGCATCAAGTGAAATTGCTAAAACATTATAGTTATCGAAATGGGCCAAAATAAGAGGTAGCAGACCGTATGTATTAAACTAAAACATGGGCTAAAAATCAAAATACATACATAATTGGCCCCAAAGAAGTTCGGGGGCCCTGAAACTTTTGGGGGCCACATTCGAAATCTCACATTGATAGACCTATGAACACAATCTTACTCAAACTATACCTCCAAAATAAGATATACTTGACTTGTTTGATTTGACGCATATGTGCTTATACGCAATACCCATTTATTAATCCTCTAAATAACATTCATAAAGGACGTTTCAAATGCAACCCATCACATTTGTACAATCAATGCAACCCAATTAATTGCGATATTTATAGAAATGACGAGAGTTCATTTATTATGATTTGAATATTTATGGAAGATGACTAGGGTTTATTAATTATGATCAATATTTTATGTTATGAAACAATCAAAACTTTTATGAAATCATATATTATTCAAATTAAGGGGGTGTTTGGGATTGCTTATTTAAAACAACTTATGATTTTTTGTAAAAGTGTTAATTAACTTATGTGGTATCAAACTGAAGTTTTGTAAAAAGTGTTTGGATTAGCTTACAGCGGTACCAAACTGCAATAAGCTGATAAGTTGTTTTTAGTGTTTGGCAAATTTCGCTTATATCTGTAAAATGACCAAAAAGTACAGAGAGAAGATTGATGTTGTTATATGGAGAAGGGAGAAGATTGAGATCGATGTTATCTGGAGGAAAAAAGATAGGTATAAAGGGTAATAGGGTTAAAATGGTAAACTGGTAATAAGCAGTTTTTCATAAGTCATGATGGATTAACTTATCAAAAACTGCTTATTACCGGGTTGGCACCGGTATAAGCAGTTTTCTTTTTTCTTATCCAAACACTAGGTATTAGCTTATCACCGGTGCCAGACTGAAATAAGTCAATAAGCAGATAAAATAAGCAATCCCAAACACCCCCTAAATGGAGAGATGAGATTGAGTTGTATTGGTTGTACAAATATAAAGGGTTGCATAATAACTCACTTTTTCATAAACCTAAATCTTATATAGGATAAAACATGATGTTGAATATCGTATGTCACTTTTAGGATTGAAATTAAAACCCATCGACTATATATATAAATGCATATGTTTGAACCCTAATATATATATATATATATATATATATATATATATAAAATATGATATGATATGATATGTAAATATAGAGTTGATAAGAGCATGTGCTACCCATCATTTGCTTTATGTTTGTTGAGTTAATTAGCAAACGATTTGTGGTCATAAGTATAACGGCTCTTCATGTAATGAAGTGTCTCTTGGCAACCCACTGTTGGCCATTGCCATTACGAGGTCCACTAACTTTAACCTCTTATTAATACTTTACTTAGTTATATATATAAATGTTTTAATACAAATGTGTAATATATAAAGAGAGAAAGAGATGAGTTATTATACAACCATTTACATTTATATAACTAATACAACTCAATCTTAATCGTCCATTTAATTTAATGAATATGTGATTTTATAAAAGTTTTGATTGTTTTCTAATATAAAGTATTGACCATAATTAATGAACTCTGGTTATCCTTCATAAATATTCAAATCATAATAAATCAACTCTCATCATTTTCATAAATATCTCATTTAATTGAGTTGCATTGGTTGTACGAATGTGGTAGTTTACATTTGAAATGTCATATATATATATATATATATATATATATATATATATATACTAGAAGCGTACTCGCGCAATGCAACGAGATACATCATGATTTTAATATTTCATTTTCTTCTTTATCTCAGTCAATATTATAATATGGCTTTATGTGATTTTGAGAAAGTGATAATGTTTTTATTTTTGAATAAAATATATGTTTGAAGATATCATAAAAATTTGACAAAAATATATCGATATTAGTATCAAATTAACTATTTG
>NC_037528.1:9837628-9859482 GCF_001531365.2 Cynara cardunculus var. scolymus
AAAGTTTTCATTTTTTATGTAATTTCTTTAATTTATTTTTTATTATAATTTAATTTAAGTTTAATAATGAAATAATTTATTTTTGGTTTAATAATATAATATTTTATAAAGATAATAATTAAGTATTCTGTTAGAACTTAATGATTATCCTAATTATAGTTTAGGTTTTTTAAAATAAGATGTTTATCCTGTATTTGATTGTGTTTATTTGCAGCTAGTTACACGAATTCAGATATGGGATAAAATCGGATAGGGATGAACAGGTTTAAGAGTTTTAAGAGTTTAAGAGTTTTTAAGAGTTTTAGTCAAATGCTTTATAATATAGTATAGATATATATATATATATATATATATATATATATTAAATAGTCGTTTAATAATTTTTTATATTTTCTTTTTAACTAATACAGCTGTATTTTTTTCCTTTTTCGTCCATGATCACTTCATTTGTTGACTAAGATTTTGCAAATTTTTTTAAAAAACGTATTTTTGACTTAATATTATATGACCCATGCATAAAAAATACTATGTTTTGGTCATTTATTTAGAATAAACTAAAAAATTATTATTATATATATATATATATACATACATATACAGACATAGAGAGAGACTTGGGATCAAAGCATTGTAAAGGTAACATTTACAGTGTTTTTGTTGTGAAAGTTCGATTCTTTTTATCATTACAACGTTTTGTTGTGAAGTTTCAAATATAAAAAAAAAAATGGTCTTATGAAAACATGTTGGTCTCACGTGAACCCAACCCTATGTATATATAGATAATCAATTTCAAGTCACGTTTCTTGCTGCTTGCATTTAAAGTAAAAGTTATGGTTGTAATATTTGAATATTGTTTATGAGTTGAATTCTTGTCTTTTATTTTTTTTAATATTTATATTAAACGAAAAATATAATTCCACAAGCATGTATCGTACTTGTTTAAATGGGTGGTAGGTCTTTGGCCACCATGGACGTAACCTCAAAAGTGATGGAATTTTTTTTGTTCTACCAAACCAAACCAGAATATAATTCACAAAGACGGATCATGTTTCATGTGTATAATCAATTAAGTAAGGGGTTGTTTGGCAATTGCTGAATTGGCAATTGCTGAATGGTTTAGTGCAGAATGATTAAGAGGCTCTCAATATATAGTGTAAAATGAAATATAATTGTTTGGTAATTATGTTCAATAAAATTAGGGCTCTTAATGGTTAAGGGAAATCTAGGATACAAAATCATTCAAATGATTTAATTTAGAAACATTAAGAGGCAGACTTTTTTTGTCAAACAAGATTCACCTCTTAAACGATTCAGATGTTGTCTCTTAATGGAACTATTAAGAGGTAAACAAACAACCCCTAACTATGTGAATAGTATTGGAATATGGAAATCTTGTTTTATTAACTTATGGGTCGTTTACCTGATGCTTAGATGTTTACCAGATAACTATCTACTGTATGTCACTTACCTTACAAATGAGCATGACAATGACCAAAAATCTTTCTTGGTAAAAGACATTGAAAAAACCGAAAATCTTACCCCCGGTAAGTGAAGGAGAGAAGACTCTTACCCAGTAAGTGTTTACAGAGTAAAAGACGCTTACCAACAATCCATTTTGATGACCGAAAATTTTACCTGATACGATAAAGAATGGTGTTGACTCTTGACGATAATCATTTGGTAAACCACTAAAACACTATGTCTATTAGTTCTTGCAATTACTCATGGGTGATGATTAGTTGTTAGATTGTTGCAAGATTGAGAGTTTAAAAAACGGTTCATTTTTATATGATATTTTATACTTTTAAAGTAATTTTTGTTTATTCAACGATGTAAAATCTCCCAATGTGATAAAAGAACTGCTAATTAGCATCAATCTGCTAACTATGGATATGCTGCCTGAAGAGGAAATTGGATCCTAAATTGACGGGTCAGTGTAAGGATGAAAGCGAGTTGGTATGCTAATTCGTCCTCTTTGAAAACCAAAAGAGGTCCATAATCGCAAAATAACCATTTCCAACGGTTTAATACTAGTTACGCATGAAAGCTTGCCAAATCGTATTGAATCCCTTTGCGTAACGGTAATCTTAAAACCACATCAAATCAAAACATTCACCTTCTTTACCGACATAAATTAAACCTAACCATCTTTTCGTAGACTTATTACACATATTGTCGTATTTATCGGTATAACGATTCGTTTATTAAACCGGAATCAGCATCTTTCTTTAAATATATATATATTGATGAAAAGAGGAATTAACGAAAGGAGGTCTTGATATGAAATGCAAAATCCACTCATCATCAACCCTAAGAATGTGTGCACTACAAATTGGATTGTGGGGCAGAGTGTTGTGCAGGTTTTTTCTTCTTTTCTGGTTTCAATTTGACATCATTTTCAAGTTATCGAATGCTTCCTACCACTCCAATAAATCTTTATGGGTTCATACTAACTACGTTCACCAAATGGTCTTTGGCCTAGTGGTATCATAATCTTTGGCCTCCTAGGAGATCAGGGGTTCAAACTTCACCAAATGTGAAAAGGGTGTGTGAGTTTGTTTGTTGCATTTGTCGTATATAAATATTATATACTTAAGAAAAACAAGTACTACATTTAAAAGATGCCTATTATGATCTTACATAGAGTAGGATCATCTAACACACATCACTTGTATGGTTAATAACCTAATTTAAAAGGGAGAGAGAGGTTTAAACAATCATGAAAACGTAAGAAAGAAAGGTTAAGATGAGACTCATATATAAATCATTTGAAAAAGCTTTTTAAAAGATTCACATGTGAATTGAATTTATATAACTAATACATAACGTTGTTCTCATTTACATCTTCAAATAGAGTAAATCATCAAGATTTTAACTTCTTATTAGATGTTTTTCTTTGGATAGGTTTGACTTTAATATGATCAATATACCTGAATCGAAACGTGACGTTGGCTGCTACGCGACAAGAAAATAAGTTGTTTTTCTTATTAGATGTTTTTCTTCTAGTGAGATCTATTGTGTACTTTAAGAAAATATGTTGGGTTATTGACCAGCATCTTCCTAAATCGAAACGTGGCGTTATTTGCTACACCATAAGGAAATAAGTTGCGCCTTCTACACCAGTAATTGCTTTTGACATAGTGGTAAACGTTTGGATCCTAACAAAATATTATAACCAATATATATATATATATATAAAAGGATTGATTGTATGTGTAGATATCTTCATATTAAATATGGGTTGACCTAATTAACTAATTCAATTGATTGTGTCATCATCTTCTATTCATTTAATTAATCTTCTCCATTCAAGTTACCAAACTCGAATAGTAACACTCACTTGATTAAGATAAATATCGTTTAGTATTCATAACAAGCTAAACAATAAGTAGGTTTGCTCATACATACATACATACATACATACATACATACATACATAGAGAGCGAGGTTCAAACGAGAACATTCACTAAATAAAAAGAACACGAAAACGGTCAATTCACGTGTAGAATCACATGTAAATTTACACTAATGAATAACGTAAAGGTGGGCAAATTAACGATGTGCCCGCAATCTCAGGTCGCGACCAAAGTCGCGTGAATCACATGCAATCTTACACTTGATTTTTAGTGTAAAATCAAATGTGACCGTTATACACCAGACACTCTCTATATACATAGGGTTTTGGAGGATTCTTTCTTTCTGTAATTCTCAAATTTCAGAATGACATACTTTTCTTTCCTATTTGATCTAATTTGTACCCTTTCCCGATTGTCTCTCTGAAACAGTTGGGACAACCCATTCTTACCACAAGCTTTTAATAATATGGCTCTCAAGCCGATACTTGACATGTCCCCCAACGTGGGAGACATCTCTAATTCCCCCCCCCCCCCCTTCTACCGATTCTTTGGCCCTAAGAACGCTGGTTAATTCTTTATTGAGGTTAATCTCGTTATTCTTCTTTTCCTTTTGCCGCAATAAAACCTACTTAAATAATAGTGTGTTATCCATAACATAACAAAGAGGATTCCTGAGCATGCATGCACAAACACACACAACTCCCCTTTTTACCAATAAATTATACTTGTTGAGAGATTGAGGAGAGAGATTGAGTGGAGCAAAGTGATTTTGCTTTTGGGCAATATCGAAGTGCGGTTACATGGCAACTTGTCCCATTTTCTTGCGTCCATTTCTGTCTCACACTACAACAAAACACATCAACATAAAGTCGTGTTTGATTGGTTTGAGCTTGACTTCAAAGGTCAAAAGTAGCAGGAGGTCCCAGGATCAAATCCACGGAGGAATAAAAATCCCCTTGTGGCCACGGAGGTTCAAATACGATGACTCTAGGCTATCCACATCATTTTAGATTTAAATTTTACGGATTATCAGTTTCCTTAATTAGTGTCACTGTATGACCAGCTTAAATTCAATCCATTATACTATAAAAAGCACCTCATAATTGTAAAACAAAATGCACCAATAACTTGTATCGACCTATAGAAAACCTATAAGCTTTTCACAACTCCAACAATGGTACAACCCGAATCGAAACTGGATGTGGTCATCATCGCCCCTCCAACCATCGAACACCAAGAAGAACCCGTTAAGCTATCGAGTAGTAAGAATCAAGAAAAACCCTCGAAGCCATCGATCATGGTTAACATCAATGCAAGCTACTTTAGGGTTTGCATATCTCTTGGTGGTCAAGCCTTGCTGTGGAAAACCCTAAGTGAAAAAACAGACATCCCACCTAACTTTCATAATCTGTTCACCATGTTACCATCGACCGCTTTTGTCCTCCTTTGGTGTGTCGCGCTCTGCGTGTTGGTGTCTCTATCGATCCTTTACGCTATGAGGTGCATTTTCTACTTCAACATGGTGAAAGCTGAATTCCATCACCATGTAGGAGTAAATTACCTGTTTGCACCATGGATTTCATGGCTCCTATTACTTCAATCTGCCCCATCGTTCATTTTTCGAAATAAATACTCTTACGAATATGTATGGTGGCTACTGATCATCCCCGTCGTAGGTCTTGATGTTAAGGTATACGGACAGTGGTTCACGACCGAAAAGAGGTTTCTGTCGATGGTGGCTAACCCTACGAGCCAACTTTCAGTGATAGGGAATTTTGTTGGAGCCCATGCTGCCATTAAAATGGGGTGGAGAGAAAGTGGTACATGCTTATTTACATTGGGACTGACTCATTACATGGTGGTTTTCATCACCCTTTATCAGAGGTTATCTGGCAGTAATCACCTCCCTTCCAGGCTCAGACCAGTTTTCTTCCTCTTTGTAGCCACCCCGAGCATGGCGGCCTTAGCTTGGAAATCCATTAATGGAAGCTTTGATGTCCAATGCAAAATGCTGTTTTTTCTATCCTTGTTTCTTTTTGCATCTTTGGTAAGTTGGTTCACTTCTCCATCATACAATCTATACATCAAACTAACACATTTTAGGTTTACTACAACAAAATCGGCTTTATGATATGTCAAAGATGTCTAAATATCTTAGGGGTTGTTTGTTTACCTCTTAATAGTTCCATTAAGAGGCAACATGTGAATCGTTAATAGGTGAATATTGTTTGGCAAAAAAAAAACTGCCTCTTAATGGTTCTAAAGCCCTCTGAATGATTTTGTATTATGGATCTCCCTTAACCGTTAAAGAGCCCAAATTTTATTGTACACAATTACCAAACAATTATATTTCATTTTGCACTATATCATGAGAGCCTATTAATCATTCTGACCACTTAATCATTCTGCACCAAACCATTCAGTAATTGTCAAAAAGCCTCTTAATACACTTATTTATAGGACTTAAATTTATTGGACTACAAATAATTGTGTCTTCTGTAAAAGCGTTATAATAAATGATAGGATGCAAATGCGTTTTCTAACAAAAAAATTAAGAATTTTTTGTTGTAAAAGTAATGTCTTATCAAAAAAATTTATATGATACTTATGGGAAATGTCCAATAAACACGTCTTTTTATAGACCACTTGTTTTTTTTTTAATTACTCTGGATATCCAACATGTTATGTGAGCCGACTAATCTCATGGCGACCGTTGGCTTTGCAGATAGCCCGGAGTCACCGGATTTGAACCTCCGTGGCCACAAAGGGATTTTTATTCTTCCTTGGATTTGAACATGTGACCTCCTAGTGCTTTTGACCTTTGGAGCCAAGCTCAAACCAACCAGACATCACCTTTATAGTTTAGACCACTTGTTTTTACTTATACAGATGGACTAATATTTCAAGATTGTTCTAAATATCGTATCAACTTATTATAATATAAAACATGGAGCACAGTTGTTTAATCCCATCAACTTAAATCCTATAAAACATTATATTTAGATACTTTGACATATTTAGCGTCCTATAAAACTAATTGGTATTGTGTGAAACAGGCTAGTAGGCCGATGCTTTTTAAGAAATCAATGAAAGAGTTTAGCGTGGCATGGTGGGCTTTCTCTTTCCCGCTCACCTTCCTTGCTCTAGCCGCAACAGCATACGCTCATCAAGTGAAGTGTGTCGTCGCAAGCGGATTGGCAATACTTTTGTCAGCAATTTCTGTTCTTGTTTTTATCTTCTTGCTGGTCTTCTCCACTTTGAAGATCGACTCTCTTTTTGCCAATCCAAAATCACATCTGATGTACTAAAACGTGGTTTTAAGAATGTGTTATGCAAAATAAGAATTAGAATCAAAATATGTTGCATTTTCGTACAATTTTTATCTTTATATATGTATCAAAACAAAGGTCTACAACACTTGTTATGGCATATAGTCATTATCCCTTAGATGTTATAGCCTTGATCGTGACAAGAATAAGAAGTGGATTTATAAAAATATCGTGTTGTGTGTCCCAATTAAATGATAATTAGTCATGGAAGAAAAGTTAGGTCATTTTCAAGAATAAGATTCAGTGAGAAGGGTTGTTGGTAGAGGTTACAAAGGATGTGCCGGTCAACCCAACATGTGTGCTATGTTATTGTTTGATTTCTTTCATAAGCCAGAATTTTCATATACATATATATATATATATATATGGTATATTTCAAATGCAACCATATCCATTTGTACAACCAATACAACCCAATTAATTGAGATATTTATGGAAATGATGAGAGTTCATTAATTATGATCAATACTTTATATTAGTAAACAATCAAAACTTTTATGAAATCATATATTCATCAAATTAAATGGACGGTTGATATTGAGTTGTATTGGTTGTACAAATGTAAATAGTTGCATAATAATTCACTTCTACACATATAACTAGAGAGAAGTTGAAATAAAAACTATAAATATTATGAGAGCTAATCTATGCATTGATGCATATACATTATATGAATGTCAGGAGTATAATGTAACAATGCATATATACTTCCCTATATATTACATATACACTGATGAATATACTAATCGGCAAAGGATCTTTTGGTGATTTTGGTTGATTTTCACGGGTTTAGTTTTCACATCTATTGTTTCATCTATGAAATTGGTATTCAAGATTTGTAACATTTAATAAGTTTCTATTTGATGTTGAGAATATATATATATATATATATATATATATATATCAACTCATTTTTGTGACGGTGAAAATAATTTTGAGTCTTTAAATGAATTAATTTTTGAGAGAATTATGGATTTGGTGTGGGTGATATGTCAAAAATTACTACTAGCATCGCTATACTCGAATGGTTATGGATTTGGTCCTAGTGGTTGTCATTTTCTTCGGCTATGGTCCCTGTCGTTTACATTTGATGACATCGGTTGTTTTTCCCCGTTAAGCTAGAGATATGTTTTATGTACAATATTTATAAAAATCATTTTAAACACCCAATTAAATGTTGCCACATGTCCTCTTTCCTCTCTCTCTCTCTCCACTGCCACCATCTGTTGACCATCGTCGCCGCCCTTCCTAATTCCCCTCCGCCTTCGACTCCGACAACCGCAAGCAATTACAATAACCAAAAGTTTCATTCTACAAAAAAATCAAGAATCATGAATAAATTATCAAAATCATGAATAAATTATCAAAATCAAGGTCTGAATTCCATCCAACAAATCCCGTAAAATCAAACACCAATTGCAACAACCGAAGTTCAACAAAACCCATAAAATCAAACACCAATTACATAAGGGTTTTTCGACAAACCAAAAATCTAAATATAAACTGAAATAATAAAATAACCCTAAATCTAAATCAACAAACCCCTAAATCCATAACATTTTAGAGGGAGAAAGCATCAGTCTACCAAAAACATCATCATCAACAGACCCGTCTGAATTAAAGTGTCTCTTTACTTACTGTATATGATAGATGATCATAGACAACGCAATAACCGGAAATGACAAAGAACGAGGGCGGAGGGGAGATATTGCAGTGGTCAGAGTTGGAGAAAATGGTTGGACATGGGGGGACAATAGGTGGAGACAACAAAGCTTTCAAGTTATGGTTGTAGGTGATGAGAGGGGTTTGTCGCACAAGGAGGCGAAGGTAATAGTTGAAGGGGGAGGGGATGGAAGGAGAAAGTCGGCATGAATGGCAATCTGTGATGTGATGTAGCGTGGCCAACGGTAAAGAAGAAGAGGGGCAGGCCAGGTTGCCACTTGCAAGATCCCTCACTCCTAGATACATGTGGTATGTAAAACCACACGTTTTGAGTCCCTCAGGCTAACATATTTTGTTCCCGTAAAGAGAAATACATTTTTGGTCCCTATGGATAAAAGAGAAAAGAAAAGGTTAAAAAACCGAAAATACCCTTGATTAATTTAAATAAGTTAACATAACTTTTCTTATTCCATTAGCAGGAAGGACCTAAACTGTGTATTTTTACATACCATAGGCTCGAGAAGTGTAATAAACGGATTTCATAGACCATAACAGTATCAAATATAATTTGTTTCTTTAGCATTTCATTAATTATTGTTGATTTTGCTTTTTACTGTATTTATTGTCATTTGAAAAGTACAAAACATTGCATGGAATCCATGAATGAAAAAGGATTAATTAATGTTTTATTTAGAAAAAAGAGTCTTAATTTAAAAAAGGATTTAAATTACGTCGACAATGAAGTGTTGTCATGGATCTTATCGATAGATTCTATTCAAGTAATTATGTTTTGGTGAAAGAAAGCCCACTTCACTTTTTGCCCTATTTAAATCCATTTTTCTAGAAGAATTAGCTTTTACAAAAGAGTGGACGTTGCTACATAAATACAGGTTTGATGGTACGTCTATGTCTAGCGATGTGAGATTGTAACACGATGCCCACAAAAACTGAGGCGAAAGAGTGTTTCGAATCCCTTTATGGTGTTATACCCTAGTTCTGATACCGTGTTAGAATGATATATGTAAACACCTTTAAATATTCTTATATATACACACGTTTGTTGCATGGTTCGTATCTGGTTGGAGTGGACACTGGAACTCCTGACAGCCTCAGTTACTTTCGATATCGTTACCTAATCACCTAATACTTGCGACGTTGATGATTATTATAGTTTATATATAATCTCTCTAAGAAACTTAAGAGCACTAAACATTGAAAAGATTTGCTCTTTTAGAAAGTAATCTTGTGCACATCCATATGTTCTCATATGATAACCAACGTCTACTATTTTAGGAACTTAACACTTTGAGACATTTTGTGCCACTTTGGCTTTCGTTGGAGGGGATGTGCTGGAGTCTAATATCGGTTACACTTGGACAATCTGTCATCAACATATATGTATATGTAAGTTTGGAACCCACCTTTTCTTCTTAGAGACTCTTTTGACACTATAACAAAATCGGGTTTATAGGACACTCTCAAATTCTAAATGTCCTAATAGACCTCTTTATAGGACCAAAAAAATAAAGTGTCATATATAAAACGTCATATAAACTTATTACAGCACCTTTAGATAGGACATTTTATATTTTGGTCATATAAATTAAGTCTTATAAAGAGGTCTATTAGGACACTTTGAGATTGAGGGTGTCCTATAAACTCAATTTTGTTGTAGTGTGAAGTAATTTAATGAGGTTTTACATATTCTAACACCGCTATATATTAGAGCCAATCTCCACCATTCAAGGGACTTAACACTCTGAGACAATCCGTGCCTATCTAGCCTTTGTCGGAGTGGGTATGTTGAAGTCCCACATCGACCATGCATTTCTCCTCAATATATATATTGCATGAAACCTTTTTTCACTTCTTAACAGCTTTTTTTAACAGTATTCTAATAATCTAACGGTATTTCACAGATTCTCACAAATACGAGCACCAAAAATGAACAATGCAACTTCTTGACATCTTTTCATACGTTACTCGAGTTTTCCATAAAGTTTTGAACCAATAACGTTATTTGGACTTTGAGGTTGACGCGCATGAAGGGAAGAAGCGAAAAGGTGGGGTTCGAAGACAAAATCCGAAGTTAGGAAAAGGAGAAAGATAGCAAGGCTTTTCAACTACACATTTAAAGGTACCAAATTGTACATTTTGTATGTAATTAAATGGAAGCAAGCATTGAGGGCAGATTAAAAAGCAAAAAGGGAAGGATGGAGTGCATAATCCAGTCATAATCAACATATTTAGGGCATAAATTTTGCTAATTAATCGTAACTTTATTGGTTCTTAATTTAACACCTCGTTTCATGTAAATCCTCCCCCACCACTCAAATACAAACGTAATGTGATATCAAATAAGATATTTCAGAAACAATATGTTGTAGCAAAAGTTCAACATAAATAGAATATATATATATATATATATATATATATATGTATGTGTGTGTATGTATGTGTATATATATATATATGTATGTGTGTGTATGTATGTGTGTGCGTATATATATATATATATATATATAGAGAGAGAGAGAGAGAGAGAGAGAGAGAGAATGATAATGTTAAGACCATGGAAACTAGCACTTCCATCACGGGGTTAGGGCCTCTTATATATTCCATATCGTTTTAGCATTAATCACTTCAAAAGCTTATAGGAATTGTTTGACAGTTGTTGAATGGTTTAGGGGTTGTTTGGCAATTGTTGAATGATTTGGTGCAGAATGATTAAGTGGGCAGAATGATTAAGAGACTCTCATGATATAGTTGCAAAATGAAATATAATTGTTTGGTAATTGTGTACAATAAAATTAGGGCTCTTAATGGTTAAGGGAGATTCAGGATACAAAATCATTCAGAAAGTTTTAGAACCATTAAGCAACAGCCTTTTCTTTTTGTCAAACAAGATTCACCTTTAACGGTTCAGAGGTTGCCTCTTAATAGAACTATTAAGAGGTAAACAAACAACCTTTTAGTGTGAAATGATTAAGTGGTCAGAATGATTAAGAGACTTTTATGTAATGTAAAATGAAATATAAATTGTTTGATAATTGTTCAGAATGAAATTAGGCGTTGAATGGTTAAGGGAGACTCAAGATACAAAATCATTCAGAGGGTTTTAGAATCATTAAAAGACATGATTTTTTTTTTTTTGTCAAACGAAATTCAACTCTTAGCATTTAAATGTTGTCTCTTAATAGAACTATTAGGAGGTAAACAAACAGTCTCTTACTAATCATATAATATAACGAGGATTTAGGACGAATCGTTATCTTGAATTCCTTGATCTCCGTATATGAACCCGTTGCGCACTTTTGATTCGAAATGTGCGTCTTTCTTTTGTAATTCTTACCTTGAATTCCTTCGTTTCAACAATTTTATGATATCGTTTGTTGTATTGCATTCTTTGGTACATTGTTGACGGAAAACGATTCATGATTACATCAAATACTCTGGTAAGCGACTATGAGGCTCAAAACATCTTTACAAATTGTCACTGAAACTTTAAGGTGACGTTTGGTTTACAAAATGTAATATGTTGGAATTAGAATTTGTCGACAAAATTGGAATCTAAAAAAGTGGAATGGAACAGTCTGATTTGACAATGCATTTGGTTGGTAAGAATTGAGATGGAATCTGTTTGATGGGTTTGCTAAATATAATTTCGAAATTTGTAATAAAATAATGATAAATGACCAAAATACATCTTTATGAGATAAAAAGGAACTGGAATTCTATACTAAAACTCAAACAATAAACCATACTGATCATGAACAAAACCGAGCATTTCAATTCCTTCATATATCAAAACTGTTTTATGCATACAAAAAAAAACAGTCTTAAATATTTCACATACGAAACAACACTGTATAAACACTGCATATCAATTGTTTAATGTATATGAAAAAACTCGTTTATAAGTTTATACAAATTATATATTTTATAAAGAAAAAAATTTAATAAATAAAAATTAAAAACCACTCACTATGCACTTGATATCATATGTTGACCAAGGTGTAGCTTTTTCTAATTCCTCTTATAAATTGCACTAATATAAAGGCTTATATTTTATGTAGATCTTCCTTTACCTAATTTATTTTGTTTTTTATTTTTATTTTTATTTTATTATTTTATTTTATATTTTTCTTATCCAACCTAATTGTTCCATTATCCATGAAACATCTACACTTGTGAGGATTCCACAACATACACAAACATACATAGCTACCTTTTTGTATATCAATAAATTACCCTATCTCTATCATACAATTAATATTACAACTTAATATCAATTTTATATTTTATATATATATATATATATATAGAGGTCTCAGGTTCGAATACAAGAAGGAATAGAAATCTTTTTGTAGTCATAGAGGTTCAAATGCAGTGACTCTAAGCTACCCGTAAAACGAGTGATCCTTTTGGGATTAGTCGGCTTACATAACAGGTTGGATATCTAGGTTAATCAAAAAAAAATCATGTATTTGCCTAAATCAAAATAAGTATTATTAGTAATTTCTTAGAACACACAAATCATCTTATTTTAAAATGTATATTTATCTCAAATAATATATGATATTCAATTTGATATATATTGATCAACTTTATAAGCTAATGATCTAATGGTCTAAAGTTGTACAGTGGCAATTTTGTGATTACTGAGAAGTCTCGTGGCGTTTATGAATGTTCGGATTGTCAAATTGTAGATCTAATCCAAGGGTTGAGAATTGGTCTTACGGGTCTCATGAAAAACCATCGGTCTCACGTGATCCCAAATCTCTCTCTCTCTCTCTCTCTCTCTCTCTCTCTCTCTATATATATATATATAGGACCTTTTGAGACAATTATAGATCTTGGCAGGCAATTCTGATTGGTCAATAATAATCCATCCTCCCCCCCCCCCCCGGCGGGTGATTTTAGTAAATAACCAAATATATTTCACTATAATTGCCTAGCTAGACCTTATACGACAAATCGGATGTATAAGATGTCCAAAATGTCTAAGCGTTTTAATAAGCTATTGTCTGTATAGATTATGAAGGTTTTGCTTGTGAGGTTTTTCATAGATGGAATGAACATGTTTTTTTAATCGAGAATGAGAGACTTGTAAAAGAAAATTTTGTTTTATGCATAAAACTCTCTCTCTGATAGCTTATTGAATAAGTCACTTTCTTATATATTAAGCAACTATCAAATTAAGAAAGTGGATGAAAGTGATATTGCTTTTGTTAGTATTAAGTGGGTGATTACATAACCAACCCAATTTTCCTACGTCCATTTTGTCTCATTATATCACCAACTCCCGATTCTCTTATATAAACCCTAAACCCTAAACTAAACACCACAAATCCATAAACCTTCAAACACTTCTTACACTTTCTATCTACACCAACCTTACAACCTTTCTTGAGATCCAACAATGGTGCATCCCGAAATCGGATTAGAGGTAGTTATCGACTCATCGATCACCAAACACCACAAGCAACCCACGACCACCATAGGCCGCAAACAATCTGCCATCAAAACCCCCTCAAAACGATCCCAGCAAGGCGTTATTGCCACAATCAATGCTGGCTACTTCCGGATCTGCATGTCCCTTGGAGGTCAAGCTTTGTTATGGAAAACCCTAAGCGAAAAAACCGACATCTCACCCACTTTCGGAAATCTTTTCACGAAGATACCTTCGACCGCCTTCTTCCTCATCTGGTCCCTCGCCGTTTGCATCTTCGTATCCCTCTCCATCCTCTACATTCTTCGCTGCATTTTCCATTTCAAAATGGTGAAATCCGAATTCCATCATCATGTTGGAGTAAATTATCTTTTCGCACCTTGGATTTCATGGCTTCTGTTACTCCGATCGGCTCCGTCGTTCATTTTTCCGCATAAATATTCTTACGAATACGTTTGGTGGCCGCTTATCGTCCCTGTGATTGCTCTCGATCTCAAGATATACGGTCAGTGGTTCACGACGGAGAAAAGGTTTCTGTCGATGGTGGCTAACCCTACAAGCCAGATGTCGGTGATCGGAAACTTGGTCGGAGCTCACGCCGCCATTAAAATGGGGTGGAAAGAAAGTGGGATTTGCTTATTTACATTGGGAATGACACATTATTTGGTGGTTTTCATCACCCTTTACCAACGTTTATCGGGCAACAATCACCTTCCGTCCAGGCTCCGACCCGTTTTCTTCCTGTTCGTCGCCACCCCGAGCATGGCGGCGTTAGCTTGGAAATCCATTAATGGAAACTTCGATATGCTTTGCAAAATGCTCTTCTTTCTATCCTTATTTCTCTTCACATCATTGGTAGGTTAATTAGCTTTTTAAGATTACAATGCTATAACAAAATCGGTTTTATAGAACGTAAACTATATGTGTCTAAGGGCTCGTTTGTTAGCAGGTTAATGAACTTAATATGACTTATAGCTTATTCGGTCAGTTATATATTTGGTAGTGGCTTAATAATATAGAAAGTGACTTATTTAGTAAGCTTCTAGAGAAAAGTTTTACATGAAAGTCAAGTTTTTTCCCAAACTTCCTCCACCCAATTAAAAAACATGCTTCTTCCATCTATAAAAACTCTCCCTCAAACAATAATTTTCCCAAAGACAGATTAATTCACATAGTTTTATCCATACAAAACTTAATTGAAAACCAACCAAACAACCCTTAATAGACTGCAGTTTTATAGGACTTAAGTTTACATGGTCAAACAATTATGCATCTTATATAGTGTTACAATGGGATGTTAAGACGTATTTGAGCATCTAGCAGGTTTTTAGGACACTTTTTTTCAAATAAAATGTCTTATTAGCTTTTTTAAATGATAGAAATGTCCAATAAACATATGTTTTATGTATGGCATTTTCTAAATGACAAGTGTCCAAAATACACATTTTTTAATGATAGAAAAGACCCGATTGGGTTCAGGCCTTTGAAACCCATTTTTCAATAAGCAAAAAAAAAGCCTCGGCTTTTGTAGGAACAATGGATCCTGCAAGGAAAGAAGCGCGCATTCACACTACAAGAGAGCGCAATCCTAAAAGACCACTCTTTCGTCTAAGGATGCCTAACCGCCACACTATTCAGCGGTTGAAAAAACCAATTCATTCCAAGGCAAACAAAGAGCCCATGCCGGGCTCGACTTTAGAGTTGAAAGAGGGTATGATCGGGCTATTTCAATAAGGGCTTTTAACCGGGCCATGAAAAAAAGTTTGGCCTTAATTGGCTTCATGGTGAGGCATGGGCTCAGGCTTACAAGACCCGGGTTTTTGGTCCAGGCTTCGGGCCTAACCCCTTTTCGCATCTCTAGGCATTGTATATGTACTTCGATCCTAATAAAACAATATCCTATGATATTTAGACATATTTAACGTCCTATAAAATCGATTTTTGTTACAGTACAGTTCTATACAGACATTAACTCCAGAATTATCTCAAAATTTCTAACTTTGTGCAGGCTAGTAGGCCAGTGCTTTTCAAGAAATCTTTAAAAAGCTTCAGTGTGGCATGGTGGGCTTTCTCCTTTCCCCTATCCTTTCTGGCATTGGCCTCCACAGCATATGCTCAACAGGTGAAGGGGGTGACAGCGAACGGATTGGCGCTTATTTTATCGACGATTTCGGTTCTCGTTTTTGTCTTTCTGTTGGTCTGCTCGACGTTAAAGATCGACTCACTTCTTCGAAACCCGGTTCTAAGTTTCTCTGACGAAAATTGAGGACGTCCCCAAATGTGTGATAGCTTTTTTGCATGTTTTCTAATCGGTTTTTAGTCGTTTTGGATGTATCTTTGCGTATATTAGCTGATCATCGTTAGCTTTCATTAAGTTCCCGATTTGTTCAAGTTCTCGGTTATCGACCTTTTTGCAAAATCAAAATTTATCTTCGGCATCATCGGCCGTAAAATGGGTAAGCTTTAATAAAGGGTCGTTCACCAACATAAATTGCGTAAATGCTAACCAAGACGCGTGTGTTGGGTTTACACTAATCACAGACGGAATAAGAGTCCCTCCATTAATTACAACGAAATTGGGTTTATAGAACGTTTAAAATGTCTAAGGGGCTGTTTACTAAACACTTACCCCGTAAGCGCTTACCGACAAAATTTAACACTATCATTGTAACAAAACGGTATCATATGTAACAATTTACCCGGTAAACGCTTACCGTGGTAAGAGTCGTCGCCCTCACTTACTGGGTAAGACTCTTTGTCTTTGTCTCGCTCTTACCAGGTAAGATTCTTGGTCCTTACCATATTCATCTGATAAGATAATGTGACTTGGTGTTCACTTACCCGAGTAAGCGTTTGGTAAACGGCCCCTAAATGTCTTAATATATAGTGCTAACGTTTTTGGGCTTATAACAAGCTTTTAAAGAACATTTTTAAAATAAAATGTCGTATTAATTATTTTACAAGACAATTTTAAAAAATGTCCTATAAAATACACTTTTTTAACAGACAATTTGTGTTTATAAGACACTTTATCAAATATTGTCCTATAAAATAACTAATACAACACTTTATTTTCAAAATGTTCTGAAAAAGTTGTTAAAACGCTCAAAAGTGTCCTAAACCCTATTGTAACACTTTTAGATATATGACGTTTTATTGTTTATTCCATAAATCAAATCCTATAAAACATTATATTATAAATTCTAGATCTTTTAAACGTCGTATAAACTCAATTTTGTTGTAGTGAACTCCTTTAAAACATCCACGATGGTGGAGCTTTCGTTTAGCGTTTCCCAGAAAAGAAAGTGGGACCCACATAAAACACTTGGCTTGTAACTACACAAACAAAAGAGGTTTTCTTTGTTGGTGGCTCTTCTTTCACAATCTCATGTGGCCAATAAGCTTTCTAAAAAAGTATGGTAACGAGTAGGAGTGCTTTAAAACCCGATCATCCCGACTAACTTGATCAACCCAACCTAACGCGAAATAACGAAACCCGAAGCAACCTGATGTATAATCGAGTTGTAAAATTGTCAAACCGTAGGTATTGGGTTACTATTATTTGAACCCAACTCAACCCAATGAACCCGATATCCTTTTATTTCTTGTAACTTAATATGATTGTTGAATTTCTATTAATATTAATATATATATTAGGCAATTACACTATCATGTATGTTTTTCATATACACATATTTTCAATCTATTCATATCTCTACATAACTCATTCAGTAACTGTGAACGTATATATGTAAATTGAGAAAATTAACTGAATGTGATATACGTAAGAAATACGAATAAGTTGTATCAAATGATTGATGATGAAAAAGAAATTACGAATAGAGAAATAAAAATATTCAAGGTTAGAAGAATATTTTAATATACCAAAATATCAACCCGACCGCAAGCATTGGGTTGGGTTGTTCAAATGTCATCAACCCGATCAACCCAACCCATGAGCACTCCTAGTAACGAGCATCTCTTAGCTTACCATGTTAGCATCATGAACCAGTAAGAGGAACTTGGTAAATAACAGCATCATCACTGACAGGATAACGCTGCAAGAGGCGGTAAACAGGTAATAAACAGCCTTAAGATAACGGATTTAAAAACAAAGTTGTCATCCAACTGAATGATTCACACTCAGCCTTCGTATAATCTCTTAACGGGATTTGAACACACGGCCTGTAAATGTACGATAAGCAACCAAACCAAACAAACCCAGTAAATCCCATACAAAGCAGAGGATGATGTACACAGAAATTGCCTAAACACTCGATAAACCAATCTTTATACAACAAAACAACCATCACCAAGAAGAGATCAAAGCAACTTCCCATTTCTGTATGAAAATATCAAAATCATTCTTGTACAAACCAAATGGAATTTTCCTCTTAAACATCTAACTAGCTTTCTACCAACATATCATACCATTTTTATCACATGTAAAACCAAAAAATAACTCGAAAAACCGAATAGAAAACAGAGTATTAGATTAGGCAAAAGTAGTAGTTCGAATCTTACGTAACTTTTTTGCCACCAGAATGCGACAATCTTCGATCCAGCGATTGCAATTGGGCTCGTAGATTTTGGTTGTCCTCAAGCAAACGGTCGTATTCAAGAAGGAACCCTTCGGATTGTTTCTTTAATGCAATTGCATTAGCTTCCGCATTGCTTGCATCTTTTGTCTTTTCGTCGAGTTCTGACTCGAGACGGCTAAGTTTTTCCTTTAGAGTCGTTAGTTCGCCCTCTAACGCTTTAACTTCATCTTGGCTTCCGTTTTTGCCGTTTTCGATTATCCGGTTTTGTTTCTTGATAGCATCCATGTTTTTTCTTCGTATACGGAGTTCTCTGATGTAATGGTGTAGTCGGTCGATCATTAGTGCAAGAAACAAGGAGAACCCTGCAAGAGACGGGGATGATCTTTAATAGACACTTTATTTTAAAACTGCCCTAAAAAGCTTGACAAGACATCCACAAGCGTCATATCAACTTATTGTAACACTTTTATATAGAACGCACAACTGTTTGGTCTTGTAAACTCAAGTCCTGTAAAGCCGTCTATTAGAACACTTTGGGTCTTTTCTGTTAGCAGCTTAATGGAACACACAACTTATTTAGGTCAGCTATACATGACTATTTGGTAGTGGCTTATTCAGTAAGCTTCTAGGGGGAGCTTTATACAAAAAGTCAGGTTTTTTCCAAGCTTGCCCCTGCCAATTAAAAAAGATGCTCCTTCCATCTATGAAAAACCCACCCAAACAAAAACCTTCCCAATCATCCGGACTGTTTAATCCACAAAGACGGCTTTATACATACGGTGATACAAGACTTGATAGAAAACTAACTAAACAGCCCTTTAGACATATTTGGCGTCCTATATACTCGATTTTGTAGCAATGAGCATATGAGCTCGGATGTTGAACTCGTGTCAAGGATGGCCATTCTTAAGTCGGATTACAAAAGCTTCATATTTACACCAAACCAAACAAAACGAACCCAGTAAAAATCTAAATCGGAGATGGTATCTGCAGGGTGAATGTATGGAGACTTGTCTTCTACCCACACAAAGTAGAGCAGTTGTTTCTTTGTTGCAAGTTTCTTAGGTCCGCCCCTATTCTCCTAAAGGGCCCCCCCTCCTGTTTAAGCATGGTTCCCGACCACTATTAGCTAAAAAACGAGCTATCTGGACTCTATGCACGAAAGGCCGATTAACAACAAGGGCACATTTGACATTTCTGACACAATGGTCGAGTAAAGTTCGCATTTTTCTTGTATCTAAAAGCTAAAACCAAACCGACACTTCATATCTCACTCGAAAGCAGGGTTTGGGGTTTGATATACACAGCCATGTCAACGGGGGGCGACTGTTTCTATGAAGACCTAAGTAGTTTCTTGTATCTACATTCATCAAAAGGACCTTTTTGCCCCTCTGGTGATTTCAGATTCTGAAGAAAACAACAAAATCCCAATCTAATTTTGAATGTTAACCCAGTTAAAGATCTCCAATTAGTAAAACCCTATATTCTTCTATCCAATACTAATTTCATTTTCACTTCGTTTCCCCAAATTCCCAAAATCAGTGGACGTTATGTGTGAATATTGCCAAATTAACACAGTTGAGTCCATCAAAACCTAAATCCTGATGCCAATTGGTCAATTGCACAGCCTAATTCATATGAACACAACAGTAATTATGCAAAAGCACACAAAGTAACAAAATCGAGTTCGTACCCATGAGAGAAGCTTCAAGAAGGTGTCTGGCGGCAAGAATCTGATCCGTCGGAGTAAGTTCGCCATCGCCGTCGTCTCTGTTCCCGCGGTTATGGATCCGGATAACACTGTACACACTAGACATCATCACGACAAATATAGTTGATCCGACGGCCTTCACAACGAGAGGCGCTTGACCACGTTTGACCCGATCCAAACCCATGATCACAAGCTTCCTTAGAGGGGTTTTGAACACGAAGATCACGATCAATGCCATCTCGGCGAATATGAGAGTGAAGAGAATTTGGATCATGGTTGTAGATGGATTTGTGCGGATGTGATTGTGCAGTTGCAGGATAGTAGCGTAGGCTTGAGGTGTATGGGATCACTGTAAGCACCCTCGATGATGAGACGAAGAAGAAGAGGCGAGGGTTTGTGTACCTTTTTAGAACTTCTTTGGAAATTTATTATAATGCATTTTAGCCCTTAAAGTTTTAAAATTTAGCAATTTTAGCCCACAAAGTTTTCAAATGTATCAGATTTACCCCTCAAAGTTTTAAAATGTATCAAATTTTAGCCCACAAAAGTTTTCGTTGAATGGCATCGTATGATTTTGCAAAAAAGTCCCTTATTTTATTTTGTGGTTTTTTTCTATTTTTTATGTCTTTACATTCAATTAAACACCTGATATTTTAATATTATGTAATGAGTAATTTCAAATTACAGTTATTAAGAAACATTACATTCGGTTTTAATGTTATGGTGAGTTAATTATATAAAGGAGCAGCAAGTCAACATTAGACATTTAGCCGTTAATGTGTTTGCTTGAATTGATAGTTGAAACCCTAGCAATGTCAGTTACGGTTCTTCCTCTATTTTTGCATGAAGAACCCTAATTTAATAGGTGTATAAGCACCAAAAACGGTCTTATGATTTGAGTTCTTGGAATCGGTGGAATCGTTCAAAAACCGAGTTATCAAATTCTTCGCTTAAACTCGTACGGATTCACTCCTCAAAATCAACATGGAAGGCACAACGTCGTCATGAAGAACGTCGCTTATGATCAATACTTCTTATTCTCTTGTATTGTTGTTCAGTTTTGCTAAGTTTAAGTCGCCTGCGTTTTGGGTCTTAATCTTGCCACCAGGGGAGATTAGGAATATGGTGGATGAAGGAGGAGAGTCAGACAAGGTTCGAAAGAAAGGATGGATGCGATAAAGAGAGGGAAAAGAAAAAATGACTAAAATGCCCTCATACGAGGGACATGATTTTACATAACAAACCAGAAGTGGACAGTGTCGGTGATAAAGATCGAAACTATGCGAAAACTAACACGATTATATGACCTAAAGATGTAAGCAAACAAACTGTATGGACGAAATGCGATAATTTCACCAAAAATACAACAACAAAATATAATTTCCCTCTTTTAGGTGAATAATTGTTGATTGCTTGGTAGTTGTTGTTTAGTTATGAACATGGTAGGTTCATCATTCATAAGCTTCTTTTTGCAAACAAGCCCTTGATTTTTACCATCTTTCAACTTAAAGTCCTCCAAGAAATGAAATTTGCAAATCAAGCCCTTAAAAGGCTAAGATTGTAAAATTTCTTAATGTTTCAATTCCAGTCCTTCAATAACTAATATCCACAAATAAACACCCTAAACTTTAATTGTTTTTCAACTTCAAGTTCCTCAGGAAATGAGATTTACAAAATAAACCCCCACATAAATGGAAATCATGGCTAGCATGCTTATGGTTAATTGGTTATGGGTCTTGCCATCTTAGCAATTAAACAAATGGAACGTTGTCAGTGTGTGGGTGGGGTGTAGGGGGGTGGGG
>NC_037528.1:9860227-9864886 GCF_001531365.2 Cynara cardunculus var. scolymus
TATAGGAACTTAGTTGTTTGTGGTAATTGTGAGATCCAATATGAGCCAATCATTTAAATAATTAATGTTATATCCTAAAATAACATAAAGGGTAAATTGGTAATGYTATAATTATAAAACCCTAGATGCTTTAGGTACTCTTCTCCTTTGTCTACTTCTTCTCCGGCCACCCCCATCTACTTCTTCATTGACGGTTTCCCTTCCACAACCATCTCATCTTCTCCTTTATTAGAAAACCTTATCTCTCTTCTTTGATTTGGCCCCATGAAATCAACAACCCTTTCTGGTTTTGCTTTGACTGTTTCTTTGATGGCTTCAAAGCATTGACTGGGACTTGCTGGAGTGGTTCACGAGGCAGATGACGGAGACGAGACACAACAGAGGCAGTGCGAAGGGGAAGGTTCGGGTGTGCTTTGCCTATTTCCTCGTCCCTGTGTTGGTATTAGTTCGTACGGTGGTGCAGGGGTGCGTGCGTGTGTTGCGGAAGGTGAAAGGGAGAAGGGAGATAAGGAGATGGTGACTGCAACAATGAAGGGGTGGTCGGAGAAGATGGATTGGGAAAGGATGAGACGGATGAAAATTCTGTGGTACATGGTGGTACCCAAATTGGTAATACATTGGGTAATGGGTATCACAGGTTGGCCGGAGAAGATGGATTGGGAAAGGAAGAGACGGGTGAAAATTTTGTGGTACATGGTGGTACCCCAATTGGTAATACATTGGGTAATGGGTATCATAGGGCGGCCGGAGAAGATGGATTGGGAAAGGAGGAGACGGATGAAAATTTTATGGTACATGGTGGTACCCCAATTGGTAATACATTAGGTAATGGGTATCACAGGGTGGGCAAAGAAGATGGATTGGGAAAGGAGGAGACGGGTGAAAATTCTATGGTACATGGTAGTACCCCAATTGGTAATACATTGGTACCTGCCGGATTAATGTTCACCGGAGGCCGGAGATCGGAGGTCGGAGAGAGGAGAGAAAAGTTTTTTAAAAATACCTAAAATGCCCTCTAATTATAATTTTAACTCAAATTACCATAATTACTAATTTTCTTATTTATCCGTTGATTTGTGGTTAAGATTGGATCTCACAGTTATCACAAACAACTCAGTTCTCCTTTGAATGGGCCCATATATATATATATATATATATATATATATATATATATATATAGATATGACAATTGGATATTTAATAAGTCAATCAATGTAATAAATAAAATGAATTAATAATACTTAAAAATGTTTTATTTCGAGATATATTAAGAATTTGTCTCATTGGAGAATGTGTTTGTATAAAAAGCTTAAAAATCGAAATATATAAACTTGGGATCACGTGAGACCAACATGTTCTCTTGAGACCTATGAGACCATTTTTTTTTATATTTGAACCTTCACAGCAAAACGTTGTAAAGGTAACATTCATAGTGTTTTTATTGTGAAGGTTTGGTTTTTTTTTACATTTACAACTTTTTGCTGTGAAGTTTGAGAAAGCGCTTTTCTTTGCCCCTTAAGTAGAAGGACAAGAAAGATATTCTTGGTTTTCTTGCTCCCGCTTCCTCATTTGCGCTCATCAAGCCAACTTTGCTCTTTGGGAGGTGAAAGAGCGGTTGAAGCGGACAAACCGCATCAAAGATATATTTATATGTATCTCTCTCTATACATATACACACACGGTTACGGTTATCTCGAACTGCGTTCCAAAAAAAGTAGCCTACTTGAGAAAGAAGGGGCGGGCACTCTTGTCTTTCAACCCCACTATACTATTCATAGTTGTGGGGCACTGTGTACTTACAGCCTCTACGATAAGCAAGTGAATGGGGCCGGTGCGTGGCGAACGGAACGGTTCATCAAGCCATTTTTAGCCTTCACTCCCGCAAGTATAAAAAAAATGGTCTTATGGGTCTCATGAAAACAGGCTGGTCTCACGTGAATCCAACCCTCTATACCATTAAATCATTAGCTTATAAAGTTAATCGATGAACATAAATTGGTCTTACAAGTCTCACGAAAAACTCTGGTCTCACGTGAACCCAACCCTATATATATATATATATAGAGAGAGAGAGAGAGAGAGAGAGAGAGAAAATTTGTTTCAAATACAACCCATCGCATTTGTACAACCAATGCAACCCAATAAATTGATATATTTATGGAAATGATGAGAGTTCATTTATTATGATTTGAGTATTTATGAAAGATGAATATGGTTCATTAATTATGATCAATACTTTATATTATGAAACAATCAAAACTTCCATGAAATCACATATTAATCAAATGAAATGGACGGTTGAGATTGGGTTGTATTGGTTGCACAAATGTCAATGATTATATAATAACCAACCTATATATATATATATATATATATATATATATATGTGTGTGTGTGTATGTGTCCATACAAATGTAACCCTTGCATATGTTTCACCCCTTAGAATCCAATTTTATCCTTTCATTTTTCATCCAATAGCCTAGATTAAAAGGGATAGAAATTGTAAATATTCAAAATACATGATTATGCACATTAAAACGTTAACATGGTATAACAATCACGAAGAAAACAATAGAAATCTTCCATAAAACTTGAAAATAACACATGCAATCCATTTGTGCAACTCACTTTTTTTATTAACTTGGATATCCAACCCGCTATGCGAACCGACTAATCTTAGGACAACCAAATGTTTTGCAGATAGTCCGGAGTCACCGCATTTGAACATCCGTGACCACAAAAGATTTTTATTTCTCCTTGGATTTAAACCTAGGACCTCCAGGTACTTTTGATTTTTGGAGTCAAACTCAAACAAATCACTTTACGAATCATAATCCAAAGTCATATTTCTCCCTACAATTTACGACCATATTTTAAATCTAAAATGCTATACAAAGCTTAGAGTTGTTTGATTAGGTTACCACGAGGTTATTTACTTAATTAATCTGTTATCCAGATGCACCCTTACTATCAATTTTAAGTCTATAAAATTATGATTGAAAAAAGAAATTAATACAAATGAAACAGGTTTCATGAAAGTGAAACTGGTTCATGTCATAATTGAACAATGAGTAGTGAAACATTTTCATGGTGAACCCGTTTCATTGATGGTGTAGTTGATCCATTTAGTAGGTGAAGTGAAAAATGAAACGGGTGCATAATGTATTTGGTTCGTCATGAAATAATTGCATGATGAAACGGGTACATGATGAATCTGTTACAGAATCTTGAAGATTGTAATCTGCTCCAGAATCTTGAAGATTATAATCTGCTCCAGAATCTTAAAGATTGTAAGGCTTAAAGGAATGAATTCATCAAATCACAGGTGAAATAAGAAAATTAATGTACATGAAATAGGTTTCATGAAGGTGAAACTGGTTCATGGCGTAATTGAACCAAGAGTAGTGAAACGGGTTCATAATGTATTTGGTTCGTCATGAAATAATTGCATGCTGAAACAGGTACATGATGAATCTGCTCCATAATCTTAAAGATTGTAATCTGCTACAGAATCTTTAAGATTGTAAGGATTAAAGGAATGAATTCATCAAATCATGAGCGAAATAAACTAATCTATGTACATGAAACAAGTTTCATGAAGGTGAAAGTAGTTCATGGCGTAATTGAACAATGAGTAGTGAACTGGTTTGATAGTGAACCCCGTTTCAGTGATGGTGTAGTTGATCCATTTAGTAGATGAAATGCAAAATGAAACGGGTGCATAATGTATGCGGTTTGTCATGAAATAATTATATGCTAAAATGAATTCATGATGAAACCGATGCGTTTTGAAATAACTTCATAATGAATAGGGTGCATATTTACATGGGTGTGTGAAGGACATTGAAACAATTTCAGGATAAGAAATAAAAAGGTTATTGCATTAACGAAATTATTTCCTAACAAACAGAAAATTTTAATTTCCTAAAATAAAGAATAATTTCCTTCAATAGGATGTTATAGAAAATGTATTTTTGTTTACCATTTTGCCCTTATTACTAATATAAAATTAATTTTTTAATATATATATTTTTTTAATTTCCTAAAATAAAGTTAACTAATTTTGACAATTGATCAAAAAAATGGATGGATAAGATTGGTTTACACGATTTACACAAATGGGGGCGGTTTTCATTTGAACGCTCCTTTCTCTCTCTCTCTCTCTCTATATATATATATATATATATATGTATGTATATACATATATATATATATATATATGTGTGTGTGTGTGTGTGTGTGTGTGTGGAGTTTCAAACGAGAACACCTCCATTTTACAGGAACGCAATAACACCCTTATCACATGTGATAATACGCATGAGGAGACCTAGTGGTATGCGAAAGACGTGTTCTACGACTTAGGCCGCTCCAAAGGTTATCTGCATCTATAATTTAACATCACATGTGATGGTCTTGATGGATTATAGTATCACATCAACAACACCCTTATCACATGTGATAATACATGTGAGGGCGCTTAGTGGTGTAAGGGTTACTTCGCCCGTAACCTAGATCGCGCCGAACATTGCTCGCGTCTCTGATTTAATATCACATGTGTATCAGATGTGATGGAATAATAGTATAACATGTGATTGTCTATTGTAAAATGGTGTTCTTGCGTTCTTGTAAAATGAAGGTATTCTCATTTGAACCTTTCCC
>NC_037528.1:9865281-9869952 GCF_001531365.2 Cynara cardunculus var. scolymus
ATCACAGTGGTATCATAGTGGTATCACCGGAGGACGGTGGCCGGAGGCCGGAGAGAGGAGAGTTTTAAAATACCAAAAATATCCTTGCATTAAGATTTTAATTTAAAATTACCAAATTTATAAATTTCCTAATTTATCTATTGATTTGTGGTTAATATTGGTTTTAACAGTTACCATAAACAACTCAGTTCTCCCTTGAATAGGCCCCTATATATATATATATATATATATATATATATATATATATATATATATGGGGGGAAATCAAATGAGAACCACAAAAATATTACAAATTCGTGAGAATTGATTTTAAAATAATTTTTACATGATCTTTTTTCATCAAGTGCTAGGATTTAAGATATTGTTTCTCATATATGTGTTTCATAATCAGATAGTTTTACATGTATTTGTTTCATCACATTAATGTTTTTATGTAAATTTTTTGTTTCACCAAGTGAAACAAAAAAAAACTTGACATGTAATTTTTTCATAAGGTGAACACAAACATACGTGAATCAATATTTTTAATCATAATTTTTTATGAAAAAAATCATATAAAACTATATTTTTTATGTCGGTTCTTACCAGTTATAACATTTTTGTGGTTCTCATTCGATTATCGACACACATATACATAATCGATCATGCCCATGCATGAATCCCTATAAATTCGCAAAGCCATGCACAACGAAATATATGCATCGCTAGCCATCCCCTCCCCCTACCTTCTTGTTGTTAACTAAACAAGCCCACAGTGCGACACCGTCGAGTATGTCTGTGCGTGTGTGTTTTACATCCAAGCTTGCCGAACCACGTACGTGTACTTCACTACTCATACTACCAAGAACACACACCGGCAGCATCACGAGTACCCGCTGGAGCACCAACCTTCACTCATAGCCCGAGATCATATGGGAATCTTGATCGAACTCTCGTAGAACGGTTAAAATCTTTAATTATTTAATTTCTTTATTACAGAATTAAAAAGATGGGTATATATATATATATATATATATAAATAGATAGATAGATAGATAGATAGATAGATAGATAGATAGTCAGATAGGTTGAAAGAAGTCTTTCTTTAATTTCATGTTCTTATTATTTCAAGATAGTTGAATAAAACAATAATGGGATTTGGTATTGTGTTTTAAAATATATTGAAATGTCACATTTGTTTTGAATTATAAAATGATGGGTAGAGTTGTTGGCTGATGATGACTTGACAATGATGCTTTTTTTTTTATTAACCTGAATAACCAATCCGTTATACGAGTCGACTAATTTCAGGATGATCATTCGTTTCGCAGGTAGTCCAGAGTCTCCTCATTGAACCTCTGTGTCAACAAGAAGATTTTTATTTCTTCTTAAATTCGAACCTGAGACCTCCAGACCTTTAGAACCCAAACTCAAAACAATCAGACACCACCTTTATGATTAGAAAATGATGTTGTATCCACTATGAACGTGATTTTTTTTATTTATTTAAATAATTTCAAAACTGTAAAGACTAACAGTGTTATAATCATTTAACCACATGCATCAAATTTGTAGTTTACTATACCTTTAACTAACTTTTATTTCGATTATCTCAAAAATATAATAATATTTTATTTTTTAATGTAAAAAAAACATCTTTTTTATTAACCTAGATATTCAATCAGTTATACAAGTCGACTAATCTTAAGACAACACCTGCTTTAAGGGTTGCCCAGAATCACCGTATTTCAATAATATTTATATTTTTTGGAATATAATGAAAAAACTTTCATATTTAATTTATATTATAATAATAAATTATATTTCATAAATATTTAGTAGACATAGTTAAATATATTTATAATATTTTCTATGCAAGAGAAATAATGAGTCATAGGTATGGGAATGAGTCCCGATCCGTCGGGGAACCTGGTACACTCGCCCTGGTTGGGGATGGGGATTCCTCGCTAAATCGGGAATGGAGACGGGGATTTCCGTTTGTCTCAAACCAGGGATGGGGACGGGGACGGGTATGGTACTCCCCGCCCCACCCCGTACCCGTTATATATATTAATTAATAAATTATATATATATATATATATATATTTATACATATATATATATATATGTATGTATATTATTTATTTCAACTACATCGGTAGCTTATAGTTTCTTATTTCCTAACTATGTTCATAATCTAAGTTGTTTTTTTTATGTTAATATGTAATATTTTGAATGTCAAATCAAAATACAATTACTCGATAAGTTTTGTATATTACTCGATATGATTTTATATTACTCAATATCTTTTGGTACATGTGACTTTAAGTTTTTTTTTATTTAATTGAACTTTTTTGGTTTTAAGTTATTAGTTCTTATATGATGTTGTGGTTTTTTTTGTATTAAATTAAATTCATTTTGGTTTTAGGTTCATTGAAATTTTTTGAGATTTAAACATATATGGTCTCTCACATATTTGATTTAAAATAACTTATATAAACGGAAGAAAAAAATCTCCGTTCCCCGTTGGAGATGGGGATGTGATTATATTCCCCTGCGGGGATGGGGACGAGAACGGAAATAAAGATAAGTAGTCGGAGACGGGGACAGAGATTAAGGTCCCCACCCCATCTCCGCCCCATTCCCATGCCTAATGAGTCATCCTATGGAAAAATTTATCATCATATAATTAATCACTTAGGTTATTATTGTTTGACAAAAAATTTAAATATAAGTCATTTTTATATAATATATATTATTGTGATAACATTAACTTCCAAATGTTTGTTAGAAAATGTTTTAAAATATGATTGGATTCATATGGAACTTAACAAATACAAATGGTTTAGTATAAAAAGATACTCATACAATGTAACGAGATATATTTTGATTTTAATGTATAGTTTTATTCATTGTCTCTTTCGATTTACGATACAATTTTATATGGTTTTGAGAAACGATAATGTTTTTATTTTCAAATAAAATATCTATTTAAAAATATCATAAAAGTTTGAAAAAGATGTATCGATTGATGGATGATACGACAGTCGAATCCCAACACTAAAAATTGCAATCATGACCCTAGAACTTGATAAGCATCGATATGAACACGAAATGGTCCTTTAATGCACCAATAACCGAAAGGGATATTGATATTTTAGGGTTAGCAACTAACCATTTTAGAATTTTTGAAACTGTACCGGAATAATTCATATAATCATCCACATATCATTCAATAATTGAGTTTAACTGATAGATGGCGTCGTGCCTGTGTTAATGGGTGTATTCAATAAGTAGTCACCTGGGATTAGGGGTTTTTTTTTAATTTTTGATTAACCTGGATATCCAACCCGCTATGCGAGCCGACTAATTCCAGAGCGACCACCTGCTTTGCAAATAGCCCGGAGTCACCGCATCTGAACCTGCGTGGCCGCAAGGGGATTTTTATTCTTCCTTGGATTTGAACCTGAGACCTTCTAGTACTTTTAACCTTTGGAGTCAAGCTCAAACCATGAGATTAGGGTTTTGTCGTAGGGGTTGTCAGTTACCAAGAAGGGTGGGATGGTTTTTAATATAAAAAAGCAACAAAATGATCGAAATTTCTCTCAACTAACAACACTCTAACTAATAGAACCAGTGTCAAGCTAGAACCGTTTTCAAAGTAAAATACAAACAACAATGATGAATTCTAGACTTATTAAAAACCAGATATAACTTTCAGATATTTCATCAAACCCTGAGGACCAAAATTCTTGTTTACCCAAAAAATTAAATTAATTTTGAATTAATCTTTTTCTAAAAAAAATGGTAGATCCATTCAAAACTCTATACATAACATGTACTACAACTTCAAAACATTAAAAACACATGATATCCTCTTATATTAATTGAGATTCACAACTCATCACAGCTGCATTGTTTTGGTTCTATTTGCACATGTATCTTATATATAACTTTCTATTATAAAAAATATTCACCAAATCTGATTTATGTCGATAATTACTGAGTTCGTTTAACCTGTACAACTTAGGATTAGAAAGTAAGAAGATCTGATTTTTTTAACACTGGTGTTAACTAATCTTGAACCATAAGGGTGGTGCCTGATTGGTTTGAGTTTGGTTCTAAAGGTCAAAAGTACCAGGAGGTCTCAGGTTCAAATCCAAGTACGAATAAAAATCTTCTTCTGTCCACGGAGGTTCAAATGCGGTGACTCTGGGCTATCTGCAAAGCAGGTGGTCACCTTGGGATTAGTCGGCTCGCGTAGCGGGTTGGATATCCAGGTTAATAAAAAAATGTATTTTTGTTCATTTTTTTTAATTAGTTAAAAATTTAATATATAATTTAAAAGTTTTGAAACTAAATATTAAATTAAGTACGTGTTGACTTGACTTAATAATAATTAGAAGGTTAAATTAATAGATGCCAACAAACGATCTAACTTACTGAAACTAATTACACAACCAATTATTATGGTTAAACATAACTATAATAGTATCCGCGCAATGCAGCGAGACATATCTCGATTTTAATATTTTATTTTATTATTTGTTTTTGTCGATGTTATAATACGATTTTATGTGTTTTTAAGAAAACAATAATGATTTTATTTTTAAATAAAATATAAATTTGAAGATATCACAAAATTTAAAATATATATATATATATATATATATATCAATGTTAATATCAAAT
>NC_037528.1:9870002-9875077 GCF_001531365.2 Cynara cardunculus var. scolymus
AATTTTTTTTATTATAATTTAACTTAAGTTTAATAACAAAATAATTTATTTTTTGTTTAATAATATAACATTTTATAAATATAATAATTAAGTATTCTGTTAGAACTCAATGATTATCCTAATTAGATTTTAGATTTTTTATATTTAAAATGAGATGTTTATCTTGTATTTGATTATGTTTATCTGCAGTTAGTTGCACGAATTTAGATATGAACCTTTAATAAGTTGTACTTACGCACAATATACTTGTAATCTTGAGTTTTAAATAATATGCATTATAAACAGTACTTTACACATAAAAAATGGTTTTTAAGAATTTTTATCAAATACTTTATAATATAGTATAGATATAAAATAAATTTAACTAATTAATATACATTATATATGATTATAATTAAATGATAAATTAATAAATAGATGTAAAATATATAAAAGTACCATAACTTATCACAAATCAATTGAAGATGATAAATACTATTCTAGCTAGTGAATAGTGAAAATTTGAATATTATGAAAAATCTTATTTATCTGGGTTCGAGAATCCAGACGTTATCAAAACCCTCGTTATAATAAATGTTCACCTACGATGACTGAACAGGCTATTCATGGTCATTCAAAGGATTAGTCGGTACGCATAAACCGACCCAAAAACCATGGTTAAAAAAAGAACAAAATTGAATATTATGGAAAATCTCATCTATATCGGGTTCGAGAATCCAGACGTTACCAAAACCTTTGTTGCAACTGACGTTCACCTCTGATGATTGATCTAGGCTATTCGTGACAGTTCAAATGATTAGTCGATACGCATAAACTGACCCAAAAATCCATGGTTAAAAAAAAACATAATTCAATATTAAAATTTAACACAATATACTATCTTTAGTATTGTTGGTTAAAACTGTTTACCTTGACCTTTGACTCCAAATGTCAAAAGTAACAGGATGTCTCAGGTTCAAATCCAAGAATGAATAAAAATCCTCTTGTGGCTACGAATGTTCAAATACGGTGACTCCGGGCTATCTGCAAAGCAGGTGGTCGTTATGGAATTAGTCGACTGGCATAACATGTTGCGGTATATAACCTTAATTTACAGTCTCCATAAAGTGCCAAAAGAGGATTAGTTGACCATTTCAAGTATTTATACGTACATTTCAAATGAGGTTGAAGGTCAAGACAAGACCGTAAATACCGTGAGAGAGAAAACGAGTACTTCTTGGTTTGCTCATTAATGGATTCAAACTTCAAGGGTTTCACATAAATTTGACTGTTTCTGTCTTCTTCTTTCTATATATAAACAACACCACCAATCGACTTCTATCCAATAAATCTTCATTTCATACACTAATTAACACTACCTGCTCCATCAAGACTTGAAGATTGCAAGTTGAAATCATTAGACACCATGGACGCCATGGCCGCCATTAATCAAGCTTCAAGCTTTTTATGTTCTTCTTCTTCATCATCTTCTTCTTCTTCTTCCCATAGAGAAGTAGCAAGAGCTTCTCTTCAGTTCCCAAAGATTCAAACAAACGGTCTAACCACCCTCATCCCAAAGATCCAATCAAACATGGGTTTGGTTGAAGAAATGGATCAGTTTTCAAGAATCACAGTACCCAAAAACCCTAGCAAAAACCCTGAAGTGATGGAGAAGCTTTATGTGGTATTGGAGGCTGTTTCTGATAGAGTGGAGATGCATAAGAACATTGGAGAGCAAAGGAATAACTGGAACAGCCTGTTGTTGACATCTATCAACACCATTACTCTTTCTGCTGCAACCATGGCTGCCATTTCTGCTGCCATAACCACTGTGCCTGGTGCACCTTTGGAAGCACTTAATCTTTCATCTACGTTTATGTATCTGGCAGCCACTGGTATGCTGGTTATCATGAACAAGATCCAACCTTCCCAACTCGCTGAAGAACAACGAAACGCTGCAAGATTGTTCAAGCAACTCGAAAGCGAAATCAAGACGAAAGTTGCCATAGGCAATCCTACTCTCAGTGATGTGAATGAAGCTATGAAGAAAGTTTTGGCTATTGATAGAGCCTACCCTCTTCCTTTGCTCGGTGTCATGCTCGAAAAGTTTCCGGCTAAGGTGGAGCCAGCGGTTTGGTGGCCCGAAAAACGGAGGACATCAGCGAACGAAGGGCAACACGACAGAAACGGTTGGAGTTTGGAGTTGGAAGAAGAGATGAGAGAGATCATTAGGGTTTTAGAGGTAAAAGATAAAGCCGATTACTTGAGGTTAGGTGAAAAGGCGTTGAAGCTCAACAAAGGGTTAGCCATGGCTGGTCCTGTACTAACCGGTTTAGGAGCCATTGGTTCAGCCTTTCTTGGATCCTCTCCTTGGGCCATGGTTCTTGGAACCATGGCAGGTGCAATGGCAAGTGTTGTGAATACTGTGCAACATGGTGGGCAAGTAGGGATGGTGTTTGAAATGTATAGAAGCAATGCAGGTTTCTTTAAGTTGATGATGGAATCCATAGAATCAAACCTAAATGAAAGAGATGTGGAGAGCAGAGAGAATGGTGAAGTTTTTGAGATGAAGGTGGCATTGCAGCTTGGAAGAAGCTTATCTGAGCTTAGAGAAGTTGCAGCTTCATCTTCTTCAAGAGATGGAAGAGCCATTGAAGAGTTTGGAAGCAAGCTTTTCTAAGTAATTAATAAATTGTTTATGATAATTAATAGTTTAGACCATAGTGATCAGTGATCTCTAGATTAACTTTTTCATTATGTATATAAAAGTAATTAAGCAGCTATTTGGTTCAGGTCGGAGAATGAAACAGAGAATAAAAATGAAAATGACAGGGAATCGAACCTGTAACGAAATATGGGCTTCTGGAGAATGAACACATCATCTATACTACCTTATAAATCAAATTTATCAAAAGTGTTAAAAACAATTTTTAATGTATAAAGTACTAAACATTTATGCACAAAGTATTAAAAGTGTTAAAAACAACTCATAATGCATTAAATATTATTACTTTATACATTCAGTCTTAAGATATCATAATCTATAATTAAAATGACATATAATACAAGTTACCAATACGCATTATTACTTTTTTTTCATGTTCCTAAGATATTTTTGACACATTTCACTCATGTCTTCACCCTCTCATACCTCTATGTCTTCTCCTCATCCCCCAAGGTGAGATTCAAACCGATATTCGTCATGAATTATTAAAAGTTTTTTCATGTATCTCATATTCAATTGCTCTAGAACTCTCGGTCTCGCTCTCGATCTCTTGATTCTTTGGTCTTGGTGTAAATCGAACACATTTGTGGAGTCATTTAAATATGTTGGATTTTAAATTGTCATACAATTTTTTTTTCATAGACTGTAATTGAAACCATAACTCTTATTTATTCAAATTATATTAATATGTAAAGACCAAATGTAATTTATATCATCGTTAAATCTTCTCTAATAAAACCAGCATGAAACTTCAAAATCGTTAAAATTCACGGCTCCCGCCGCATTGCGCGGGTACACAACTAGTATTACATAAAACCAAACAGTTCTTTTATTATCATTTCCATTGATTATTGATTAACACATCTAATCAAACACCCCCGAGGTTTTACATTAATCGAAACAAGATTCATTATTTTCTTCCTAGAATTGTTCGATATCAAATTACTAAATTATCCCTGACAAATTAATTAAATAAAAACTATTAAATTATTAACAAATATTTTAAAATACTACATTATAATAATGTAATAACACTCGTGTTTATTTGATTTTTTTAATTATACATATAGTTTATTTATTAAATTTGACATAAAAACTGGTATAAAAGATTCGTATTCAGACAGTCCAAATTACAATAGACAAAGGCATCTATTGACCATCTAAATCTTGTTTTTGTTTTTTTAATTAGTTTTTTTTCCTGTAATTAGTTGTTTAATAACAAAAAAAAGACAAAATATATAATAAAATGCTCATAATTTGATGATTTTATGGAATAAAATCCATGAAAAGGCAACAAACTTTTGATTATAGTTGTTAATTAATAACGTTTTACGTCTGTCTCGCGTCATTTTTCAACCATAAATCATCATCCTACAACTGTAAAACCATAACAAAGACCGGTCGTTCGGTCCCTAGAAAATACATCTACCGGGACTATATATTTTGTCTGTAGAGTTGATAACACAAAGCTAATTATAAAACGTGCATCTTCATTTAATATTTAATCGTTATAAAAAATGTGTGAGCGAAACCTTTTTTCTTTCTTTCTTTAATTATGATTGCAAACGTGTTATCTTTACTGATTGGTTTTTTGTCGTAAATATTAACACTGTCTTATGCAATTATCGATTTATCCGTACTATACACTTACTCCACGCATTATTATATTATAACAAATTTGGTTTTACAGGACTACAAATATAATGTTCTAATAAGCTGTTTTATAGGATCAAACAATCGTGCATCACATATAAATTGTTACAATATGATGTCATATATGCACATCTTTTTATAGAAAACTTGTGTTTTTATAAAATATTTTTGAAATAATATTATATAAAGTGACTAATATGAAGAAAAAAATCAAAAATAACATAAAAAGCTTGTTAGACAGTCTAAAAATATTATATCCACTTATTGTAACATTTAAATCATAATTATTTTGTCCTATAAACATAAAGCATTGTATTAAGAGTACATTCAGAATTTTAAATATAAATATATACATATGAGGTAGGTTCATACGAGAATAATATTTATTTAAGAAAATGATCAAATTACGAACAAAATCATATGTGATTCACATTAACGGTCAAAAAGTGTATGGATATCCTACGGCCGTGTGACAAGATCGCGTGATTACATGTGATTTTGTATGTGATGTTGGTATAAAATCACATGTGATTCAGACATTTTGTTATTTCTTAAATATGTAGCATTCTCATATGAACATGAGTCTACATACACACAGATATCTATACTATATTATAAAGCATTTGATAAAAACTCGTAAAAACTATTTTTTATGCATGAAGTATTGTACATTGATGCATATTACTTAAAATTTCATATTACAAATAAATTATGCACA
>NC_037528.1:9875363-9895698 GCF_001531365.2 Cynara cardunculus var. scolymus
TTTTGTCAAATTTTTATGATATCTTCAAATTTATATTTTATTAAAAATAAAAACATCATCATTTTTTTTCAAAATCACATAAGACCATATTATAACATCGACCGAGATAAAGAATAAAATGAAATATTAAAATCAAGATGTATTTCGCTGCATTGTGCGAGTACCCTTCTAGTAATATAATATATATATACACACACACATACACACATAATATATATATATACATATATATACTAGAATGGTACTCATGCAATGCAATGAAATATATCTCGATTTTAATGTTTCGTTTTATTCTGTCTTTGTGGATGTTTTAATACTGTTTTTATGTGGTTTTGAGAAAAAAATAATGATTTTATTTTTTAATAAAATATAAATTTCAAAATATCATAAGATTTCAAAAATAAATATATCAAAATTAATATCAAATTAACTATTTAAAAGTTATTGTTTTTGTGTAATTTCTTTAATGCAATTTTTTTATTATAATTTAATTTAGATTTAATAACGACGTAATTTATTTTTTATCTAATAATTTTTTTATAAGGATAAGAATTAAGTATTTGTCAGTACTCAATGATTATCCTAATTACATTTTAAATTTCTTATATTTAAAATGAGATGTTTATCCAATATTTGATTATGTTTATCTGCAGTTAATTACACGAATTTAAATATGAAGCTTTAATAAGTTGTACTTATGCACAATTTATTTGTRATATTAAATTTTAAGTAATATGCATCAATAAACAGTATTTCGTGCATAAAAAATGGTTTTTAAGAGTTTTTGTCAAATGCTTTATAATATAGTGTGTGTGTGTGTGTATATATATATATATATAGAGCTGGGTTCACGTGAGACAAAGCTGTTTTCGTGAGACACGATTTTTACACTTGAAACTTCACAACAAAATGTCATAAAGATAAAAAGAAGCTGAATCCTCGTAGCCAAAACATTGTGAATGTTACCTTCACAGTGTTTTGCTATAAAGTTTCAACTATAAAAATCGTATTTCACGTCTCACGAAAACAATCTTTATCTCACATGATCCCAACACACTTTCTCTCTCTCTCTATATATATATATTTGGTGCCATACATATAATCGATTGTATTGTAGTGGTATCATCATTAATGGATGGTTTTTTGTATCGTTTCCATCGTTTATCCCACAAAATCATAACCAATAATCCAAAAAATTCCATCGAAACGAAGCAACACTTCAATATATATATATATATATATATATGTATATACATATATATATATATATATCATCTACTAATTATGAGTTATGACCATTTCAAATGAAGTAATTAATTAACAACACATAATCAAAGATTATTAACTAACTAGTAGCTGATTAATTAGTCTTTACAAATTGCAAAAGAGCCTCATAATCATGTGATCGCATGATCACTATCAACGTATTTAATTTGTTTTGATCTTCAAATTAAGGTCTAATATTTTAGTCGAAGATCGACCTCAGCAGATGGGTATCGTGTCTCCTTCTTGTTTCCATTCATTCAAATCTTGATCACAGCAGCTGTTCATAAAAATCAATTGAATTGGCCCAACTTCATTTAATATTCCATGGTAAAATATGTGGTCGAGTCAAAATACGAACAAGTTATTCAAGAAACAGTCCATCCAAATAACCTGATGTCAACATATCCTTCATTCAAAGTTTGAAAATCTTGACCACTTCACTTCGTCTGAATCCATGCCCCCCTCTATATAACCTCACAAATCCAACACTTTCATATCAAAAACACACACAAAACCCTACAAAAACCCACAAAACACACACATATAACTCATAACATACTTCTTGTTTTGTTTTGTTTAGAGCTTGAAATCAATAGACACCATCATAAGATGGCAGCCATTAATCAAGCTTCAAGTTTTATGTGTTCAACTCCCACTTCATTCCCTTCGAATTCGTCTTCCCGTAGAGATAACACAAGGGCTGGTTTGAATTTTCCGAAGATTCGAATAAGTAATCCAAGTATCATAGCCCCGAAGATTGTATCAAACATAGGTTTGGTTGAAGAAATGGATAAATTTTCAAGATTCATACCTAAGAACCCTAGCAAAAGCCCTAAAGTGTGTCGTGATCGTGAAGTGATGGAGAAGCTTTATGTGATACTGGAGGCTGTTTTGGATCGGGTGGAGATGCATAAGAATGTTGGAGAGCAAAGGAATGATTGGAACAGCTTGTTGTTAACCTCTATCAACACCATTACTCTATCTGCTGCAACCATGGCTGGCATTGCTGCTGCTGTAGCTACAACACCTGGTGCACCTATGGAAGTTTTGAAACTGTCTTCTAGTTTCATGTATTTGGCAGCCACTGGGTTGTTGGTTATCATGAACAAGATCCAACCTTCCCAACTCGTTGAAGAACAACGAAACGCTGCAAGATTGTTCAAGCAACTCGAGAGCGAAATCCGGACAAAAATTGCTATAGGCAATCCTACTCTTGGTGATGTGAATGAAGCCATGAAGAAAGTTTTGGCTATAGATAGAGCCTACCCTCTTCCTTTACTTGGTGTCATGCTCGAAAAGTTTCCAGCCAAAGTCGAACCCGCGGTTTGGTGGCCAGAAAAACGAAGGACGTCCGCTAATAAACACCAAAATGATAAAAACGGTTGGAGTGTCGAATTGGAAGAGGAGATGAGAGATATCATTAGGGTTTTGGAGGTGAAAGATAAAGATGATTATTTGAGGTTGGGCAAAAAGGCTTTGAAACTCAACAAAGCTTTAGCCATAGCTGGTCCTCTACTAACAGGCTTAGGAGCCATTGGTTCAGCCTTTCTTGGATCCTCTCCTCATGATTCATGGGCCGTGGTGCTCGGAATCATGGCTGGTGCGATGGCAAGCGTTGCGAATACCGTGGAACATGGTGGGCAAGTAGGGATGGTGTTCGAGATGTATCGAAGCAATGCAGGGTTCTTTAAGATGATGGAGGAATCCATAGAATCAAACTTGAAGGAAAGAAATGAGGAGAGCAGGGAGAATGGTGAAGTGTTTGAGATGAAGGTGGCTTTGCAGCTTGGAAGAAGCTTATCTGAGCTTAGAGATGTTGCAGCTTCATCTTCAAAGAAAGGGAAAGACATTGAAGAGTTTGGAAGCAAGCTTTTCTAGCTGATTCATTCATTATGAATATAGCTTAATCAATCTCTTAATTACTTTATTCATTATGAATATAGCTTAATCAATCTCTTAATTACTTTATTCATTATGTATATAAACTTAACAAGTCATAAACTTGTACATGAGTTAGAAGAACTATATACGTAAAAGGTGTCTGATTGGTTTGAGTTTGGCTCCAAAAGTCAATAGTACCCAGAGGTCTCAGGTTCAAATTCAAGGAGGAATAAAAATTTCCTTGTGATTACGGAGGTTCAAATGTAGTGACTATGGGCTATCTGCAAAGCAGGTGGTCATTCTGGGATTAGTCGGCTCGTATAACGGGTTGGATATACAGAAAAAATGTGTTGGAAAAATTAAGATCATGAATCGTGTAATAGTATGATTCAATGATAACAATTTTCGTTGACTTTTTGGATGATCTAATATTTTGACTATATATCCAATCCCCTTGAATATTTCAACGGCATGAAAAGTAGAATTTCAGTGGTTAGCAATGATTATATTTTAAACCACTATTAGACTAGTTTAAACTTGTATTATAAATATTAAAAGTGGCTCTAGGTCTCAGGTTGGAATGAAAGGAGAAATAAAAATCCTTTTGTAGCTACGGAGGTTTAAATGGGATAACTTCGGGTTACCTACAAAACGAGTGGTCGTCTTGAGATTGGTCGGTTCACATAGCAGGTTGAATATCTTAGTTAATAAAAAAATGATCATATTTTATAATTGATATATGTTTAAATTAAAATAAACTAGCAGGGTACTCGTGCAATGCATCGAGACACATTTTCATTTCAATTTTTCGTTTTATTTTTTATCCATGTCGATATAATACGATTTTATGTGGTTTTAAGAAACCGATAATTTTTTATTTTTGAATAAAATATAAATTTGAAAATATCATATAAAATTTGCAAAAAATATATTAACACTAATATCAAATTAACTATTTAAATTTTTTTATTTGTGTATTTTTTTTTAATTCAAATTTTTTATTATAGTTTAATTTATCGTAACAAAGTAACTTAATTTAGGTTTAACAATATATTTTTTTATAAAAGTAATAGTTAAATATTCTGTTAGAATTCAATAATTATCCTAATTATATTTTAGATTTTTTATATTTTAAAATGAGATGTTTATCATATATTTGATTATGTTTAGCCACAGTTAGTTACACGAATTCAAATATAGAACTTTAATAAGTTGTACTTATGTACAATTTACTTGTAATCTTGAATTTTAAGTAATATGCATCAATAAACAGTACTTCATGCATAAAAAATGGTTTCTAAGAGTTTTTCTCAAATGTTTTATAATATAGTATAGATAAAAAAGACCAAATTTATAAAAAGGAAAAAGAGTAAACTACAAATTTGGTCCCTATGATTTACATAAAAACACACTATATGTTCCAAAATCAGTATAATTATAGAAAACGTTAGATGACTAAGTTAAGTAGGTTAATTATAGAAAACGACCATCATCTCCGACCAACCATCATCTTCAGATTCTCCCCACCACACATAACCCCCCTTTCTCCATCGTCACTTTGTATATACACATAACACACTCTTAGAGCGACTTCATCGTCCCACACCACCCCCTAATCAACAACGCCCTCAATCTATCCCTCTTTCGTCACTGTCACCACCGTTCAGAGAGGCTGTTCCAACCTCCGTATCGCCGAGAAAGCACACCCCCCCCCCCAATCGCTGCATTAAATCCACGATAAGCATTTGTTCGGAGTCATCCAATCGCTGCAACAGATCCAAGATAAGCATATGCATCAAAAGCGCCTTCATCAACTTCAACTTCATCTAAACTTTTTTGTGTTGGATGTGGTTTTCTAAAGTTTGACTTTGGAAAGTCAAACTTTTTTGTGTTGTGTTGACATGTCTCACATTGTTCTTATTTAATTATTCACATGCTTCATTTTATAAACGTTTATCCATAAAATATTTATCGGGTCCTTTTATCTTATTGGATAAGATTATTTTACCCAATAAGAACAATAACTTGGGCCAAGAGTCTTACCCGAGAAATGAAAGTGACGACTCTTACTCGGTTAACGCTTACCGGATAAATCATTAGATATGATACAGTTTTAACGGACTAGAATCTTAACCGATAAGGTAGATGAGAGTGTTACGTTTCATTATTAAGTATGCCGGATAAGCGTAAACGACCCATGACGTAGTTGGTCTAATTAATCAACAAGTTTTATATAAAATGCCTTTAAACCAACTTTGGGGTTTTGTTCGTGTCTATTTGGCAACTAGTTGTTTAATTCAACTTGAAAACCGAGTAAAATTGTCGTTGAATTTTAAATTCTCAACAGTTTTGAACGGTTTTTCTATTAATTATCTATCGTTTAATGATTAGATGGTAAACTTCTAAGTGACATCTTAATGAAAATTTGCGCAAGTTTAAACAGATAATTTATTATAACAAAATTGGGTTTATAAGACGTCTAAAAAAATATTTTACCTACAGGAATTAAGTTTATAGGATCAAACTATAAAGTGTTACTGTTTTTGGACGTTTTAACAAAAAAAATTTAAGACGGTTTTAAAATAATAAAAGGTTGTATCAGCTATTTTATATGATACTTTTGAAAAGTGTCCTATAAACACATCTTTTTATAGGATAATTTTTTAAATAATGTGGTAAACCTAAAATCTTGTTAAAATGTCAAAAAATATTTTAAAAACCAATTGTAACATTTTTAGATAGGACGATTTTTTGTTTGATTATATAAATGTAAGTCTTATAAACATTTTATTAAAATGGTTAGATATTTTAGGTGTCATATAAACCTGATGTTATTGTAGTGATTTCACCATGAAAACTGGGTTGTTCATCGGTTGATATTCATTGGATGTGGAGGGAACTGAACCAATCCAATCATCTATTGAATGTTGGATTTTTTTTCAATCGATCTGATCCGATTTCATTGTAAACAATAACCAAACAATTATATTTCATTTTGTATTATATCATGAGAGCCTTTTAATCATTCCGACCACTTACTCATTAAACAACTATCAAACAACCCCTAATTTGCATATATTTGTTAAAATAATACTAGTAGCTTTTTGTGTCGATATAATTAATTTAGAAAAAAAAACATTATTTAATAAATAGTTGTGATTGGTTGGTACTCTCTTATAAATTGCATTTATTGGTATTTAAATCATCCAATTAAAAATTAAAATCACTTGGGTTGTACATTTTGATTATACTTAGAGCCTGTTTGTTTTTTAAAATTTGCCTATTAATTTCCTCTTATGTCTGAATCGGTCAGACATATAGACTTTCAGATCGTTTGTTATTTCCCCCAAATTAAGAGTTGAATTCATAAGGTTTCCTCTGAATTTTTAAGTGGTAACCCTAGCTCTTAATACCTCTTATTTGTTTATCCGCCTCCTTACGTCGCTCTCATCCGCCTCCTTTACGTCGCTCTCATCCGCTCTCCTCTCATTCATCGATTGAAGCTGGTGTTCTTCATACATCGCAGATTCAAGCTGGTGTTCGGGTAATCTTCTCGATCTCTCTTTGGTTTCAGATTTCAGATTTCAGACGTAAAAACAAACAGTCTGACTGATTCAGATTTCAGACTTCAGCATCACCTCTTAAAATTCAGAATTGAATTCAGACTTCAGACTTCAGCATCTCTTAAAAAACAAACGCCACCTTAGTATATTTTTTTTGACGGTAGGTATCTGGATCAGTTTACGTGCATCGACTACTTCACCCAACGATCACAAATGATCTAAAGTTATTGCAGATGAAATCTATGGCCGTAAGAGTTTTGACAGCTCTTGGATTTGAAACCAGAGTTTTGACAACGATCACAAATGATCTTGTGTTTGTGTCTCTTTTTTTTACTCTTTTATGTTCCACGTTCTTGTTTGTGTTTGTTTTTTTTGTAACAGTGGGGATTTGAGTCAGGTTATACGCACCTCAACTAATCCCATGAGACTCTGAAGATAATAAGTAAGAAAATTCTCAATGAACTTGAGGAGACTCGAATTATATATCTAACATTTTTAGACAACAAATACCCACTTAGGTGTTGTTTGTTTACATCTTAATAGTTCCATAAGAGACATCTTTTGAATCGTTAAGAGGTGAATCTTGTTTGGTAAAAAAAAAAAAGTCTGTCTCTTAATGGTTCTAAAACCTTCTAAATGATTTTTTTGTATCATGAACCTCCCTTAACCATTCAGCGTCATAATTTTATCGTAAACAATTGTATTTTATTTTGCACTATATCATGAGAGTCTTTTAATCATTCTGACCACTTAATCACTCTTAATCATTCTGACCACTTAATCATATTGCACCAAATCATTCTGAACACTTAATTAATATAAACTTTGGTTTGCATGGCGCAAATGTACTTCAAACATTTCTATTCATAATCTTATTAATTTTAATGATAACAAATGAACCCGACACGTTTTATAGATTATTATTTCGAAATGAATTGTGCAAGAAACTATTATTGTGATTCTTATTTATATATCGAGCAGATTGAAATATGTGTTATTGAAGTCGTTCACGAAAAATGCCTTAAAACATGAAACAAAAACAAGACGTTATATTGGGATGTATATCGTTCTGTAACTCAAAGAATTTATTCATTGGAGGGCAGTATGTTATGACGAATTCAACAACAACTTAAATTTGAATTATCATGTGATCATAAAATTATACAGTAAACACTTGATGTAAAAACTTCGAACAAACCATTTAAATAAAAGTCAAAAAAGAAAGTCTTGCATTTTTATGAATTTGATCTGGGTATGTTTGAAACAGTCAAAGAATGATTTGGTTGAGTTGGGAAATACTGAACCATTTCGAAATATATTTTCAAAAAAAACTGTTCGAAGTTCCTAAGTCTCTAATTTTGGACATCCACCTCTTATAGAAATAAGATTTTGCAGTTTTGATCACAACACTATTTCAATGAATAAAATCACAAAAAGACAAGTTCCAGATCCTTACACGAGAGCAGATTTGAGCATCCGTAATGCTTCAGACATAATATTTTCTTATGCTATAGATTGATGTTTTAAAGAAACAGTAGTCAGTAACGACTTTTGTCGTCGCTAAAAGTCCATTTATCATCAGAAATGATTTATAAAGACGACATGTCATCGCTATAACTTGTGGATGAAACTTTTCGTCACCAAGGATGTGTTACTGAAACTCACTTTTCTTGTATATCAGTTTAAGAACTCTTAAAAAGCCATTGGCTCTCACTAACTTCAGTGATAACCATTCATATTTAATATCATTAAAAAGCATAAGACAATCATCTGAATTTGATATTGAAAGTCACTGTTGTTCTTATATATAGAGATGGCCAAAAATCGGTCTTGGGTCGGTCCCAATCGGTCTTCATCTTTCTTATAACCGGCCATAACCGGTCCCGGCGTAACTGGTCCCGGTCTCGGTCCCGGTCCCAACCGAAAGTGATAGGACCGGTCAAGGTACTTCATAACCGGTTATGGGCCGTCGGTCCCGGTCCCAACCGGTCTTGCATTAAAAAAATAAGATTTTTTTTATTTTTTTAATGATATATATTTTTAGTACATTATAAAATTTACAATTTGGTCACTCAAATACACTTTAAAAATGTGTTTTAATATAATTAAAATTACGTTTTCTTATAAAAATACATTATAAAATTATTTAAAAATACATTTATTTATAAAATTATTTGAATTTTCGGGCCGGGCCGGTCCATAGTCGGTTCCATAACCAGTTCCGGTCCTACGAAACTACCAAAAACCTCAACCGGTCCCAATTTTCAGTCCCATAATCGGTCCTTACCGGTCCCGGGCCGGTCCTTTGTCGGTCCCAGTCCCGGTCCTCCGGCGGTCCCGGGCCGGGCCGGGCCGGTTTGGCCATCTTATTCATATATACCGTTAGCCTAACATCACTTTTGGCCCATATAAATATATGGCGAATCCAAGAAGAATGTGAGTCCATTCATCCCGACTCGATGTCGCCCAAAAGCTGATGTTTTACACATAATTAAAGGCAAAATAAAGCTCTAACTTCTAAATGAAAGTTGTAGCACTGACTCATAAGAAACTAATCGCCCAAGATTCACCTTATTTGGAGAATTGACCGATTTTACATGAATTTAACAACATGTAATCCCCGAGTTCCAAATGACTAGTTTTGGAAACTCAATGTTTTGAGCTATTTAGAGTCTGGATCTGCTCTTGGTGTAAACTACAAAGATGTAGTAGACACTTTAGTATTTCCAACGATATATTGCACATCTAACTTGGACTAACGAATGATTCTATACGAATTTTACAAGCAAGCTGTAATTTCATATCCTCCCCTGCACACAGCTTCATTTTACAACCAAAAACAATATAATTCCATTCCGTTCGGTTTGTTAATAACACCAACACCAACGTTTATCCTCATTCTAATTGACCTTCGAATCATAAAATCAAGACACTTTAAGAGACCAACGTAGCTAAAACCTCAAATGTTTCCTACAAAGAGCTTAACATACCTTGATTCCAGTGGTGATTTCGGTCTTCAAACAAGCTTGAACGTTCCAATATTCTCGCAATTTCAAACCTAAAACAGATTTTATATTTTTTTGGTGTTTTCCAACAATGACGTTGTTTCTTTATTTACATAATGGACTTGATGAACCATTACTAGCATAACTTCAATCGAAGACACATACCATCAACGACAGATGTAGAACCTTCGGGTAACTGTGAACAAACTATAGACATTGGGAACGAGCACGAGTCACCAGGAGCAAAACTGCCACTATCCCACTACCTCAATTGTAGGATTTTTGCAAACACATGCCCTACGACTTCTACAAAAAAGACATTCGACCCTTTTCCCGTTTAAGTTTCTAACTTATTACACTTTTGGCCCTTGTCGCCAAAATTTTATTACCTTTTGCTCCATTTTTGTTTTGCATATAATCCTTTTGTATATCAGTATTATCTGATTAAAATACATAAACAAAAGCAAAACTAAAATAAAATAAAAACCCAGTATCCATAACAGTAAACCTTAAACCTTCATAGGTAACCAGTTTGAGCCCTGCAAAACTACCGACAATTTTTCTGACTACTCTCCACAACTACTACGATTAGTCGAACATATGCACAAACTGATATGGACATCCCATGATTTACAAAAAAGAATCTTAAACCTTGTCAACCGAAAAGATTCTAAAAGTTAATATTAAAAAACAAAAACGACCATTAATCTTTAATATTCTATATCGACAGATCATATCGATTGAAGGGAAACAATATACTGTAGAACTGATTCAAAAGGAATATGTAATTAATATTAATAATTAAAAACGACCATTTATTTTAATAACATCATTCCTTTTCTTCGATTCTAAATCGAAAACCCGAAACATAAATACCGACAAATCGTACCGATCGAAAAAAACAATACACCGAAAACATATCATTTGTGAAATAATCTAAAACTCAATTATTGAAAAATAATAATAATTCCAAGAAAAAATAGCTTAGAAAACTCGGCGGCTGCGCGCCTCCTCTTTCTCTCTCCAGCCATCGCTTCCATCATTCGAGTAATTCTGTCTCCTTGTTTGTAAAACACCAAAATCCACAATAAATACACGTTCCCTCTGCAGTTTCATCGCGTTTAACCAGGTAAATACTCATTCTTGAATCGATTCCTTCAATTTCTTATGATATTTATGCTTTTTTCTTGATGGGAATCGATCGGAGAATCTAAATCTTCAAAACCCATCTTTGAAGCCCTTTTGATTTCGTACTTCTGTAACAATATGTTGATTTTTATGGTCATTGATTAGCCAAATTTCAGCATATTTTGGATTCAATTTGAGGATTTAGGAGTTAGATCGAGCCTTAGTTGACCATTGATTCATCTTATTGGTTAGATTTTAATTTTAGGGTTTCTTTATTTGATGTTGAATACTTCAATTGATGTAGGGAAGATTGGAGTCATGATGTGGGCAATTTTCAGGAGGAAAGTTGCATCTGTTGGCTCAAATGCTTTGATCAATAATGTAAGTATGCTTTTCCATTTTTATCTAATTGTTTATAGTTGAAATATGTATTTACTTAGGTTTCTATTTATTTGGAGTTTGAAGAAGGATTATTAGTTTCTTATGGTTTATTAACTTGTATGATTAGACCATTATGAAAAGTTTTCTAAATTTAGAAATGGGGTGATGAATGCCATGTGATTTTTTGGTTTGTGGATGAGATGGATGTAGTTTTCGGAAATGTTGATTCTTTTCTTGGGTTGAATAGTAATTCAATCTTTTTGATTTTAAACGTAGTGTTAATCGTAAGAGTTTACAATATTGATGCATGAATAAGAATAAACCAAACCAAATGAAATGAACCCGGTAAATGCCACGTGGAGTGCGGTCTATGGAGGGCGGTAAGATGTATGCAGATCTTCCTCTGTCCCAATGAGTAAAGAGGTTGTTTATGTAAAGCATGGATAAGAATATCTATGTCTATATACGGGCTGCCTAATTTGTGTTAAACCACATGATCGATGGTGCTTGTGGAAGCCCTCCCCATTTGAACAAAACGTAGGGACCCTCCGGATGGACATAAAACTTTGTGTAGGGTAGGGAGCCTGAAGCTCTATCCATTGTATGGCATTCCACTAATTATACTTCCCTATAGTACACACGTACACACACATATACATACATATATATATATATATATAATATGTGGGTCAGGTTCAGGGGAAAACCACAAAAAAAAAATGAAAAACTGAGGAGCACCCTAATAGCCATTCATTTGTACAATATGTACATGTACATACAAGTAATTTGTAAGTAATTTTTCCAGTACGCACATGTGAATAACATGCACACGTGTATAGAAACATCTTCAATTACTTGTATGCACATGTGCATACCATACAAATGAACGGTTATGTCGGTGTTCCTTAGTTTTTCATTTTTTGGGGGGTTTTCCCCTGAACCTCCCTCTATATATGTGTGTGTGCGTATATATATATATATATATATATATATATATATGAGTTGTGGTGAGAACGACCCTTTTCATGAGAACGTGATAAAAAAAGTTGAAAGTATACTTGTATTATGTGAAGGTTACAACATTCACACTATGTAATGTAACCTTCCAATATACAGTTGAAGGTGATGTGAAAGTTACAATCTTCACACAATATAAAATAACATTCATACAATAGAAAGGTGTCTTCACTTGTTCTCACCTTCTTGTGAAAGTGAAATTTTCTCCCATGATCCCGACTCTCTCTCTCTCCTCTCTCTCTCTCTATATATATATAATTATATATTGGCTTGTTTGAGTTACCTGAGCTAATTGCTTGCATCTATCTTGTACTCCAATGCTCATGTATGTGCTTAATCTAATTCTGCATGAGCGTAATTTGTTTGGGTTGTTTGCAGGGATCGGTACAAACATTGGGGAGAGCCCGACCTGTGCTTGCAGGATCAACGCCACAAGGTTTTGTTGAAACAATCTCAACGCACAAGGTACTTCATTTATCATTTGGTTAGTTGTTGCATTCTTCATCAATGATTACTCATCTTGATTTCATGTTCATTTTCGAAAGGCACTAAATCTTGGAATGGGATCAAAACCGTTACGGCAATTTCATGAAGGTAAATTGCTTACTTTGACATAGAGAAAGTTATGTTTTTTGAAAATTCCAAACTAAACACTATATTTTGCATGAATGAGCTGTTTCCAACAAGTTGAAATGTAAATGCAAAAAGAACCATAGTATACGGCACATTTTGTCCAAAATCACTCGTCATGGGAAGTGTAGTGTTTTTCTTTGCATTTTTGCAAGAAAGATAGTTTTTTTTGCAATGAAAAGCCAAATATGCTATTTGAGAAGTCAATGACTCTAGATAAAATATTTTTCATGCTAGAAAATATATTTTAATAATATTTTAATGTATATGTAATTTAGCACTTTGTAACTGATGTAGTACTTCTGTACTTGTATGATTACAGGTGCCCCAGGTCATTCACTGCCTGTAAGGTTGAAATAATCTTGTACCCTCTCTCTCCCTCTACATATATATATATATATATATATATATAGGATGTAACCAAATGAGAACCTAAAAAAGATTGAGAACCAGTGAATCATGTGTTGTTTCACATTGTGTAACAAAAAATACACATAAAAAATATTGTACTTTTTCCAAATAAATACATCCAAAACAAATATATCTGAAACAATTCCTTAAATCCTAGCCTTAGATGAAAAAAATATATGAAACAACACATTGAAATTGGTTCTCATGGGTTTGTAACCTTTTTGTGGTTCTCGCATGTTTAGTCCCCTATATACATACACATACACATAATATATATGTATATATACACAGGTCGGTTCAAATAAGAAGGCTAAATATTGTGAGAAGGTAAGAAGGGAACGTTAAGGGAAAGGTTCATATGTGAATCATTAAAAAAATCCGAAAAAACTCTATTTGAAGATGCATATGTGAACTAACGTTACAGATTATCCATATGGGTTCACATATGCATCTTCCAATGGATTTTTTCAATGATTCACTTATGAACCTACCTTCTCATAATATTTGGTCTTCTTTTTTGAAATTTTGAGCCTCCCACTATATATATTGTGTGTGTGTTGATGGAAGTTAGGGCCTAAGTTTTATATTATCGTAAAGATTGTCATATTAAACTATTCTTCAACAAATTCTTTTGTTACAGGAATGTTGTACCTTCACTTAAACCAAATTTTACGACCCAAATGTGGAGTAGATCTTTTTCTTCAGACAGTGGTATACTTTTCTTCTTTATCCAATACTTTCTTGCAGTACCAATGCTTAACTACTTCTTGATCAATCTAACATTGTGTTTTCCTTCTGATTATGAAGGTGATTTGGTTGATGCTGTTGTCCCTTTTATGGGAGAATCGATTACAGATGGCACTCTAGCCACTTTTCTAAAGAGTATGTTGCTTAATTGGAGTTTTTGGTTGTTTTAGTTGTGTAGGCGTACTTTTTCAAATGTTTTAGAACTCATTTTTGGAATTATCTGCAAACAGAACCTGGTGATCGCGTTGAAATTGATGAGCCAATTGCTCAAATTGAAACCGATAAAGTGACGATTGATGTTGCAAGTCCTGAAGCTGGTTTTATCCAAGAGGTAATCATTTTTGGAGTGGTTGAAAAATATAATTCGAAGTTCACAAATTCGTATACTTTTTATATCTCATAGTTCCTATGTCCCAAAAAAGATGCAATGATCCATTGAGGAAGTAGTTTGTGATGATTGTGTTAGGTGATATTGATATTTTGTATGGGAAATTGTCCAAAATAGCTTTTCTAGTCTCCTCAATTCATTTTATAGCCGCTTTTTTACGTTGACCAAAATATCAAAGATTTCGCAAATAGCACTTTAGCAATCTACTATTTATGAATTTAGCAATTTGCTAAAATGCTACTTGCGAAATGCTGACATGGCAAGTAGCACTTTAGCAAGTTGGGGGTAGGGAGCACTTTAACAAAAGTTGCGTGAGTGACATTTCCACGCCAACATTTTGTAAGTAGCATTTTAGCAACTTGCAAAATTGCTATTTTTTGAATATTATATTTATAAAAAGTGGAGTTCGCTAGTTGCTAAAAAGCTAGTTGCGAAATCTTGGCTATTTCGATCAATAATGTAGAAAAGTGGCTATAAAGTGAATTTGAGGGTGTTATAAATGGCTATTTTGGACAATTTCCCTATTTTGTATTGGTTACAAACGGCAAAGAAGTAATCTTGGGTTGAAACTTTGCCGAAAAGGGGAATCTTGGCTTTATCCTGAAGCACCCTCGAAAGGAAATCCTTGCATTTGAATTGGAGGGCCGGGTTTCAAATAGAGCTGTAAATAATATTCACGGATATTTTATGGTTATTCATCATGAGTAGTTGGTTCCCAGGTTATCAAAATATTTATGGTTCTCGTTTGAACCTGTCCCTTGAATCGGAGTGGTTAACTTATTGAACCATCATACTTTGAACTTCAATGCAAACAAATGATGGTTCTTGCAAAACTCGCAAAAACATGTTGCAAGAAAGTGGTTCGATATTATCCTGTTTACCACGTTATTTTTCTTGTTTCAGTTTGTAGCCAAGGAAGGAGATACCGTTGAGCCAGGTACAAAGGTTGCGATTATATCAAAGTCGGGCGGTGAAGGTGCAACGACTCATGTGGCTCCATCTGAGTCCCCAACCACGGCTGCACCCGCACCTAAGCCGGCTCCTGCCGCGGTGGAGAAACCATTGCCCAAGCCCGATGCTCAACCTCCAAAAGATGCGCCTAAAGCGTCGTCTCCGCCACCTTCAAAAACTTCGGCCTCCGAGCCTCAACTTCCTCCTAAGGATAGGGAAAGAAGAGTAAGCATCTTATTTTGTATCGTCTTTCTTAGACTATGTTATGTTGTCTAGTCATTAGGTATGGTATCAGGGCTCTTTTAGAGAGAATTCAAAGGGATTCGACATATCCTAACATGGTATCAGAGCCGGGGTCTACCACATCTAGGGACTTGATACACTCTTTCATGTCAATTCTGGAGTCCTCCATCGGTTAGACATGGACCATCAAATCTGCATATATGTAGGAACCTTCCCACTCTCTATAAGGGCTCTTTTAGTCATTATGTACTATAAGGGATCTTATAGTGAGAATTCAAAAGGATACAACATAGCCTAACGTTGTATTGGTGCCAAGGTCTACCACATCTAGGGATTCTAGTTTCAACACACCGTTTAGCCTCCATTCTAGGGGGCACCGTTTAGCCTCCATTTGAGAGGGCATGTTGAAGGCCCACATTGCCTAAACAAGGACCATAAAAATCTGTATATATAGTGAGGTTCGGGGGAAAAACCACCCAAAAAATGAAAAAACTGAGGAACACCCTAATAACCATTCATCTGTACGGTACGCACATGTTCATACAGTTAATCGAAGATGTTTTCTAGTTTTTATGCATTTGTGCATGTTATGCACATGTGCATTCCGGAAAAATTACTTACACATTACTTGTATGCACATGTGCATACCATACAAATTAATGGTTACTAGGGTGTTCCTCAACTTTTCATTTTTTTAGGGTTTTCCCATGAACCTGACCCTATATATATATATAAATTTCGGAACCTCCCCTCTTTGTAAGGGATCTTTTAGCGAGAATTGAAAGGGGTTCCATATATCCTATCGGTTTACATTGATATTTTTATTTTCACTAAAATTTGGATTTATATCCAAATAAAAAGAAGTAATTTGCTCTTGCTAAGCATTCGATACACACATGTTGAAACAAACACCATGGACAAAGTATTGAGGGCCCCTATGATGCCCCTTCCTAATGGTAGCATTTTACAAACAATAATCATGTGATATATTCATTAATCATTTTATCTTTCTTATTCAAGTCGCAAGACTTATTAGGGCCGTTCTATGACAATCGTGCTTATCATGGTTGATACCGTTTGAAGCATATAAAAGAACCCTTTGATGTTTATGAATTCGCCGATATTGTAGGTCCCAATGACGAGACTCAGGAAGCGTGTGGCCACACGTTTGAAAGATTCTCAAAATACCTTCGCACTGCTGACTACATTCAACGAAGTCGACATGTAAGTGGGAATGCTGTTTGCTTATCCAGTTTTCGTCCGTCCACCATTTCTCATTTTGTTGAGGACTTGTATAAGCAGTCTCCTCAAATCATATATGTGGGACCCTCAAAATGAAAGCGTTAAATTTCTCAAATAAATACGACATTTTGATGTGATTTGCATCTTTAATTCAGGACAAATCTGATGAAGCTCCGATCTGAATATAAAGAAGCTTTCCTTGAGAAGCATGGAGTGAAGCTGGGACTCATGTCTGGATTTGTGAAAGTATGCTTAGCAATTTGCTAATTATTCGTCTGGTTTCAGTTGAATATCTGTTTCTTCGTGCTTCTTTTTGCATCAATTATTTTCGGGTTTTTTGTGATGGCTTATATATATGTGTGTGTGTATATATATTCCAGGCTGCTGTTAGCGGGCTCCAGAATCAGCCGATTATCAATGCTGTTATTGATGGAGACGACATTATATATAGAGATTATATCGATATCAGTATTGCTGTCGGTACTCCTAAGGTACATTTCCACCTAATTGCATGTTTACAATTTTAACAAAATTGGCTTTATAGGACGTCAAAAATGTCTAAATGTATTAATAAACTGCTTTATAGCACTTTAAGTTCATAGGACCAAACAGTTGTGGTTCTATGTAAATGTGTTACAATTGGATGTTAGGACGTATTTGGGCATCATAGCAAGTTTTTTTGAACATTTTTGAAAGGAAGTGTCCTATTAATGTTTTTATAGGACACTTTTGAGAAATGTCTTGTGAATGCAACACGTCTTTTTATAGGACACTGTTTTTATATCACATTTTTTTCAAATAATGTCATTTAAAAAAGACTAATAAGACCCTTTATTTCAAATTGTTCTGAAAACCTTGTTTAGGCACCCAAAAGCGTCTTGTCAACTTATTGTAACACGTTTAGATAGGACGCTCAATTATTTGGTCTTGTAAAGCAAACTATTAGGACATTTAGGGGATGTTTGGTTGATTTTCCATTAAGTCCTGTATTAATAAAGTTGTCTTTGTGGATTAATCGGGAAAGTTTTTGTTTGGGAGATTTTTTTCATTGATGGAATGAGCATGTTTTTTAATTCGGAGGGGCAGGTTCCGAAAAAAATTGGCTTTCTGCATAAAGCTTCCCCCTAGAAGCTTACTGAATAAGCCGCTTTCTATATCATTAATCCACTACCAAAGAGTCATGTATAGCTGACCGAATAAGTTGCGAGTCTCATTAAGCTCATTAAGCTGCTAACAAGCAGACCCTACATTTTTTGGGTGTCCTATAAAGCCCATTTTGTTGTAGTGTTATATAGATTAAAAGCTTCTCATCTGTTTTTAATGATGAGTCTATATCTTTTAAGTAAATTAAAACTTGAATGTTTTTTGAAGGGTCTCGTGGTTCCGGTTATCCGAAATGCTGAGACAATGAACTTTGCGGAAATAGAAAAGACGATTAACACCCTAGCCAAGAAAGCAACAAATGGCTCCATCTCAATCGATGAGATGGCTGGAGGTTCATTCACGATATCTAATGGTGGCGTGTATGGAAGTCTTCTAAGTACTCCCATCATAAACCCTCCTCAGGTTCGGCACTTTTATTTTCCGTTCTAATTATTTTCTTTTATGCTTGCCCGTTTCGTTTTTAGTTGTGAATTTATTCATTAATGAAGACTCGTGAATATTACTACGTGCAACATCGAAATCTTTAGGCCATGTATGTGTAAAAGATAACTAACTGAGAGTACGGTTTAGTGTAAATGTTTGATTACAAGTGAAATGTCTAAAATACCCTTCAACAATGAGAGAACATCAAAATCTACGAAAAGAAAATCAATGTTCTTGTCGAATTTGGAGGTATAAGATAACTCATTTGAAACTTAGAGGGCATTTAGTTCGCAGAACGTTTATGAAGGATTGGAATCCGTCGAAGTAATTGGAACCTAAAAGGAATTGGAATAGATTGTTATCAGGCTTTGTTGGCAGAAAATGGATTGTAATCCATTAAATGGGTTGGAATCTGTTTGTTTGGTGATCGAGGAATTGGAATGAGATGATGAAAAAAATGACCAAAATACCCTTTATTTGCATTTATTTTTTTATTTTTTCTTGGACTATACATATAAATAATTTAAGAAGATTGGTTTAATGGGGGTAGTTTTGTCATTTTAATAAAATTGGTTGGAATGGAATTCATTTCCTTCCCCACTATGATGGAATGATGAAATTCATGTTTGTTGGAATGAATGGAATTTGATCAACAGAATTGACAGTTCCAATTCCAACAGATTCCAATCTTGCTAACCAAACGGCCCCTTAAAAGTGAAACATAAACTCCTTCAGAGATGGGTAGGGTTGTTATTTCCGATGGTGGCATAAATCATATCGTTGGATATTTTTTTGAAATCCCATTTCGTGAATGCAAAGTCATGCATAATTTATGTGCACAATTAACAACTAAACCAAACGAACTAAGTATATCTCACAAAGAGGCAAGGGATTCTAATGCTCCTATCAGAGGTCATGTTAGCACAGTCGAGAAATACTTAAACCTTATTTTATCATTATCAAAACCTATTTTTACACAAACTATGTGTCCGGCTGCGGTTTCCATGATTTTCATACATTTTAATTTTCTTTTTGCAGTCGGCTATTCTCGGGATGCACTCAATAGTCAACAAACCGATGGTTGTTGGTGGCGAAATCGTATCAAGGCCAATGATGTACATCGCCCTCACATATGACCATCGGTTGATTGATGGTAGAGAAGCCGTCTTCTTCTTGAGGCGTATCAAAGATGTCGTTGAAGACCCACGAAGGTTGTTGCTTGATATATAAAGCCCGAAGCTTTTCATACCCGACGATCATGAACACTTGTTTTTCGAAATAAAAGACCTCATAGTTGTTTGTTTAACTCAAATGATTCATTTTGAGGATGAAATTGGGAAATGTTTTTGATGTTATGTTTCTTGATCTCATTTGAAGTGAAGGTTTTATGGTTCTAGTTTTTCTTCAGGCAAAGGATGCTGTTTTTGATGAAAGAGAACACTTTGGTTTTTGAGTCTCTGTATCATGAGCATATTTAATGGAATTTGTTTTAAACTGTGAGAAATATTCATTTCTGAACATATACATATATATAGGTTGGATTCGGTGAGGAGAGTTAAGGTGATAAGCGTAAGAAGGGATCTCTACCCTTAGATGTTAGATGCACATTAGGATGTGATGCACCAGATCAATTCCCCGTATCAAGCGTTATTCATGGGTCGGTTTGAGATTAAAGTTGATCAAGGGTCCAAATCTTTTCTTACAATTCTCACCTCAACTCTCCTCACACTATCCTTTGCCTATATATACATATATACATATATAGAGGAGTGATCATATGAAAACCGCTCTCATTTGTGTAAACCGTGCAAACCACCTTCATCTGTCGATTTCATTGTTTAATCTTATGAAATTTTTTCATTAAATTGTTTAATCTTGTGAAATTGTTTCATATA
>NC_037528.1:9896008-9913655 GCF_001531365.2 Cynara cardunculus var. scolymus
TATATATATATATATATATATATATGTGTGTGTGTGTGTGTGTGTGTGTGTGTGTAGGCACATGTTTCGTTAGGAACCGTATTTTCATTGAGAACTTGGGACTGTCCACAGTGACATTGTTATCACGGCAAAATTAGATAATTATCACAGGATTATCATAATATTATCAACAGCAAACGCATCAACATAAAAAGTCTCTGATGATAATAACCAAATTTAAGGGATAAGGATAACAGAAAATTATGGATAAACACTAATTTCTTTTCATTTACTCTAATTTTTATTATGTATTAATTAATTTGGAGGCCCAAAAGTGTTCTCGCATTTTCGTAAAATATGAGTGTTCTCGTTTGAATATATATATATATATAATAGTTATATCATATGAAAAAAGGTCACTACAATAAAATCAACTTTATAGGATGTCAAATAGATCTAAATGTGATAATAGACTACTTTATGTGACTTTGTATACATGGCCAAACAATTATGCATCCTATGTAAAAGAGGTGTCTAACAAACTTTTTAGAGTTGCCTTTGTGATAAATTATCATATTAGCTTTTCACCAATATCATTTTCGAGAAGTGTCACATAAAAATAGTAATATCACATCTTATTTTAAAATTATCTTTAAAAATTTGTTACAACGTAATACCAACTTAATATAACATCTTTACACATGACACACAATTGTTTGATCCTATAAACTGAAGTCCTATAAAGAAGTTTATTGTAACATTTGGACATATTTAACCTTCTACAAAACCGATTTTACTGTAATGTGCATTTTACATCTATGTTCAATACTTGCAGTTAGAAATTAGTACAAATTCAACCTATGTTATATGCACATGTGTATACAAGTAATTGAAGTTATTTCTTGGTTTTTATACACATTCGCATACCAGATAAATTGCTTTCAAATTACTTGTAGACATATATGCATATTGTCTGGATAAACGATTACCAGAATGTTACTCGGTTTTTGGTTTTTTGCGGTTGAAAATTAAAGGAATACTCTTCCATTCAAAGTCCAGAAAAGTGTGGACCACAAAATCAAAGATTTCAAGTAATTGCAGGCTTGCAGCATTCAAGTTCCACAAGAACACAAGTTAAAAATGTAAAGAAAGTAGCCACAAGAAACAAGCCTTTTTATGTTGGCTTGTAATATTTTGTTGCTACAAAGGGCATTTTCGTAATTGACCCTTCGTACGTTTTCCCTCGGATCGCAATCTTAACTTTGGTCCCGGGTTTGTGCAATCCCGACTTCACGTACCCCATGGCTATGTTCTTCTTCAAGCACGGGCTGAACCCTCCACTAGTCACCTCACCGATGTTCTCCCCGTTCTCGTTCTGAATCTCACTGTGACTTCGGGCTGGTGGGCCCGCAGAGAAAAGCCCGATCCGCCTAATTGATGGGCCATCGGCGATTTGCTTCAGGATCACCTCGGCTCCAAGAAACCCGCCTTCGGCCCTTCTTCTCTTGCCAATAGCCCAAGTGAGCCCGGCCTCCACCGGGGTTATGTGTTGCTCCATGTCATTGCCGTATAGACACAGTCCGGCTTCGAGACGAAGACTATCACGAGCACCGAGGCCCGTTAACCGTACCTTCCCTTCGGATTTTTCGAGAATCGCTTTTGCAAGATCAACTGCGTTCTCTGAGGGAACCGAGATCTCAAATCCATCTTCACCGGTATACCTGTAACCTCGTTCAACAAACACGTCAAATTACCTCAATACTCGTTTCCTCCACTTTTTTCGTTAAAGAACATGATTTTCTAGCCACGAAAAATCAAAACGAACCCAGCATATCCGTCTGGAAGTAGGGTTAGAGCCTCTGATGTGATATGATGTACAAATGCACAAGGTGCGGGCATTTTTGGTCCTGGACTTTGGCCTTCCAAGCCCGTTTTCAGTGAGCCAAGAAAAGGCCCACACTTTTATAGGGCCGGGCTTTGGGGTTGAGAAATTATTTGATCGGGCTTTTTCAAGCAGGGTTTTTTGGGCTTAATCAGGCTTTTTCAGGCCGGGGCCCAAGCCTTCCAAGCCCGTTCTCAGTGAGCAGTAAAAAGGCCCATGCTTTTACAGGGCCGGGCTTTGGGGTTATAAAAGGGCTTGATCGAGCTTTTTCAGGCGGGATTTATTTGGGCTTAATCAGGCTTTTTCAAGACTGGACCAAAACTAGTCACAGTTTGGTAAAATCTAGTTGATATGCCCAATGTAAAATGACTAAAAAAGACATGTTAAAAAGTTAAAGGGGCACAATTGGAAGAAAAAGCCCGTGAATTAGTGTTTCAATAAGCTAGTTTATGACAGAACTAAACAGGGCTTTTTCAATAAGCTAAAAAAAATAAGCTAGCTTATGGTTGCCAAACATGGTCATAATCAGAATCCTATCTATGAACGTGGATATAGACAGAGACACTCGGGATACGTCATGAGAACGAAAATGAGTTTCAAATGATCAAAAAGGCAACTTACCCGGTTCTAGTTAGAAAGCATTTGGCACCGTTGATATCTATTATACGGAACTCCCCAAAGTACATTTTGCTTAAATCCTCTTTCGTAAGGTACTGAAGAGTCGAACCTGCAAGAGGACCCTGCATGACAACAAAATGGAATACAGGATCCCGACGATAGAATCTTTACCGATATATCTTTTGAATCAACTAACCAATCAAAAAGATTGAAATTTCGATAATCTATTTCTCAAAGTTATGATGTATTGTTTCAATGTTTAGATTACTAGAGTTGCTAGTCAACTACACTTGGACCAAATTCTTTTCAATATATGTTGGAACCTCCTTTTTCTTCTCGAAGGATCTTTTGGAGAGTAATCAGATGGGTTTCATGTATTCTCTAACATGATATCAGTGCCAAGTTCTACCACTCCGGCACAATCTGTACTCGTCTAGCCCCCTTTTGACACTCTGGACGATCTTGGTCGTCTTGCCTCTGTTGGAGGGGGCGTATTAGAGTGCCACGTCGGCTAGACTTGGACAATTTCTCCTCCATATATGTATGTTTGGAACCTCCCTTCTCTCCACAAGGGCTCTTTCGAAGAGCAATCAAATGGGGTTCCAAATATTTTCACATGGTATTAGAGCCAAGTTCTATCACTCTTCAACACTCTAGGGCAATCAGTATTCATGCCCCCCACTACTCTAGGAAAGTTTATGCCCATCTGGCCTTTGTTGCAGGGTGGGGCGTGTTAGAGTCTCACGTCGGCTAGACTTGTACCATTTCTCCTTAATATATGATGAAACGTCTCTCCTCTTGAAGGGTAACCAAATGGGGTTCTACATATTCTCACATGGTATCAGAGCCAAGTTCTACCACTCTAGGGACTCAACACTATGGGGCAATCTGTACTCATCTAATCTATACACAATTGGCCTGGGGGGGGGGGGGGGTGTTAAAGCCCCACATCAACTAGACTTGGACCATTTCTCCTTAATATATAATGGAACTTCTTTTTTTCCTCTAGGGCATTTTTTAGAGCAATCAATCACATGGGTTTCCACATTCTTACATGGTATCAGAACCAAGTTCTACCGCTCTACGGACTAAACCCTCTAAGGGTTCTTTGGGAAAGTAATCTGATGGGGTCCCACATATTCTCATATAAATTACGATTTGAAATTTTAAACAAGATTTTCTACAAACCTGAAGAGCCAAAAGAGATCTCTCATCATAGATGTGCCACCCTACATCCCCACCTTTGGCCTTAAAAGCCTTCATATGTTCTTCAATGTGAGCCAAATCCTTATCTCGGCACCCCGCATTAACAACCAAGTAAATGTGGTCAGCAGTCACCTTAGTGATCACGGAATCATCAATGGCTCCACCCTTTTCGTTTGTGAAAACCGTCAGCGAGCCGGTACCGGGGGCAAGTCCCACCACATCAGCAACCACGAGTTTTTCAAGAAACGCAACGCTATCTTTCCCTTTGAGACTTAGCCCACACATATGGGAAACATCAAAAAGACTACCGTTTTCCCTGCAATTCAGCGTGGATTCCATGATCGAATCTTTGTACTGGATCGGCATGCTCCAACCAGCAAAAGGAACCATCTTTCCACCATTTGCAACGTGGAAATCGTAGAGAACAGTTTTCTTGAGGTCTGCCTCCGTGGCGTAGCATCTACGAGCAATAGTCTTTTTATCAGATTGACCAAGCCGGCGGGTGATTGATTGCCCTAGTTGCCATAGTCCTCCCCTCATTCTGCTATTATGCTTCAAAAACAAACAAACAAATCAGTATCATTATCAAAACGGAGGTCCAGGGGAATCCAAAAAAATTGAAAAACTGAAAAACACCCTGGTAACCATTCATCCGGATGGTATGCAAGTAATTTTTTTTATGCAGATGTGCATTACCGGACAAATTGCTTACAAATTACTTGTATACACATGTGCATGCTGTCCAGATGAAGGGTTAGCTTGGTGTTTCTCAGTTTTTCATTTTTTTGGTTTTTCCCCTGAACAGACCCTCAGTAGCAATACCAATATAAGTAAAAACAGTCTTGTATCAAATACCCTTTTATGGGTACAAGATAATCAAATCATTAGTTTTCCAAATTGCAAGAAGCAGATTCAGAATCAAAAACAAGGTTTTTCATTGATCAAGAAAGATCCATTCAAGATACCCACATTGGAAATCTTGGATCATACTTATTTCATCCAAGAATTTTCAAAGTCTGACCATGGCCAAGAATGAAATCAAGAACTACACCAGTCTTATCCTGTTTCCCTTTCTTGTAATTAAAATTAAAATCAACGAAATAGACGAGATTCGAACACATGAACTTCACTGTAACTTTTCAAGATCAATAACTTACAAAACTCAATCTGTAACTTCTTATATACCAATTCAAGGTCCATCACATATCACATTTTTAATCTAAACGAAAATTGCAACTCAACTGTATGACAAAATGCCTCAAAGAAATATAACAAGAAAACCCATCCATCAAATTCACCAATCATCAAAGATCCAAATCTTTTCAACTACTTACGATCTCATCAACAAATTCACAAAAGGTTTCAACCCAAAATCAATGAAGATTCAATCTATTCACAAAATTACAATCTAGAGAACGATCTTTGAAGCACCCACAAAGAAATTTAAATGAAATGAAGATTAATGAAGTAGAAAATAAGAGATAAATGGATTGAATTGAACACTTACAGGTGAACTCAGAGAGCTACACTCTGCTTGAAGAAAAGCAAATCTGGGTGGTGGGATTATAGTGCTTTTCAACTAAGTTGTAGTCTTGTACATATGTGGGTGAATTTGTTTGTGAAGTGTAAATATTGAATTTAATGGAATATAAAAATGTTTGAGAATATAAAAATGGGAAATGGTTGGTGGGTAAAAGGAGTGGGTGGTGGAGGGCTTTTGGTGCTTAATCGAACCCCATCGTTGGTGAGTGGTGTTGGGAAAAGGAAAGCCCGATAAGGGTTAGTGAGATGTCATACATTCAATATATCTATCGGGGGAAATTGCATTAAAATGGAACAAACTTTCATCTAATTCTTATTTTAAAGAACTAACTTTTAAAATCGTCATTTTGGGGAACCAACTTTCACCTAATTCTTATTTTGGGGAACCAACTTGCACCTGATTCCTATTTTGGGGAACCAACTTGCAAAATARTTATAGAAAAATAACTAAAATTCGTTTTTTTCTCCAAAAATTAATGCAATAAAATCTATTTTTCATTTCAAATCTCATTTTTTTAATTCAGATATCAAATTGAACATTTAAAAAAAATCCAAATTACCACAATAAAAATTGTTTTTTACTAATGTAAATAAAATCAATTTAATAGAAAAAAATTAATTGATACAATAAAAAATAAATATTAAATATCACATTCAAAAATTTTATATCTAACCAATTGCATCAATTAATTTTTTTCTATTAAATTGATTTTTTTATTAGTAAAAAACAATTTTTACTATGGTAATTTGGATTTTTTTTTTAAATGTTCAATTTGATATCTGAATTAAAAAAAACGAGATTTGAAATGAAAAATCAATTTTATTGCATTAATTTTTGAAAAAAAACGAGTTTTAATTATTTTTCTATAATTATTTTGCAAGTTGGTTCCCCAAAATAGGAATTAGGTGAAAGTTGGTTCCATTTTGGTGCAATTTTTCCTATATAAAAAGAATGTTTACTTTATAAATCATGTTGTTTGTATAAACCATATAAATTTTATTCAATTGATCATAATTTTTTATTTTGTTCATTTTTTGGTAATTATGATAGGTTATTAATCATTTTTATTATGAAGAGTGTTAATCATGGGTATATTATCATCTTTATTATATTAATTTTAGAGAAATACATGAAACAGTTTTACTAAAATTTCATAAATATTATATGAAACAATTTCATAACTATATATGAAACAACTTCATCCAAAAAAAGTATTATATGAAAAAATTTCATAAGATTAGACAATGAAATCGACGGATGAGGATGGTTTACACGGTTTGTATAAATATGGGTGGTTTGCATTTGATTGCTTCCCCATATATATATATATATATATATATATATATATATATATAAATTCCAATTTATTTCGTAAAATATATTTTGTATAAATATAGATGTTAAATTAAAGATAATAAAGTGAATGAAAGGGTAGTGTCTGATTGGTTTGAGCTTGGGCTCCAAAGGTCAAATGTGTCTGGAGGTCTCAGGTTCAAATCCAATGAGGAATAAAAATTCTCTTGTGGCCATGGAGATTCAAATGCAGTGACTTCGGGCTACTTGAAAAACAGGTGGTCGTCATGTGATTAGTCGACTCGCATAATGAATTAGATATACATGTTAATAAAAAAAAAAAATAATGAAGTGATCGATCTTTTTCTTATGTGTATGTATAGAGAGAGGGGGGTTGGGTTCCCATTAACATGTTATTTTTAGGGAGTAATGTGAAAAATGTAACATTGACATAAGATAATGTCACATTTATATGATATATTTTTATACTGTGTGAAGACATGTGGAGGTGACCGTCTTCACAGAAACCGGTGAAGTCTATAACCTTCACACAGTATAGAGGTACATTCATCACTTCTCACATAAAATATATTTTCTCACGTGATCCCAACCCCCCTCTCTAATCATTTACGAACCCAAAAAGTTGTACGAACTTACAAATCAGTTTTTATGTACAACTATGAAAATGCGGTTTTTATACCCCGAGACAACACTACATGAACACTGCGTTTTCACACATGTTTCTCATACCACTTGCCATTGCAAATTAAGCTCTTTTCAGATTGTATTGACAAGACCAAGCTTTTTCATTAAGCTTACTTTATTGAGATTTTTTGTGAATGATGCACGTTTTTTGTGAATATTATTCGTTTTGATAAATAGACTGAAATCTTTAACTTTAATTAATACATTGATAGAATGGTAACTTTCTACCATTCAGATCGTCTGTTTTGATTCAAAACAGTTAATAGATGACATTATACAGAGTCGTTTATCCAACCAGATGTTTTTATCCAATCAAAACCTGAAACCCTATCGAAGCTTAATCACAAGTTTTATCAAACAGCCCCACAATCAACAACGACAAATTTGAATCATGGATCTTCGGACCCTCGATCACCAATCGTATGAGCCATTTTCCAAGTTTTAAACGTAAAAGCCCCAAATACGACCAAATGAGCCATTTTCCACAACAATTTGGAGTGTTTTACACAATACTGTGAAAATAAGACTAATATTCTTTGATTAATCCAATTACATTTATCAAACTAAAGACACCCAGTAAATCTCACTCATAAGTAGGAAGTGGGGGTGTCATAAGATGTATGCAGATCTGACATCTATCTCAAACAGGATCTATGGGATTTATCAAGCCTCTCAATAAAACAATTGTAACAATTCTCAAAGGTTGCAAAAACCCTACAAGTCAAAATTGTGAGTGATTCACAAATGCAAACCTCTCATCCATAATTTCTTTTAACTTACTAATACAGTGTTGCCTTTAAGCGTTTTTCGTGCACGCCAATGAACAGCAGCGGCGGTTTCTGACGTCCCCATCTGCACACAAAAACCACGATTAACCGTCCATTAAATCACGTTCTACCTCACCATCATACTGCAGAAATACGGACGTGTGACACCCAATCAAGAGTTTTTTGTAGGATATGGTGTTTGATTTCGGTTGTAGAACTTCCACAAGCAAATGGTTACACGAGAAAACCCCAAAAAAAGGGACAGCAAGGGAACCCCTAACGACAGTTGAATCTTAAAAATAGATGGTCCATATTCGAATGTAACATAACCGAAAATCATGTGTTTAGTTTGGCACACCCATTCGCTACCGTTGGATTAAAAGAGATCGATGGTTCTGATGTGTTCCCTTGTTCTCCCTTTTTTAGTGTTCTCTCTTGAACTCATCCTTGTTTCTTATCCATCTTGTAGATCCTTTTATAAAAGGAATCGGCTTTCGGTTTTCGTACTCCCACCATCCCAAAATAAGTGTCTAATGTTTCTATTTCTAGTCCAAAATAAGTGTCCATTTTCAAAAATAATGTCTACTTTCCAATACTGCCCTTAATTATGAGATGGAGAAATTCATTACTCCTCTACTATCAAGGGTAAAATTGTCATTTAGTTAATTAAAAGTGTAATAATTACACATTCCTTAAACAGTCTTTTTCATTGTGGACATTTATTTTGGGACGGAGAGACTAACATGCTACCAAAATTCATGAGGAAGAAAATCCTAACAATGACCATATAATGTAAGCAAATTGCTAAGCCATGCAAAATTCGTGTTTTCAAATATTCATCGGCAATTTATGATTGTGTGTGATCGTTGATCCTAACGAATTCAAAATTTACCTTGGACTCCATGGAGTGATAATCTTGCCACAGACTCGCATCTTGGTCGTATGTCGAAAGTGCAGCTTCATATAATTTACGGGCTTCTACAAGATGAGTCTTAGCACCAGCAGATGATGCAAGGTTCAATTCCATTTCAATGCAGTTTTTATAAAAAGCAAGTCCAGGCCGAGGTAAAGCAAGAAACCTGCATACCGAAAAGATTGGAAGATTGGCACTTCATAGTAAATAACAAAGATTGTATTAGATGTGAGCCTAAGGGACCGTTCACCAATACAAATTGGGTAACCGCTGACCAGCTAAGAATGTGGTCCGGGTCAGCACTAATCACTGACCTAGTAAGGGGCTGTTTGGTTGGTTTTTCATTAAGCTTGTATGGATAAAGATGTCTGTGTGGATTAATTTGTCTGTATAGATTAGGAAGATTTTTGTTTGTGAGGGTTTTCATAGATGGAAGGAGCATGTTTTCTAATTGGGAGGGGGTGTTTGGAAAAAACTTGGAGTTCTACATAAAGCTCCCCCCTAGAAGTTTACTGAATAAGCCACTTTCTATATCATTAAGCCACTAAAAACCAGTCATGTATAGCTCACTGAATAAGCTGCGAGTCTCATTAAGCTGCTAACAAACAGGCCCTAGGATATATTTTCGAGAGAACACATTACAATGATCCTTGATAGTTGATGGTTTAGTGATATACCTTTTGTACATGTCTCTCGCACTCTGAATTCCATTTCTTTGAAGAACAAAGTTCACAATTGCAGACGAGAGGGAGAAACCGTCATCACTGCCACCATCTCTAATCAATGAACTTAGAGAAATATCCATCAGCTTGTCAAGATAATGCTTATGATTCGAGAAATATTTCAAGCCCTGCACAACAAATAACAAAAGACAGTTTTAGAAATGTGAATTATTAGACTTTTTAATTAACTAAAGGACAATTTTACCCTTAATAATAGAGGAAATAATGAACTTTTCCATCTAATAAGTAGAGTTAGAAGTGGAAAGTACACACTCTTGAAAAAATACATTACTCCCACTATTATTAAGGGTAAAATTGTCATTTAGCATCTTAAGCTTCGTACTTGCAGTCATTTAAAAATAAAATACCCCATCCATCCCAAAATAAATGTTCACAATGAAAAAGGCACAGAGTTTTAGAAATGTGAATTACTACATTTTTTAATTAACTAAACAACAATTTCACCCTTAATAATAGAGGAAGTAATGAACTTTTCCATCTAATAGATTATAGGTAGAAGTGGAAAGTACATAGTTTTGAAAGTAGACACTTATTTTGGGACAAACTAATATAGAACATACAAATTTCACATCACATACCATAAGCCATAGGCTCTCAGCTTGTGAAACAACAACTTTCCTGAGAGGAGTTTGCAAGAGATCAAACACAAACGACAAATCGGCTTTGCTTGGAGTTCCAATACGTTTAATCTCTATCGAAAGGCGTAAAAACCATAATCGTACTGCCTCCGAGAGTTCTCCACTGCAGAGCTTTTCTGCCAAATTTCTAGCATCGTCTAATCTCCCAAGTTCTAACAAAAAGGATACGTGTTGGCAGCCAAGATCTTCAGTAATGCACCCCATCTTTTGAGCCTTTTCATAGACCATTAAAACATGTGAAACAGGATCTATGTAATTGTCAGATGAATCAGAAAGCTTAGAATTTTGAGTGTGTCTATTTCGATCAATTGTGTCCCTCAAGAATTTGATATATAGATCAAACATTGAAGACGATGGTACAATCTTCAAAGCCTCATCATAAACCTACACAAAAAAGAATATGTGCCTTTTAGCTCGAAACTTAACATTACCAACACACAAGAGATATAGAGAAATAGAGGATATTGCCATATTGTTTTTTAAATGAGGTGTTGAACTCCAAAGTCTTATTTCACTTTATTTGATAAGAGATGATGCTGAAGTCTGAAAGCATAATCAATAAGACTGTTTTTACAAACTGACAAATGTCTTAATGTATGTAACTGTCTATTTTACCCCTCAAAATATTATAATGTTGAATCTACATTAAAAAATATTCCATTTTTATTCATATACATACATACATACATACATACATACATATATATATATATGTATATATGTATATATATATACATATAATCATCAAGAAATCTTCATCTGAAAACAATAACATAAAATCTGAAAACAATAAATAAATTGTGAGAGGTCACGAGTTCAACCCATAGTGCAGCATATTTGAGTTTTTTATTAAACAAACATCGGCAGTCCAATAAGCAGACGGTAATAGGTTTTAAGCTCTTATTGCAAAAAACAGTCTTGTTCGGTAAGACATAAGTGCTGAATAAGAGGTATTTTCTAAAAAACAAATGGCACCCGAGTAAAAATTTTACTTCCAGTATTTGGCTTAACTTTGCAATAAATTTCCTAAAGCAAACATGTGGATGTTCAAAAGGGAACGAAAGTTAGCATACCTGAATTGCATTGAATAATTGATCAGGCATAATTTCTTTCTTTACATCTTGTGTACTCTTACGACCTGCTGCTTCATATTTCGCAAGCCAATCCCAGAATCCCGTTTCTTTAGAAAATTCATTTTTCATGTCAGAAAGTATCTCCTTTTGCATATTTTCTGAATTTGCCAAATTTGTTGCCTCTAGAATCTCCAAAAACTGTGTTCTCAGACTGAAACTGGACGGAAGTGCTTCCACCGCACATTTATAAACAGTTTGAAGAATGTTCAAACCTTGTTCCCGAAAGAAATCAATTTTCTGTGTCAATTCCTTATTTTGTTCATCTAAATCTTTATAATCTCCGGTTTCTCCATCAATCGGCATAAATAATTCTTTGTTTTCCTCCCGCCATTGTTTATCTTCAGGATCATGATGATCTGGAACCAATGTTCCCACATCTTCTCCAAGAGCAACCCTGCGAGCACTTAACTTATTTAGGTATGTGAGTTCCATTCGGAGATATTCCACCCATAGAGCTTCGGAAGATGGGCAAGATCTCAAACCACTTTGCATAAGTGCACGAGCTGCTGCAACATTTAAGTTCTGGTCAAATTCCCATGACGCAGCATATATCCAAACTCCGGGTACTTTCGGATGAAATCTAATCACCTGAGCCAGAACCTGAAAGATGCACACATAGGGGGAAAACATTTAGAACCTAAAAGACTAGATGAAAGTTCAAATGAGAACCAGGAATATTTTAAGAACCTCATAACCAAATACTTCATGTATTATCCATCATGCATTTTGGTATGGGTAAAATGCATCAAAATGCAACAAAGTTTAGTTTCATTCCTACTTACTGTAACGAAGAATTATTTTTCTTAATCGATGTAACAAAGTTACAAATTTTCTTATTTGTACCCATTTTGACCGTTGCCCACCTGATCATTTTAACATTTGATGACATGGATACCCATTTACAAAAGGTTTACAACATGTTCATGGAATAGCTCCAGCAAAGTGGACGATAAATTTGGCATCCACATCATCAAATGCTATATTAAATAGGAAACTTGAAACTTTGTTACATTGATTGAGGGAAAAAATTGTTACTCTAAACAGAAATTAACACATACTTCGATGCATTTTGACACATTTTGTGCTTATGATATCATGAATCGTGAATAAAACACAAATAGATGGTTCCCCATGTGATTCCCGTTCCCTAAAAGACTAAGGGCCTGTTTTGTTAGCAGCTTAATGAGCGTAATGGGACTCACGATTATTTGGTCAGCTATACATGACTGTTTGGTAGTGACTTAATGATATAGAAAGTGGCTTATTCAATAAGCTTTTAAGAGGAGCTTTATGCAGAAAGGCAAGTTTTTTCCAAACCCTTCCCTCCCACTTAAAAACACACTCCTTCCATTTACAAAAACACACTCCTTCCATTTGTAAAAACCTTCCAATCTATTGAGACATTAATCCACACAGACGACTGTATCCATACACAGACTTAATGGAAAACCAACCAAACAGCCCCTAAAACACTGATCAAACAAATCTTAAATATCCAAGTCTCTCCATCCCTAAATATTTAGAACCTAAAAGGCATAAATTCATCTCATTTCAGGCAGTATAACCCAGTTATCAACAATGAACGCAAGCAGAAACACAAAGTAATGATTTAAACGATTAGATTAAGCAAAATGTATACAACCAGAATTGAAAACTTCATACCTTCTTCATATGTCCATTCCTCCTTTGCCTACAAAACTCAAGATACTGAAACCATAGCTGAATATCTCCCTTAAACCTATTCGTGGCCGACCGATAAATCTCAACAATCCTCGAAATTCCAGAAAAATCAGATACAGAATGCTTCATTTTCGGTTTCTTCACAACTCCTTTCACGTCTTCGCTCTTCTTCTTCAGTTCACGCATCACCGCTTTCTTACGGAGTACTCGGAGCGCATCGACAGACTTCTCGTAGTCGATGTACGCTAAGTAATCCTGCTTCAGAGGACTTGGACGTTTAAGCCTGTACTCGAACTTCCGGCGTTGTTTTACGATCTCGGCAATTTCACGGCGGGAGAACAAACCACGACGTTCAAGGTCGTCGAGCTCGTTGACCATTCGCTCCAGCTTGTATTGTACAACGTCCGCCATGATTACAGTGTCGGAAAATGCGAATAGACGGCGGCGGGCGGCGGGCGGCGGTGAGGGGTTCCGCTTGTTAGGTTATCGACGACGGCGGTTTTGGTTTGTTTTTCCCCCCTCTCCTACTTACTTATAATTTCTTCCCTAGTGCAAATTTGACCCCTAAAGTTTTAATTTTCCCATTTTGGTCACAATAGTTTAGTTGTTACTTATTTGGCCCTATTTTTATTTATTAATATCAATTTGGTCCTTGTTTATGTTTCCTTCCAATGCCTAACTATGCTTTAGTCGATAATGTTTTTGCCGCGGTTATGTAATTATGTTTTCTTTTGATGGCTGAAACATACTGACCATGTTATCCAAACAAAATAATTGGTACATACCGAGATTTCTGTACTTTACTTTGCAGACACAGGTTTCGTTCAATAATATAAAAAACTAGTTAGTCTAGTTATTACAGAGATCTGACACTCACGAACAAAAAGAAAGACAACCCCTCAAGCATTATCGAACCTAAGCTACGCATTATTGTTTACTGGGATTTGAAGGAAATCTATCAGTAAGTTCATACAAAACCGCTTTAAAACGAGACATTGGCAGCACTAGCACAAGAAGGTATTCAAGAATGTGTATGGGCCTCCCAAAGTCAACTCTACATTTACAGTGATTGAAGAAGACGAAGAAGCAACACCTGTCTCTTCAACGTTCTCAGTATCATCACCTCCCTATATTGATCAATATAACATGTTATGATTTAACTCGGACAATTATGTTATATGATAAGATATCAAAGAAATGGAGATCATACATTATGGTTTGTGTTGAAACCATCGTTTAAAAAGTCTCTATACATGGCCTTATTACTGACATCGTTGTTGGGTACTTCAAAAAATACTACGTCAGTATGATGATCTTCCTTCTGTTCACTCTCTTTCATCTCATAATAGTTGTTTTCTCCCTGAAAATCCCAACTCAGATATATGTTAGAACGACATCTACTGTACTTTCTACTTTTGGAAAGAACACAAAAGTGCCCATTTTTCTCTCATCTACGAGGGCACGTGTTCAAGTTTCATCTATAGATATAGAAGAAGACGCATGTGATAGAGTCTTACTTATCATTATTGAACCTAAAACGTGATGTGTTTAAGTTACACTGATGTTAACAGTGAGAGACTGCCAAATATCTTAATAGGTTCGGTTTATTTCCTTTGAGAACGAGATATGAGATGCATACTTGACGATTCTTGTTGTCGTGGGGACTAATAAGCCGATTGGGATGGGTAACAAAAGGCGGATCCATTTGTCCCAAAACAGTAGTTCTGAACTTCTCGAGGTTGAACACTAACAATGACTCCTTTAACTTCAAATGATTCCTCTCCACCTCGACCATTTTCCTACAGTATTTCAGTTACGCATTTACTTATTCAAATTCAACTTAAAGAAGTTGCTTAATCAAAATGAAAATAATTACCAGTTTTCTTCTAAGCTGGAAAGACTATTCTGTCTACAATATTGAGGTTCATACACGTTGTTGACAAGCCCCCCATGAGTTTTTATTTTTTGTGCAAAACACATGTACTCGTGGTTGAATTTTTCAGCCCGTTCCATTATTGGAGCTATCATATTCGGAAAACAAGAAACGTCTTATATATATATATATATATATATATATAGAGAGAGAGAGAGAGAGAGAGAGTCCAAAATATTTGCAAACCCTCTAATTATTACAAATAATACAAACCAAGCAATTGAGATATTTATGAAGAATGATGAAGGTTTATTTATTATGATCGGAATATTTATAAACCACAAGGGTGGTGCCTGATTGGTTTGAGTTTGGCTCAAATGTCAAAAAAACTAGGTGGTCCCTGGTTTAGGCCCGTTCTTGACATTTTTTAGGCCCTGGCGAGATATAAAAAGGGGCCCTCGATAAGTACGATATTTTTTTTAATATATTGTTTTTATCATCATAAATAACATTGAATTCATATAAAACCGTTTTTCCGAGTATTCCTGCCGCAAAATCAATAAGTACTGGTTTCTAATATAATATTATCTACTAGAATATTTTTATGTAGTATCGGTAATTTGTCCATCATCAAAAACATTCTATGATATACTTTTGGTACAGAAAATGACATCATTTGAGATCACAAAGTCAATTCTTCTGATTTCCGAGTGATACTACGTAAATCAAAGTAAATAGGTTGGTTTTCCATGTCCTCATGTTAAATTTTTTAGCATCATTTTAAACTTTTATATTATGTTTTCGAATTTGAAAAGATTAACACAATTTTAAACTTTTATATTATGGTTTCGAATTTGGGAAGGAAAGAAAAAAAAATCAGAAAGGGAAAGAAAAATAAAAGAAAGAAAGAAAGAAAAATAAAGTTTTTTATTTGTATTTTTAATAGAGAAGAGAGCGGAAGGAAAAATAATGAAGTAAAAATAAAATTTGATATAATTTTTTTCCTTTTCCTTAAAAAATCTCGAGAACATAATATTTTTCATCCCCTATTTACTTTCATCTCTTTCTTACGTAAAAGAAGATTCAAGAACATAGGGTTAAGGTTAAAACAAACTTTTCTGTAATCATCGATTATATAAATTAAAAAACTCATGTTGGTGATAGTTTAAGATTTTATTATTCTTTTAGAGATAGAATATTACATACAATTTATACATTCAATATTATATTATAAAGAATAACTATGAAAAAACAATTATAGTTTTATTATTCTAAATATAGATATAAGTTGTACCGTCTTATATAGTTGGTAATTTTTTCAAAATATTAGGGTTTTGTTAACTAATAACAAGAAAATCTATCATAATTCTAATATAAAAATAGAATTCACACGAGAATGGAACAATCAAAAGAGTCGATGGGAGATAAATTATGGAGAATTTATCAAAGTTTTTGAAACAAAGAGTTTTAGACGTCGGATTTAGATAAAAAAAAAAAACTTAGAAAAACATTAAATAATATTATATAATGAACGACAGATAAACCTCTTGACAGATAAACCTCTTGACAGATTAACCTCTTTATGTATTTTTTTCTCCAATATATTTAATCCATACTTGTTTGGGTTTTTAATAGTTAATGTAGTACCAAAAAAATTTCTTGTCATATTAGATACTAATTTTTTTATGTGTCTTATATTTACTAATTTTTTTGAACTACTATTATATATATTATAAAAATTTGGACCCCTAATTTTTATGGGCCCTGGGCGTACGCCCGGCCCGCCCTCCCCCAGGGACAGTCGGGTTCAAATCCAAGGAGGACTAAGTGGCCACGTAAGTTCAAATGCGGTGACTTCCGGCTATTTGCAAAGCAGGTGGTCATCCTGGGATTAGTTGGTTCGCATAGCGGGTTGGATATCCAAGTTAATCAAAAAAAATTTATAAAAGATAATCAGAGTTCATTAATTATGATCAATTTTTTAAGTAAGAAACAGTCGAGATTTTTGTGGAACCATTTATTTATTAGTCTAAATAGATGGTTGAGATTGGTTTTTAAAATTAGAGGGTTTGTAAAACATGAGACTACATATAAAGGTTGGATTACGATGAGAAAAGAAGTTATGGTGAAAAACGTAAGAAGAGATCTCCATCTTTTGATCAATTCTAATTGAATGTCAACACTAATCAGGGGCACGAGATGAACCAAATCAATTCTCTTCCTAAAGCGCAATTCATTGGTAGCCATGAGATTAGGTCAGATCTCTTGTTACCCTTTTCACGATAACTTTTTTTCTCACACGATATATACTTTACACACACACACACACACACACACACACACATATATATATATATACATATATAGACTTGAGATCATGTGAGACCAAGGGTTTTTCGTGAGACCCGTAAGACCAATTCTAAACCCTTGGATTAGATCTACAATCTAAAAATTCATAATCACAAAATTGTCACGAGACTTTTCAATAATCACAAAATTATCACCGTGCAAGTTTAAACTATTAGATCATTAGCTTATAAAGTTGATCAATGAACATAAATTGGTCTTACGGGTCTCACGTGAACCCAACCCTATATATATATATATATATAGGGTATATTTCTTTTACAACCTTGTGCATTTGTACAACCTTTGCAACCCAATTAATTGAGAT
>NC_037528.1:9913825-9930204 GCF_001531365.2 Cynara cardunculus var. scolymus
TATATATATATATATATATATATATATATATATAAGTTTGTACGAATTATTAGATTTGTAAATATCTATATATGTATATTTTGATTCTAACATTCGCATGCATGTATGTATACGTACCTTGTAGAATCACTTCGTTCTTCATGCTCCTAAACATCTATTCACAGAGATATACAACATTATGTATGTATATATAGAGATAGATATATATGAGATCACATAAGAAGATTCGGTAAAAATAGCGACTTTTACATCCAATATATATAAATATAATGATATAGACTTAGGATTACGTGAGACCAGTCTGTTTTCATGAGATCACTTTTTTACACTTAAAATTTCACAGCAAAACGTTGTGAAGGTAATCTTGCTGTGAAGGTTCGGTTTTTTTTACCTTCACAACATTTTGTTGTGAAGTTTCAAGTGTAAAAAAGTGGTCTCACGAAAATAAGTTGGTCTCACATCAATCCAACCCTAATGATATATATACACATGACTTTAACCTGAAGATGGCTCTTGACATGAGATACAGTTAGTCCCTTCACATTCATCATCTGCAAAATCATCTTTGGAGTTGCCCCTACTCCAAAAATATATGATTAATACACACAATGACAGCGATATATAATATATATATATATATACACACACATATATGTATATATGTCTGTATATATTTGTGTGTATACGTACATGTGTGTGTGTGTATATATATATATATATATATAGATAGAGAGAGAGAGAGAGAGTGAGTACTATCTTCACCACCGAGTTTTCGAACTGCAGTCACAAAATATTGATGAAGTTCATTGGTCCACCGGAGACGGGGAACCCTAGACCGATGGTAAGTCCGGACGGTGAGCTTGCCTTTGCCTGAGATATTTTCCGGCAACTTATCATCCATTCTCCGACGAACAACCCTAGTTGGACTTTCAGAAGAGCTTCCCATGGTTTCAATGAAAAATGATGACTTTTTTTTCTGAGAGCTTTCACCTTTTAACGTACATAATCAAATTATATATATAAAGACTTCTTGATTGTACGTCATAACAAAACGTTAAAAATCTTGATGACAGTCATAATTAGTTATCCTTTTAAACCACCATTTTCATTGATACAAACAGAAGAAGGTTCTAAATAACATGAGGTATGAGAGTACGTGCGACTCGAATGTGTGATTGTATAACAGTAAATTTTTTTATCATATATAATATTATATATAACGGCTTTCTTTTGCGAACTGTCTAATTCGTGAGATCTATGAGAATCAGTACATCATGTGTTAATTTTATCTGATTCTTTTCATGTATGGTTAGAATTTAATGCAAGTGATTTAACATAACAGTGTAAATAAGAATCGGTCTGTTTATGAAACAAAAAATACACATACAAAAATTCGTTTTATTAGTCGAATACATATGAAACAAACACATTGTGAATCAAATATATGGTTATAAATAGTTTAAATAATATACCCAGATGGAAAAAAATAATGTGAAACAAACTTTAAGATAGAAGTTATCATAGATCCCATAAATTCTGATGTTCTTGAATGATTAAGCCCTTGTATATGTATATAATCTTTTAAATGAAGGCAATTAAGCTAAAATGAATTTGAATAGTCAAGCTCTTAATTGAGATTTTATTTGTTGTAAAAGGGTAATTTAGTCATTTTAGTTTTCAATAGTGGTGAAGAAAGCATGTTTTGCATAGAGAAGTTTCAAGCAATTTCAACCTTGTATGCATATTGGAAATGAAAACATTATGTATGGGTCAATGTCAAGACATTCTTTCTCTATGGAGACAAAGGGCATTATAGTCTTTTTCTCAACAATTGGTTATCTTTATCAACTCATGTAAAGAAGGTTAAAAAGGGAAATTCCTTTTTCCTTTTTCTGCATGTAAAAGTACAAACAAGTGTGTGTTATCATATGCATAGTTGAATATATCCTTATTCCTTCCCACGATGTGTTATACAAAATAAGGGTAATTTTGTAATTTTCTATATCAGAATCAGATTAATTCATGTACTAAAATGTAAACATTAGCAGATATGAGTACATTTAGCTCACCCCTGAATTAATCACGTTATTTGATTTTATCAAGGTACAATTAAATGATAACCACATATATATTGTAAGAACTGTGAAAACTTTTACTTTAAAACATATGTTTGTTTCACAATGTGTTTGTTTCATATACTATCAAAAGATTAGTTGTAATTTCACATATAATTTAATAAAAATATTTAAATAATTAACATCTAGTTTTAAAATTATTTAATTATAAAATAGACATTTAAAATTAAGTAAGGGGGCGTTCGGGATTGTTTATTTAAACTGCTTATTGACTTATTCCAATGAGGATATCAGCAATTTTAAGCAGTTTTTAGTGTTTTGGATTGGGAAAAAAATGTTTATATCGGTTTCAAGCCGGTAATTAAAAGTTTTTGATAAGTTACTCTTCTCTAACTTATCAGATTCAACTTATTAGCTTTAGAAACCAATTTACCAGTGAAACGACCTTTACTTGCAAATCGATAAAACCTTCACCTGCAAAATCAAAAATTGATATCGGAAATCGAAATCGACCTCCAACTCAAACATGTTTTTGGCCAACGATCAAACACCCGAACCTGTTTTTGGCCGCTGATCAAACCCTCGATCAAAGCCTTGGTCCTTGTTTTTGACCGAAGATGGGGATCTTTGCAGATAGATAAAACCCTCGATCAAACCCTTGGTCCCTGTTTTTGGCAGACGATGGGGACCCCTACAAATCAATCAAACCCTTGGTCCTTGTTTTTCGCCAACAATGAGATATTTTCATGTCATTTTCGGTCATTTACATATATAAGCAAAATTTGTCAAACACTAAAATACAATTTATTACGTTTTAGTATCGTTATAAGCTAATTTAAACATTTTTTTTATAAAACTCCAATTTAACATCATATAAGTTAATAAGCACTTTTACAGAAAAACATAAGTTGTTTTAAATAAGCAATCCCAAACACCTCGTTAAGACCGAAATTTAAAAAAAAAAAGTCATAATACTTAAAAAGTGAAATCATCTCCCAAAATTCCTTTTTGAAGTCAACATTCCTTGAATTAATGTGTAGAAAACATCAAATGTTCAGAGGCATATGCGCCTTTTCTCATAGACATGACCATTTTTCTTAATAAAATATTGAAATTTTTAATTAATAATTAATTTTTTTTTATTTTTTTAAAAGAAAATTGTAAAAACCAAATCAAAATATAGGAGTGCTCAAAAACCCGATCAACCTAACTCAATCCGATGTTTAATCGTGCTGTAAAATATATAACTCATTCGTATATATGTTCAGTAACTGTAAACATATATATGTAAATTGAGAAAATTAACTGAATGTAATATACGTAAGAAGTATGGATAAGTTGTATTAAATGGTTGATGATGAAAAAGAAATTATGAGTAGAGAAATAACATATTCAAGGTTAGAATAGTATTTTAATGTACCAAAGTATCAATCCGACCAACCCGTACGGTTTGGGTTAGGTTGGGTTGCACTTTAGTTTGGGTTAAGATTTTCAAACCGCAAACATTAGGTTGGGTTGTTCAAATGTCTTCAACCCGATCAACTCAACCTACGAGCACCCCTACATATATACGTGTGTGTGTGTGTGTATAACGGCCTAATCAAATGAGAACTAATTAGTTTGTGGTAACTATAAGATCGAACGTGAGCCAATCATTTAATATAACTAATATTTTTCTTAAAATAAAAAAGTAGGGTAAATTAGTAATTTGTGTTGATTATTCAATTTACTATAATTAGTTTAATATTTCAATTTATTTTAATTAGATTAATTACTTTATTTTATATATATATATATATACACGGACACACAGGGACCAAAATCTGGTGGCCTCCTCCGACAAGTAATGACCTCCTCTGGTCATCTTTTCCGACCAAGACGTTGCCGACGGCCATCTCCCTTCCCCCATCCCCGTTACTGACCACCATCTACATCGACATTCCACTCGATCTCCCCGTCAAACACCCTCATCGATTACCTTCCAACACCTTCCATCCGGTAGCACCCACCATCCGGGAGAACTCTCCACTTCGGTGGTCATCTCCATGCCAACCTTCTTCTCCAACCCAACCTCCAGACCTGCAACACACATACACACACTGCAGACATACACATTGCACACACACATACAACACATACTATGCACACAGTTAGTATCACAATGGTACCACGGTTGGTATCATAGTGGTCTCAAAGTTTACTTGGTGTGTTTTGGATATCATATTGTATGTATTTTGGGTATCAGATTGTGTATCTTAATGTATTTTGAGTATCACATAGTGTTCGTCGAAATAAGTTTTACAGTAGGCAGGAAGCAGGAGTGAGAGACAATGGAGAGAGAGAAATACTTAAATACTTAAAATGCCCTTTAATTAAAAATTTATGTCAAATTACAAAAAATATTAGTTTCCTAATTTATGTATTTGATTTATGGTTGAGATTGGATCTTACAGTTATCACAAACTAACCAGCTCTCCCTTGAATGAACCCCTATATATATAGACTTGTGATCACGTAAGACCTACATGTTTTCGTGAGACCTGTAAGACTAATTTTTTACACTTGAAATCTCACAGCAGAACGTTATGAAAATAACATTCACGGTGTTTTTACTATAAAAGTTCGGCTTTTTTTTACCATCAAAGAAAAAAACAGGATTGAACAACCATTCATAGGAAGGGATAACATGGACTTTGCCAGTTATAATTAACAGGAAGATATGAATGATGCAACCCAAGTGGGTTCGACCACCGATTCAGAGCAAATTTTCAAGAAATGGAACGAGCCAACAAACAATTTGAGAATCGATGAACAACTCAATGCCCAATAATGGGAAAACCCGGTTCAAAATCTACAACGAATAATGCGGCAATCGAACAAACCAAACTTAACTTCCCGTAAACCGGAACAAGTAGTTCCTAACGAGACCCGACCCAGGTTGCCACCCTCTCGTGACAATCTGCATCGAACCCATCATCGGCTAGCCTCAAAGTGGCCTTGTGTGTCGCCCTCGAGCTCGACCACAAAGCAGCGCGTTCTTCGGGATCGGCAGCTCGTCTCTCCATGAATGCGCCGGAGAATACACCCTCAGATAAAACTGTTGTCCCAGATACTGACGTGCCCAGTTCCCCGATCGTATGTTCCACATCCCGACGTTATCGAGCGCGATATAGATCGCCGTCCACGCCCTCGGGTACACCTGAGTCGTACTACGAGCAACGGTATCTCTTAGATTATATCGTGATCTACTTGCCGGCGTCCACTGCCCGCCATCCATCCTGTTCCACAAACCGAATCAGGTTTTACGGAAAAAACAGTTTTAGATAACGAAAACGGATTCTGAAGAAGTCTTTTCTTACCCGACAACAAAGAACGAGTAGCCATCGATGTGCCACGATTGAACGGTATCCTCCCAGTTTTGGAACACAATCTCGGCAAACGAACGGAAATCGGCGTGCATGACGGAAGTCGAAAGATATGCGTTTCCATTGGAGTACGATTTGTCGGGAATGCCCCCAAGATTGTAGACTCCACCGATCTTAAAATAATCGGCTAGTTTCAAAGGCGTATCTCCGGGAACAAACGACACACCATTGACCGCATATCGTTGCTTGCCGTTGATCCACGGAGCCGAATTCGACAGCATTATCGTACGGCTCGGTTTTATCATTCCATAATGGTATGACCCTTGCGGGTTCGGTCTGGGCCCGCTTGCGGTTAAGTTCCATCTGTTTCAAGAATCATGAACCAAAAAGATCAGATTTTTATGCCAAAATCACATCATTTTTAGAAAATTAAAATATGGGTTATGTTATTTTCCATAACTAACTTGTACTGTACAAGTTGCTAATGCATACCAATTTTTCATGCTTTAGAATCAATCGTTCTAGTGATACCAATGATCAAGTTGTAAACTTGTGATACCAAGAATGTTTAATGCATCAGCAACATGTACCGTACAACTCGACAATGCATACGACCCCATCGGGAAATCAAAACTTACCTCATGCTTCTTGCCTGCATGAGGGACCAGGCAATCTGGGTTGTCGGGCCACCAGGTGGCGGGCCCGACACTCCAATCCTCGAGTTGCGGTAATGGAGGACCCCCGTGGTCATGAGGACACGGCGGGTGAACCGCGAAGACACGACCACATAGTAATCTCTCACCGGCTGGTTGGCGGTGACCAAAACCGACGCGGACTGCCCGAGGTGAAGGTCCAGGGAATTGTAGGAGTTCTGGACTGTATGTGATCCCTCCACCTCCACAAGTTTCATGGTATGCCCTTGGATTCTGAAGTTGATGGATGTTGTCAACCCTACATTTGATATTCTAAATCTATATGTTTTCCCTGTATAAGCAAATGTACAACCCATTAATGCACAAGGTACAATCATCAGTGCACAACACCACAACCTACAACTAAGTAAAGCACGCACCTTGATCGACACCAAAGCTGTAACCATTCCAGCCACGGCCGTTGATAAGAAGTCCATCCGGGGAAGGAATGTTTCGACCGGAGTCCAAAATGTGTCTTAGCCTCTACAAAAACAAAAAAAAGGTCATGAACTTTGACTTTTTCGGTCAAACATACTAATCTCGTAAGCAAACCAAACGAAACCGGAGGTGGGGTCAGGGGAGGGTAAGATGTACCTGGTGGCCTCTTTTGTACCAATCTCCGGCAAGGACAGTGTGGTCTCCGGCGGGGAAAGGGAAAGGAACAGGAATCCGAGGGCGGCTGTAGATCTTAATGCCGCCAAAGCCGCCGGCGGCCTTGTGAAGGCCGAGTGACGGAAAGTAGAAGAAGCTACCGATTTGATCTTTCGCTTGAAGCATGTAAGTGAAATTCTTTCCTGGTGGGATTGGACAACTCGTACCGTAAGTACCATCTTGCCATGAGTTTCTTCGGTGTTGCAGCCCGTTCCTGTAAAAAAAACGAGTTTCGGTTCGCGGGTTATGCATTGATGACTTGTACATTCTTGATACATTTGATATATGAATCTATAAAAGTTTATCATGACCACCATTGTGTACCAAGATTCTTAATCTTTTATTCTAATGAACCAAAAACCACAAGCTCATAAAGATCAACTTATGCATCGGTGACTTGTACATTCTTGATAGATTTGATATACAAGAATCTATAAAAGTTTATCATGACCACCATGGTGCACCAAGATTCTAGCTTTAGATCTAATATTCCAGAAGACACAAGGCCACAAAAACTGATTTATGCATTGTTGACTTGTACATTCTTCATTTTTCCATATAGATTCACAAGGCCCGGGCTTTTTCGGGCTTATCCAGCCTTCCAAGCCTGTTTTCATCGAGCAAAAAAGGCCCGGGCTTTTATAGGCCAGGCCAGGCCAGGCCAGGATTTGGGTTGAATAAGGGCCCAATTGGGCTTTTTCGGGCTGGGGATTTTTGGGTTGTTTCAGACTTCTCCAGGCTTTTTCAGGTTGGGCCTAGGCTGGGCCTGCCCCTAAAATTCTGGCTGAATCGGGCTTTAAGGCCCAACCCATACCGGGATTTTATATAGCAGGTCGGGCTTGTGTTGAGAAAGGGCCCGATTGGGCTTTTTCAGTCCGGGCTTTTTTGGGTTTTCCAGGTTTAACCTGGCTTTTCCAGGATCTTTCAGGCCGGGTTTTTTTTGGGCTTATACGGACTTTCCAGGCTTTTTCAGGGCGGACCTACCCCTAAAATTTGGGCCTGATTGGGCTTTAAGGCCCAACCTGGATCGGGCTCACTAGTCTCGGGCTTTTTCAGACCGTGCTTCATGCTTGGGCATTTTTGTGCATCTCTATTATACCAACCATACAAACAAACCCCACAAAAGGCCAATCTTTAATGATCAGAACAAAAAGGGACTTCAATGTTCTTGACTAGTTTGTTTCTCAAGGTTATCCCCCTTCTCATCAAGGTACAACTTTTAATGCACAATGTATAAGCTGTTATATACTACATATAACTAGTATTATTTAATTTCCCACCATCAAAGGTGTGACCTTTTCAAGAAATCTTTACAAAACAATACAAACAGAGAAACCTCAAAAAGATTTAAGATCTAACACAGGGCCCAATCATTTACTACATCTAAAGACTCTGCCAGCCTTTTTTATTCATAAATATCATCAAGATTAGCAAATGCCATAATAATAAATTGCAATTGTCAGAGATCTAGCAGACATATACAACCAAGAGCTTAACACCACTCTCCATCATATCATGTAGTAGTACAAAAAACACAATTTAATATAGAACTTGTAGTAAGAGTTTACTTTTAAACCGTTGTTCGATGAGATTTCAAGTTAAAATTACCTATTCGGACGTCATTTAGTCTACAAGATTCCCTATTTTACCATTAGAAAAGGCGGGTTTTTTCGACATTCGAGTATAACTATGTATAAAGGGAATAGAATGGCCAAAAGATGGTCCAGAATGGCATGCTAAAAGAAAGTCTTGATTGCCCACATCTAAATATACCCTTTTCTAGTTTAAGAGGAATCAATTCTAGGAATTCAAAAACCAATTAAATCTATTCAAACTTAGAAGAAAACATTCAAAATCAAGCAGAAATCACCGAGGATTCGAATTCAGAAATCGACATTTTGATCAAAAAGATCAAAGTGTTTCTTTAAGGTTTTATAGAATCAAACAAGTTTATACAAATCCAACTTCTAATCTTTAACTTCACATCTAAATATACACTTTCTAGTTTAAGAGGAATCAATTCTAGGAACTGAAAAACCAATGTAAATCTATTCAAATTTAGAGGAAAACTTTCAAAATCAAGCAGAAATCACCGTGGATTCGAATTCAGAAATCGACATTTTGATCATAAAGATCTAACTGTTTCCTTAAGTTTTTATAGAATCAAACAAGTTTACATAAATCCATCTTCAAATCAAAAAATGAGATACAAATGTGTAAGTTTCTTGAATATAAAGTTCAATCTTATCACCTAATCCATTGAACATTTTAGTTTCTTGTGTTGTTGGAGATATAAATTCACTTCACTTGTATCATATTTTTTGGATTATATTCTTCAATTTGTGGGTCATCCTGGTTTCGACCGACAACAGTCCACATTCATTACACCTCTTTTAATAAAATTGACCCACAAAATATAAAGTTATATCCATGTGATTGAAATCTAAAACTAGCAATTTGGGGAAATCAAGATTCAAAGAAAGATCTATAAACTAAATCAAGAAACTTACCAAGAAAGGAGAAATGGCTCATTCAAGTAATTGTAGACACTAATAATCAAGTTATCATTAGTAACACAATTGATTTGAGGTCCAGGAAACTGCCCATTTATCAATATTCCCTGCAAAACAACAACACAAACCCCAAGAACATTCAAGAAACCCCCAAAATCTGTGTAAATTTAGAGAGAGAGAGAGAGAGATTATACCTGTTGCTTAACACCCAGAGGATAAATGTCACCATAAGTGACTTTCCAAGTGAAAAATCTGTATGGGTCTTCAGCATTGATGGTATTGATGACCAAAAACAGAACACAAATGAAAACAAGATTTCTCTTTTCCACCATTGTTAAAAGAAAGCTTTCAAGATTTCTTGAAAAAAAAAGAAAACCCTCTACATACACCCTTTTAGATACACTTTATGTATGTATATGTGTGTGTATCTCTACATATATGGGTGTATAAATGGAGGGAAGAATGAGAGAGATGAGGGTGTGTTTGTGTGTGTATTTAACAGAAGCTCGTGAGTTGTCAGTAATGGTGATATGTTATTGGAAACAATATATAGAGAAAAATGGCGAATCTGAGGTGGGTTTTTATCTGGTGTGAGATGGGGTATGGTAGAGATCAATGGAGTTTAGGTAGTTTATTCATCTTTCTGTTTTCATATAAATGTAACATGTTTTGTTATAGATTTGAATTTATAATTTTTATCAATAAAATCTAATAAAAATACAAATAATAAATAAAAAAAACGATATAAGGATTTACGTGGATCGATCAGTAAAACTACGATCATAAAATAATTTGAGCCAATGGAAAAAAGAAATAGGTAAGATCAGTTCAACTGTTACAAAATGGTTTACTGGTTTCTACTCCTTAAAACACATATCGACCTCATAGATTTTAAGATGAATTTTAGTTTATAACATCTGGTTTCTGATCACGGTTGTATAATTATGATATGGGATAGATTGAATGTAAAGAGAACAAAGAAAAAGTCTAGATTTTAATTCAAAGAGAACCGAAGGTGTATATCATCTTAATAGTTGGCCATAATTTGAGCAGTGATCATACTTCTTAATCACATATGGTGTTATATAAATATTAGTATAGCAAAAAATGCCTGAAAATGTACAAAATCGGGATTTAACCAAGCCTCCAACTGGTCCTAGACAGTGCCAGGCCTAAGGCTCACTGTTCATAACCAGTATCAGACCCATAACACCTAAGGTTCATTGCTCATAATCCATAACGCCTAAGGCTAACTCTTCATAACAAGTGTCAGACCCATAACGTCTAAGGCTCACTGTTCATAACCTATGTCAGCCCTGTAACCGGTCATTTACTTGGAACATAACATTTGTAACTTGCCCCCAAAGAACAACACAATTGATTTTAGGGTTGTATAGTTGCACAAACAAGTGAGAATTCGAGTTTGACAATCATAACATGAGAGTTACAATTCATTTTGGAAGGCTCCTTCTGAGCACTGGCTCTTTAACTAACCACCTAGAAAGTTGGTGCATACTTATTTTGCCCCACACATAACGTTCTTGGGGCAGGTCAACGTGGGGCGACTCGGATTGCTAATTACAAACCCTTATTGTCTAAACATTTGTAACTTATAAAATCATTAAAAAAGAAAATAAGCTCTTAATAACCATCAACACTAATTACTATTAGATTCAAATCCCAATATACATTCTCATTTGTCACATATTTCATAATAGTAATAAAGTATCTATAGACTTGGGGTCATGTGAGACCAATGGTTTTTTGTGAGACCCGTAAGACCAATTTTCAACCCTTGGATTATATTTGCAACCTGACAATCTGAACATTCATAAACGTCACGAGACTTTTCAGTAATCACAAAATTGCTACCATGCAACTTTAGATCATTAGATTATTAACTTATAAAGTTGATCAATGAACATAAATTGGTCTTACGGGTCTCATGAAAAACCCTTGGTCTCACGTGAACTCGACCCTGTGTCTATAATATACATACACACATACACACATACACACATACACACATACATACCTACATACACACATACACACATACACACATACACACATACACACATACACACATACATACATACATACATACATACATACATACATACATACATACATACATACATACATACATAGGGGAGGGATAAAATGCAAACTAGGTCATTTGTACAAACCGTCGATTTCACTGTTTAATTTAATGAAATTGTTTCATATAATTATTTTCTTGAAAAATTTGTTTATATATTTTTGTTTCTACGTAAAAATGAAATTGTTTCATGTATTTTTCATTTTGATGATTTTTCTAAAGTTAATATAATGAAGATGTCTATAATTAACGTCTTCCGCGATAAACATGACTAATCAACCCTCATAATTAAATAAATGTAAAAAAAAGGAAAAATTATGAATGGTTGAATGAGGTTTGTACGGTTTATATAAATGACTTAGTTTGCATTTGATCTCTACCTTGTATGCGTAAATGTATATCTCTATGTATTTTGTTATATTTTTATATGCGATCCTCAAACTAGCCCTTCTACAAGGACTGTTATTGCAATATCTAAAACTTAAGGGGCGAAAACATTAATCATTGAGCAATTCAAGGGGTAATTTTGTAAATAAGTAAGTCAACCTACACCTTGGAATTGTAACATTTATTAAATGGTATAATATATTAAAATGTAATGAAATTTGTTTTAATTTTTTTTTTAAATGTGATATTGTTGGCATTTACGTTATCAATAGTTACAAGATCTACTGGTTATCGGTTAAATAAATACAAAATATAAATAACTGAACAAATGAGAAATGAGTCCAATTCTAAAGGATCAAACCTATGGAAATCCAATCGTAGATGTTATGCCAGTAATACCCCTGAAAGCGGGGGACTGCAAATCATTTTTCCCCGGTTCAAATCAATTAATTTCAAATAAGTCGTATCTTACTCTTTGTTACACAATATACGAACCAACGCAAAATTCTTTACACGTTGATTCATTTCGATCTTGAAAGTTTCCCCACCGTTAAAGGTTGTATAATCTCATATATTCTTCGAAACATAAAGTTGATGCTTGATAAAAAAACGAATACTGTGAAATTGACTGTAATCTGGTTAAATAAAACCTATTAATATAAATTATTGCAAAAAAAAATGCTGGTTTAATCTTAATATTATGAATTCTAATTAACACAGTGTCATATAGACTTATCAAAATAGATCTATACAGTTTATCATATATATATATATATATATATATATATATATACTCGTTGACAATATTTAAATTAAAATTTATTATATTCAAATATTAATATACTTGGATTTATATTTAAAAAAAATACTATTCCAGTTCATACCCATGTTGGAATTTTGGAATCCATAGTGAGGACCATGGATAGTGGCTTAGAATATCATATACCACTCAAATGGAAGATGGGTATTCCATGTTTTGTGCTCAGTAATTCAATTTTGCAATTATTAAATTACTAAAATACCCTTTCGGTTATTTATAGAAATGTTCCCTTGGTTAGTTGTTTTTCTTCAAACACACGTATGAAGTGAAATTCAGTCGCTGCTAGAAAACTGAGTATCACTTTCATCAGTTGGATTAATTAATTTAGTTTTTAACATCTGATAGTTATTGATCATGATAGGACTGACTCACGAATAAGATATGTAAAAATAACCCCAAAGTATTGTTTGAACACAATCATACGTAGAGATGAACAAGACTTGGGTTTTTCGGGTCTGGACACGGGCCTTTCAACCCCATTTTCAGTGAGAAAAAAGCCCTACCTTATTTAGGCCAGGGTCGGATTTTGGTTGAAAAAAGGTCTAATCAGATTTTTTCAACCCAAGTCTGCCCTCAAGTTTCAGTCTAATAGGGTATTGAGGTATGGCTTAGATTGGGCTTCAGGGTCACTTGGCCCTGGGCTTTTTTGGCCGAGTTTTAGACTTGGACTTTTTTGTGCATCTATAATCATACGTGTGATGTTGAAATTGCATTTAAGAAACAAATAACAGTAAAATGAAACTAAGAATCAAAGTCAATTTCCCAAGTTGTACGTCATATATGATGTTATGTTTGTATGCAATGATGGCTAGATACACCCAAAAATATTAGTTTTATGGTAGAAGAAAACAGTCAGTAAACAGACGAAGGTGAAATATCATATATAATGATGAAACGAATAATTTTAACCAGTAAAATAACATAATACGGTGAACGTATTATTAGGGATGAAAGTTTTAAACGATTTTTGTTCAAGGGACTGTTATTGTAATATCCAAAAGTGAGAGAGAAAAATTGTTATTTCATAATAGTCAAGGGGTAAGTTTGTAATTTGCTAAGTCAACTATCTTTTGGAATCATAACATGTTTTGAATCAATTCCCGCCGGTGATTGTAAACTCACGTTTACTTTTGCATCTAGAACATAAAATTTGACATATTTGCCCTTGAATGAACAGTTTAGGTTGCAGATGGATAGGGGTAGAAAAGGGAAATAGTTATGTGAAGTTTCCTGTAATTCTGTTTTGAATGTGACAGATATAAGATGATAAATTACTTTTTTTAAGGTTTTTTATATGAAATAATATGTATGAAAACATGATGTTCATAGAGTCTTGTTTCACATGTAAAACATCTATAAATGTTTCACATATGAAACAACATTGTATTTTCACACATGTTGTTTTATATATAACTAATACATGGAAATTTTGAAAAAAAAAACTTGGTTTTTTGTACAAAATTTTCCTTCAAAATCTTATTGAATAAACCATTTTTTATATTATTAAGTTACTATCAAACAACCATATATAACTGATTTAATAAGCTGTAAACTGCTAACAAACAAACGTATATAATAAATAATTTACATTTTTTGGCGTAAAGTATATTCTTTTTTTAAATAAAAGACCAAATTTTCACCGACAAATTATTTATATTATTTATGATTTTATTAAATTAAAAGAATAAAAAATATTTTTTTGAAATTATTTAATCGGTTATTTATTGCGCTATGGACCCGCTTGTCAGAGTTGTGAAGAGGTGCGCCACCTGTGACTTTTATTTATTCATATGTGAATATCAATTAATATTTGTATTTATTATTAGTAGTTTTAAGACATTTGTTTAGAATTTTAATATTTTATAATAACTAAATACTTAACCAAAACAGAATATTAAATGAAATATAATATTAGGGGTGTTCGCGGTCCGGTTTGGGCGATTTAAGCCCTCAGACCACAAACCAAACCGTAATGGCGGTTTGTGAAATTTTCAGACCGAGCGGTTTGAAACCAAGTGCCCAGATCGGTCAAACCAGACCACGAAAAGGCGGTCTGGTCCGACCGGTTTAGGCGGTTTGGGCCTTTAATGGGCTTTAAACATTAAACCCAAAAAATCTAGTGTCATATGTACTATTAAAGTTTAAACTCAATTTAAACAATCCAAAGTCCAAAGTCCAAACAAATAAATATGTAAAACATACCAAAAATCAAAGTAAAAATAGAATCCAAATCTTAGTGTTCATTGTTTAAAAAAAGTCAAAACACTAATATGTAAAGTGCAAACTTCAAACAAAGTCCACATCTTCAGTTCTTCAAAATCCATAAAGATTTTTTCTTTATCAAACAGGAATGAGTAATCTGTAGAAAAAAATGACATCATATAAATTAAAAGGATAAAAGATTGTATGAAATGTGTGAAAGAAGTAGGGAACCAATCGAAACTTACGTTATAGCGATCCAACAAGTTTCTAATCAATCATTATCAAGACTCCCAACTTCAGCCTTCAGATGGGGMTTCGATGGATTTATCTACAAAATTTAAAAATAAATTAGATAAACAAYATAAATAAAAACAACGTAATCTAAAATTGAAGTAATGTAAATTAATTTAAATTGATTACCCGGTTCCATATTTTCGTAAACATCCATCTCTTCCAAAATAGAAGMCAAATCTAACGGCAAATTCGTGGATCTCAACCAATTTTGACAWCAAATCAAAGTTTCAACCATTGAAGAACTTAATGAACTCCGAAAACAATCAAGAACTCTCCCTCCGGTGCTAAAAGCGGACTCCAAAGCCACTGTTGATACTTGGACAGCAAGAACATCTCGAGCCAATGCAGACAAAATAGGATACTTTGATGACGCCACTTTCCAYCATTCTAAAATAYTGAAGTTSTTATTTTTCCTATCTTCATTGCGTTCACTTAAGTACCTTTCAAGTTCATTTTGCATGTTCAAAGAGTCATCTTCATCACATTCTTTGTCAAACTCAGATTCAAACATCCTGACCGAATCTTCATCATCGGAATCTACTATTGGCACATGATCTTGTGTTTGATTAACACTATCTGCTTGATGCTCTACTTTAAGCTCACTAGTATAATGAACTACTAGCCTTGAAAGACAACTTTTAATGGAATCCGTGATAATGGTAATTTCATCCTCACTATAAAGTTGTCTCAAGCAAAATGTAACGTATTTCAATTTGTATCTCGGATCAAGTACAATAGCCACATAAAGAATCACACTTTGTTTGTTCGTGGTCCCCCAATAATTATCAAATTTCTTTTTCATCCTTAAAGCCATTTGTTTCAAGTTCTCTTTATCACTTGAACACCATTTGTTAATCAACCCATGAACTAACGACAACTCGTGAAAATAAACATTTGAAGTAACATGCAAAGAAGCACTGAACTTTAAAGTGGCATCATAAAAAACCTTCAAAAACTTACAAAACATGGCACATTGCTCCCAATCCTTAGACGTCGGTGGCCCAAGCGGCTTTTTTCCATTTCTATCATCTTCAATAAAGTACTGAATAAAGTAATCATCCTCTTTTTCTAATAACTTAAAAGCCTCCACATATTTCAAAGCATGATCTAACATCAAATATGTGGAGTTCCACCTAGTAGGCACATCCAAACAAACAAGTGCTTTATCTTCTTTACACGTATTTTTTACACAACTTTTAAATCTTGCTAACCTAGAGGGGGAAGATCTAACATACCTAACTGCATTACGAACAGCAGCTATAGAATAGTCCATTTCTTT
>NC_037528.1:9930534-9938293 GCF_001531365.2 Cynara cardunculus var. scolymus
ATCATTATAGAGATTCATAATATCCCTACCTATTGTAATGCGCGACGGAAGTTCAAATTTAGGACATGCAACACTACAAAATGATTTGAACCCTTCTTGTTCAACAAATCTAAAAGGCAACTCGTCAATCACAATCATTTTTGCACAAGCTTCTCGACATGCTTTTTGACTAAACCCCACTGATACAAGACTACCACTTTCGTTCACGTTGTTCTTTTGAAACGACAAGAATCTTTGCTTCTTATCCTATAATCTAAACGGATACTTTTTACATTGATGGTTAAGATGGTTCCAAAGGGTGCTAGTTCCATTTTTTTTCTTATCACTTGCGTAATCTTTACTGCAATAATTACACACAGCCCTTGGGTCATTTTGGTTACTCTCATTTCTCGTAAAATGATCTCACACTTCAGAACATTGTCTACTTTTTTTTCTCTCTTTGGTGTTGGGTGGCAAAGGAGGTTTAGAAGCACCAGTTGAGTCTATACTTTGAGTTTTAGAGGGCATTTCCATCTAAAAGACATAAATACACAGAAACAAAAAAAGTAGAAAATAAACATAAGTTACAATGAAGAATCACAATCATAAAGACATAAAGGATAAATCCAAGCTCATTCACATGTAAAAACTGAGGCCACATGCAGCTTTTAAGATACCCACGAACACGAACAATCRATATTCAATAACATATGCATAGAAAAGTTATGGAAAATCTACAAGTTCTTATACACATAGTACAACTTCTTATGCACATCGTACAACTTCTTATGAACATAATAATATTGTCTCAAGATGGATGAATCATGTGATTTCAATGGTTTAAATCTTGGCTATATATAGAAAAACATTTTGTGAAATGTGTGTCTTTTAGTAAATTATATAGGATTGGGTTCATGTGAGGTCAGTCTGTTTTTATGAGACCTGTAAAACCATTTTTTTATACTTAAAACTTTACAACAAAATATTATGAAGGTTAAGAAAAATTCGAACATTCATAGCAAAAACACTATGAATGTTACCTTCACAACGTTTTGCTGTGAAGTTTCAGGTGTAAAAAAGTGGTCTCATAGATCTCACAAAAACAGACTGGTTTCATGTAATCCCAAGTGTGTGTGTGTGTGTAGGGGTCTATGTAAAGGGATAACTAATTAGTTTGTGATAACTATGAGATCCAATCTCAACTACAAATCAATGGATAAATTAGAAAACTAATATTTTTGGTAATTTGATTTAAAATTATAATCAAAGGGTATTTTAGGTATTTTAAAATATTTATCTCTTTATCTCTCTCTCCTACCTACGGCCTCCGAGAAACACCATGTGATACACAAAATACAACAAGATACACAATGTGATACTCAAAACACACCAAGTAAACTTTGAGACCACTATGATACCAACTGTGGCAGGAATGGAGGAAGGGAGATAGGCACTGAGGGGGTCAGAGACAAAGATGGGGCTAGCTGTCGAGAATGTTCACAAGTGGGTGTTTTAGTGGTCGATCATCGGAGACGGCGTCTTGATCAGACAAGATGACCGGAGGAGGTAACTGGAGTGGTGGTGGGTGTCGGAGAAGGCCACCAGATTTGGTCCATGTGAGTCCGCACGTGTGTGTGTGTGTGTGTGTGTGTATATATATATATATATATTAAAATAATGGGAAAATTGCACCAAAATGGAATCAAAATCGTCATTTTGGGAAACCAACTTTCGCCTGATTTCTATTTTGGGGAACCAACTTTCATCTGATTCCTATTTTGGGGAACCAACTTTCAAAATCGTCATTTTGGGGAACAAACTTGCACCTGATTCCTATTTTGGGGAACCAACTTTCAAAATAATTATAAAAAAATAACTAAAATTTATTTATTTTTTCAAAAATTAATGCAATAAAATATATATTTCATTTCAAATATCGTTTTTTTTTTAATTCAGATATCAAATTGAAGAATTTTTCGAAAAAAATTCAAATTACCACGATAAAAGTTGGTTTTTTTGTTAATGCAATAAAAAAAATCAATTTAATAGAAAAAAATTAATTGATGCAATAAAAAATAAATATTAAATATCACATTCAAAATTTTTATATCTAACAAATCTGTGTTAATATTAAAGTTTAAATCAAATTTGGCAAATCCAACCAAAACTTTGATAGAGACCCTTAAACTACCTGTTACATGTTCAACAGATCAACCAGACCCTTAAATAAACAAAAGTTTGATAGAGACCCTTAAATAACGATTTTAAAAGTTGGTTCCCCAAAATAGGAATCAGGTGAAAGTTAGTTCCATTTTGGTGTAATTTTCCCATTTTTCTGTAATTATTTTGCAAGTTGGTTCCCCAAAATAAAAATCAAGTGCAAGTTGGTTCCCTAAAATGACGATTTTGAAAGTTGATTCCCCAAAATAGAAATCAGATGAAAGTTGGTTCCCCAAAATAACGATTTTGAAAGTTGGTTCCCCAAAATAGGAATAAGGTGAAAATTGGTTTCATTTTGATGCAATTTTTCCTAAAATAATTAAAGTAAATTGGAATATTAAACTAATTAAAGTAAATTGAATAATCAACACAATTTACTAATTTACTCTTTGTAAATAGGTCTACAGAAAAACCAGAACGATGATAGGTCGATTATTCGGTTCCACTCAAAAGGTAAAAAAATGAAGCCGAAAACCGAAACCAAATATCGATGCTAAATAACGAGCATAGGATAAGCATTTACGAGTTGCTCGTAATATTGCTTCACATTCGTATTCACACGAAAATTTCACAAAAATTGTGGAACCGATCGATCCACAAAAGCATACAAACAACCAACAATCAGTCATCAAACATCGACACAAAAACGACATCTATCGACACAATCGAGTCACCTTGCGGAAATAGTTAACAGTAAGCCGAAGTGATCACTCGGCAAAACGGGAAGCTCCAACTCTTTTCCGCCTTTTTTCTGCTTCAAATATGTCACGCCCGGTATCGGTTCGGTCCCGACCATCTTAATCTGCTCGATCTTGAAATCACGCAAACCGACCAAGAATCGGTCGAGCCGCTTTTGCAGCTTCCGGTTAGCCGACAACATCAAATTCGACTTTGTATCGTAAGTCCATCCAGTTTCTTTCGACTTCAGTTCCTTCCAGGCGTCAATCCACCCATCCGGCAACGGAAACTCGCCATCCAACTTGTCATCCCAATTCATATCGCCACAAAAGATCGCATTCGGGTGTTTCTCGAGAAAGTCAACGGCTTCGTTCGCTTGTTTGACCCGTTCTTTACTGTACATTTGGTCCCACTTCGGTGGGCCCGGGCACGGGCTCTCGAGATGGCTGGTGGCCACCACCAACGGAGTATCTCCGGGGACCGAAACTTCCGCAATGCATAACTCTCTTCCCATTGCGGAATAGCTAAACTGCTTGCAGCTATACGATTTCACCGGCAATTTGCTAAGCTGCAATATTTAATTCGAAAATAAGTGTCCAGTTTCCAAATCTACCCTTGATGATGAGATGGTAAACTTCATTACCTCTTTATAATCAAGGGTAAAATTGTCATTTAATTAATTAAGAAGTGTAATAATTACATATTTCTAAAACGAGCGTATTAATGAACGGCGATCTTGTGAATGAAGCTAACCTGCATGCAAAAATACGGCCGTGTGATCGCCTTATCGAAAGAAAGCGAGCATTTATACGATTTCCACCATTCCGCTCTTTGAAGAATTGCATAGATATCGGGAGTGACCTCCTACAAAACGAGGATCAAATTAACATAAATGAGAAAACTATTGCATTTGCGTACACCCTACCCCCAGACCTTATCTCTATGTAAGGGGCTGTTTGATTGGTTTTCAATTAAGTCCTGTATAAAAAATCAAGTTGTCTGTGTAGATTATTTGTCTATATAGATTGGGAAGATTTTTATTTGGGAGAGTTTTTCCTAGATGAAAGAAGCGTGTTTTATAATTAGAAAAGACAGGTTTGAAAAAAACTTGACTTTCTGCATAAAGCTCCCTCAAAGAAGTTTATTGAATAACCTACTTTCTATATCATTAAGCCACTACCAAACAGTCATGTATAGTTGACCCGAATAAGCTGAGAGTCTCAATAAGATGCTAACAAACAAGCCCTACCGAGTTTGTTTGGTTTGGTATTTCTATAATGACTAAAATACCCTTTCGTGCTGTGGACCTAACATGAAGTGCTGTATAGTGATGACAATGCGAAAATGGGTCATTTTCACTTGAAATATTTGGAGAGAAGACGCTTCGTTCTTCATCAGAAATTCGAGAAACAAAATTGTTGTAATTTTGATGGGATGAGGATATTCGTTCATATCGTTTATTTACCGAGACGATACCTGCAAACATATGACGTTCGGAGAATGTAACTGAATAATGTCGCCAATGGCTCTCATTCTTATACGAAGCTCGATATCTTCTGCAAACCAAACATTATAACTCAAAATTTTCAGCGTCATTAAATCCTCTTTCGGTCGGGTTTCATCTGCAATTCATTGAACGACGTTATTGGATGAGAACGACATCTTGTGATCATCAAAACGACAAATTTACATGAAAATTTGAATTCAAGAATCGACATAGATCACAATAACGAGGTTTCAAAATTTCATACTCACCGGAGGCAACCGATGATTTATCAACGGATTTAACATCACGAGACCCTCCCAAATCAATAAAACGATCGGGAATTGTAACTGTATTACACAAATCACAACCCAAGATCAAAGTCCATAATTTCAATTCGTGAATAAAGACAATATTGAATGATTATGATAGGAAGGTTGAAATGAGAACCATAAATATTTTGAGAAACTAAAAACCAACTATTTTATGTATTATTCATAATGAATAAACCTTAAATACTAATGAATATCATGCGTTTTAATCATGAACATCATGTATATTCATTATTAATAATTTCCATCATAAATATCTGTCACAATATTTATCATGAATAAAGCATGAATCGTTGGTTCCCAGGTTCTCAAAATATTTACAGTTCTCATATAAACCTGCCCCTGATACCATACCAAGTTGCATAAGGGTTACTTGCATAATCTCAGCTATTTCGGTCAAAAAGTTGAAAAGGTGGCTATAAAATGAAGAGCTAGGTCGTATTGGCTATTTTTTACAATTTCCGGCCGTATACCACTTTCATTTGTTCTCCAATCCTTCATATTGTGTATCCAATCTTTAGAGACCTCTTTGTTAGCAACTTAATAAGCTTAACAGAACTCGGAGCTTATTCAGTCAGCTATACATAATTATTTGGTAGTTGCTTAATGATATAGAAAGTGGCTTATTCAGTAAGCTTTTAGAGAGAGTTTTATGCAGAAAAACCAAGTTTTTTTCCGAACCTATCCCTCCCAAATCCCAAACAAAAAACACTCCATAAACTTCCCAAACAAAAAAAAAGGATCTTTCAATCCATACAGACAGATTAATACACACAGACAGATTATCAACCAAACAACCCCTTACTCCAACTTAATCCACAAAGCTACAAATTTGCAGAAATGAAAGCCAACAGAATCAAGAAATTCAAGACTATAACCAATAGAAATCACAAACAACAATGGTTAAAACTCACCTGAATCGACCCTTTTTCTATCAACAGATTTAAACCCACGAGAAACCCCCAAATCAACACAATCATCATCATCATCATCAACTTCAACTGGTTCATCACCTATCTTCCTCTTACCATTACTACCTCTCTGTAACAAAGGCAAGAAAACATTCCCAACAATGGAAGAAGAACCCATCTCCAATTCTTCATCTTCCAGCCTCAAATTCGACGAAAACGATGAGTTTCTAGTCCCACAGATTTCACAGCTGGATAATTTATATGGGTTCAAAAAGGTGCAAGCTTTACAAGACCATTTTTCTTCGTTTGATGAAGATGGTGATAGTGGAGATGAAAATGGTGGTGGGGATTGTGATGATGAGCAAATCTGGCATTTGGGGTTTAGGGGATTTGTGTTGATGAATGTGCATCTGGAGCAGGTCCAGGAAGAAGCCATGGATTTGGGTGAAATTGAAGATGAAATTAGGGTTCTTTTAGGGTTCTTGATAAGAAAAGGAAACGAAAGGGTTTTGGAAGTTTTGGTTGAGAAGATTGAGATCGAGAATGACATTTGCCCGCGTATCGCCTACGATTCGACTCTTTATCTTTTGGGCAAGGATCAAGAATTCAAGATCATTTTTCGAATTCAAACTACCAAAAATAGCAAAATAAAAAAGGAAAATTAATTAAAATGGTCCTTAAATTTATCTTTTAATCATTTCTTTTTTAATATTTTAAAAATATCACTGTCGTAGGTGACAACTCTTCAACTTGCAAAGGGGTCAAAGTGTAAAAAAAAAGTTTTTGAACTCCAAATCTGTATATTCAATTTATAGATTTGGTCTCTGCACTTGCTGACCTAGTTAAAAAATTCTTTTTTTTTTTACACTTTGACCTCTTTGTAAGTTGAGAAGTCGTCACTTGCAGAGGTAATAACATTTTTAAAATGTTGTGAGAGAAATGGCTAAAAGATGAAAGCAAAGTCTAAAATTTGTTATTCTTGTTAATTTCCCTAAAAACAAATCTTTGAGAACAAATATATAGTCTTAGGAATATACATTTTTAGGAGCAGTTTCAATTACGAATCTGATTTCTTTTTTGAACCGGTGGACAAACGAGATCGTGTCACATTTCCAGCTACATTCACGAGATATTCATCATGGATGTTGTGAAAAAATTCACTTGTATTATTAAATAATGAATGGACACGAATTGTGCTCTCGTTTGCCCCCTCCCCTCCCCTCCTCAAAAACCAAAAAAGTATTTGCATCTGAACGTTTCTCTATATTATTATACCTACATCTTGAATTCGTTAACGTACACTATCGATATCTTGAATATCTGGCCTTGATTTTCTTTTTCTTTTTTTTTAACCGCTCGTTTGTATCAATATATTCGAAGAGGTTAAGAGCAGATATGAAGAGGGTTAGACACAGTATACATGTTACTCCAAATTCTATTTTCAAGTAAGATACACAAAATACATATATATATATATATATATATATATATATATATATGGAAGGGTTCAAACGAGAACCCCTGTGATTTACGAAAACGCAAGAACAACTCAATAACCACATATTGTGATAAAAAATAAAATTAAAAGATTTTTAAAATTAAAATTAAAATTTAAAAAGATTCAAAAAAATTTAAAATTAAAAGGATAATAATGGAAATGATATATTATATAGAAAACAGTTAGAATCTTTTAAACTTATCATTAAATAATTTTATTTATTTTAATTAACTATGTTTATCTTCACGTTTCCACGTCTTCTTCTCCTTCATTCATGCTTCTCCTTCATTCAAGCGTATTTTCTTTCTMGTTCAACATAATCTTCATGTGATAGTGATATCACATGATTATCACACCCATATCACTCCAAATCGGTAGTCGATTTTTTAAGTTAACCCTAGCCGAACGAAATCCTTGTGATAATTGTGTGATAATCACATGATTATCACACCCAAATCACACCAAATCGTGTTGATATAAGCGATAATGTGATAATTGTGTGATAATCACATGATTATCACACCCAAATCACACCAAATCGTTTTGGTTAGTAAGTTAAATTTTTTGTGTAATCATGTGATAATTATCATTATACATCACTTGGTTTATCGTTTTGGTTGATAAGTTAAAATTTTGGTGTAATCATGTGATATGAGTG
>NC_037528.1:9938429-9938791 GCF_001531365.2 Cynara cardunculus var. scolymus
GATTTGGTGTGATATGGGTGTGATAATCATGTGATTATCACACACACAATTATCACAAGGATTCCGTTCGGCAAGGTTTAACTTAAAAAATCGACTACCGATTTGGTGTGATATGAGTGGGATAATCATGTGATATCACTATCACATGAAGATTATGTTGAACGAGAAAGAAAATAAGCTAGAATGAAGGAGAAGAAGACGTGGAAACGTGAAGATAAACATAGTTAATTAAAATAAAATAAAAATTATAAAAATTACTTAATTACAATACTGCCCTTTTTAAATTATTTATATATAATAAAAGTTAATTTATTAATTAAAAAAGTTTGTGGTTATTGAGTTGTTCTCGCGTTTTCGTAAAT
>NC_037528.1:9939090-9963017 GCF_001531365.2 Cynara cardunculus var. scolymus
CTCCTCTCTTCTCTCTGCGGCCACCGTCCTCCGGTGATACTACAATGGTATCACAATGCATCATATATGTGTTTGGGTATCACATTGATGTCGTTTGTGTGGTCGATCGAAGATGTAACACTGTGGTATCACTATGCATCTTATATATGATTAGGTATCACAATGTATCTTTTGTTTAACAGAGTTAATATTTTTATATATCACAGTGGTATCATAGTGGTATCACCGGAGGACGGTGGCCGGAGGCCGGAGAACGGTGGCCGGAGAGAGGAGAGGAGAGAGGATAGTTTTAAAATACCAAAAATATCCTTACATTAAGATTTTAATTTAAAATTACCAAATTTATAAATTTCCTAATTTATCTATTGATTTGTGGTTAATATTGGTTCTCACAGTTACCACAAACAACTCAGTTCTCCCTTGAATAGGCCCCTATATATATAAAAATGGGGGAGGGGAAATAGAGGGTTATAGGTCCTCTAAAGGGTTGTTTGGTTGGTTTTTCATTACTCTTTTATGAATAAAATTATATATGTTAATTAATCTGTCGGTATAGATTGAAAATAATTTTGTTTCGGAAAGTTTTTTCATAGATGGAAGGAGCATGTTTGGAAAACTGGGTTTTCTACATAAAGCTCATCTCTAAAAGCTTAACGAATAAACCACTTTCTATATCATTAAGCCATAACCAAACAATTATACATAGCTAACCGAGTAACCTGCGATTCCCATTAAGCTCATTAAGCTGCTAACAAACTAACACACACCACCTAAGCCTTGTAGACAATAGAGGGTACACCAATACTTCTTGAACTTTCAAAGTCTTCATTACACAACCAAAATGTAGAGCAAAAGCTATCTTTATGCAGGATAAACACATGCTCAAACTCTATCTACTTATTAACCCTTCACTCCCACCATTTCCACTCTTTCTTTGGTCCCTTCCCCATGAATACTACATACAACATTATACACAAAGATTTGAATCCATACCAAAAAAATATATCAAAACCTCCATCTTCATCTCTCTCTCTTTTTTCTGCAAAAGCCGCTAAACCGTCATCATAAACCGACCCGAAAAGGGTTTCATTTAGTATCGACATAATAAGTTCATGGGTTTACCTTCAAACGAATAAACAAAACACGACACCAAGAACGAGTCCCCGAAAACCGCTGTCAAAACGTGTGGTTCGTATTAATCTTGATGCATCCACCCCACTTGTTGCATTGGTCGAGTTCACCACCGTGTTCGTTCTATTGCTTATGATCTTACTGCACCACGTTCAAACGGCGTCAAGATGAATCTTTGGGTTGTTATGTTAAAGAAAGGTCGAATCTTGGAACGAACAATGGAAGTCTATGAAAGAGAAATTGATTTGTCGAATCTTGGGCTATGTTCGACAAACTTGCTGTTGGTTGATAAACTAGTCATGTTTGGTAAAAACAGGCTAAAAAGCTAGATGAACAATGTAAAATGACTTAAAATGAAAATATAAAGAGCATAACTGGAAAAAGTGAGAAAAAATTAACTCAATAAGCTATTTCAAGTAGCTTTTTAAAAAGCTAGCTTATATAACTTCCCAAACAAGACTTCTTCAAGAAACCAGTCACGTTTAGTAAAAACTAATTGATAAGCTAGATGACAATATAAAATGACCCAAAAAGAAAATATAAAGGGTATTTATGTAAAACATAAGGGGCATACTCAGGAAAAAAAAACCCAATATACGAAATAGCTTTTTACAAAGTTAACTTATATAACTTACCAAACGAGGCTTTTTCAAGAAACTAGTCATGTTTGTTAAGAACTAGCTGATAAGCTAGATGACAACGTAAAATGAATAAACGACATATATGTAATACAAGGGGCATAATTGGAAAAAGGTAAATAAAAAACCCCAATAAGCCATCTGAAGCAGCTTTTCAAACCTATAACAGGTATTTATGCAAAATATACAGGGCAAGATTACTCCTTTATCGCTCTAAAGATCATGTCTTCGACGCTTCCAAGTCTTTGCTAAACGGGCAAAAGATCTACTCTAAGAAAATACCCAATTTACCCTTTGCTTACGTTTCCGTAAAACAACGATTAACTACTCAAATCTTGCTAAAAAACAACATTATTCTTGCAAGTTTCAATAATAGATTTGGGGAAATGAGAAATGGGACAAATAAAGGTACAAAAAGATGGCAGAAAATGTAGCTAACCTTCCTGGAAAGATACAGACCCCGTGACCTGCAATGGGTACACACACCAAAGCAAAAAACCAAGTTAAATGAAGCATTTTGTACACATACAAAACCAATGGGTCCCTTCATATGGTGTCTATTTTCATTTCAGTTTTCTAAAAGTAATTTGAATGTACCTAAAAGGGCATACTTTATAGAGAATAGAAGATCCAATTTTGGATCTTGTTTCCCCTTCTCCGACTAAATCAAACGAACCCGGTGAATCCCATGCGGGGGGCAGGATGTACGCAGATCTTTCCCCTTTCCCTTTTCCCTTTTCCGTTTGGTATGCGGACACGGCTGGATGTGACTATAGGTAGGTGGGTGAAGGAATTCTAAAAGGTTTTAGAGTTTTAATCTGACAAGGGTAATTTAGTAATTTACCAACCTTGTATGCAGACATGACTGGACATAGGGGCGGACCCATTATGGTGCATAGAGTGGCACGGGTGGAAAAACTTTAGGGTCGTGAAAAGTGTCACCATATTATTTTGTCGGGTGGAACTGTGTATTCTTTGAAACTAGGATAATAACACAAGTTTCTCTTGGTAGAGTTGGTTTGCATGTTCTTTTCTTCCTTTTCTAGGTGCGGGTTTGAATCCCGTTTGTATCATTTTATTAGTTTTTAGTTTTTAATTTCAGATTTATTATGTTTCGGAAATTTTTTGGGATAAAAGACCCGAACGTAGTACCTCCCGTACAAAAAGCAAGAAACTAACCAACAAACCAATGATGATTTTATAAATAAAAGAATCCATACCTTTGTTTTTTATAGTCAAATGGTGCCACCACTTAAAAAAAATTCTAGATCCGCCTCTAACCAAACAGGCCAGCGAGAATGAGGTAGGTGGGTGAAAGAATTCTGGAAGGTTTTAAAGTTTTGATTTGACATGGGTAATTTAGTAATTTACCATTTTTGTCCCACTCAAGTCCAGTAATGTCTCAGTCTAATGGGACAGAAAAAATGCATTCCAACTCTAATTGGTAGTGTAGTTCTTTACAATAAAGAACTATTTTTTCAGGGGTAAAACGGTCATACGAGAAAAATGTACAACTTCCATTGCATGATTGATCACATGAACAACCGTTTTACGGGCTGCATACATCTCACCTGACAGACTCTACTTTCGAGTGAAATACACTGAGTCCATTTGATTTGGGTTTTTTTCAATGCATTATTGTAAATCTATGGCTTCAACTACTATCACTCCATCAGTCAGAAAAAGAGGACAAGTGTGTGTTTTTATGTCTTATAAGTGGACAACACTGCAAACACCCACTCATAAGTGTTTTTCCACAGTAGTAGCATCCTATGAATCATAAGAAGCATGTTTTTAACTGGGAGGGGCATGTTTGTAAAAAACTTGGTTTTCTGCATAAAGCTCCCCCCCTAGAAGCTTACTGAATAAGCCACTTTCTATGTCATTAAGCCACTACCAAATAGTAATGTGTAGTTGACTGAATAAGTTGTGACTTGTGAGTCCCATTAAGCTGCCAACAATCAGACCCTCAGACATATTTTAAACATATTTGATGTCCTATAAAGCAATCTACTAAGACATTTAGACACATTTGACGTCCTATAAAGCAGTCTATTAAGACATTTAGACATATCTAACGTCCTCTAAGAGCTGAATTTGTGCAGAATGAAAGGAAGTACTTACTTGGATCAGTGGTGGTAATCATGGCCACACCTTTGAAATCACAAGAACCAGCAGCCCTTCCTTCTTTTTCATAATAACTATCAAATGCATAAGAAGCATGATTCTTGACATTATTTGGTGAATAACAAGTCTCCCCTGGTTGAATCTCTGAACAATTTGCTCTTCCTGGTCCACAAGCCCAATCCAAAGCTGTTTGTAATGTTTTACCATCAACTCCTTCCATTGCCACACAAAAAGTCTGATTCGTAGTATCGTTCGCCAAAAATTCACCACTTCCCGACACATGAAGCAAGTAAACCGGCGTTGAATTCGCGTGAAAAAGTCCCCAATTCGCCTCGGAAACCGGCGGTGACCTCAAATCCTCATTAAACAATTCATAAATGTAAACACTAGAAGTGACCTCAGGATGATATGGGGTTCCACTTCTGTCGAAAATATGACGAATCAAGTTGGAATTATATGTATCTGCGTTGTCAATCGTTGCATACGTCTCTTTTGAATCCCCCTTTGAAGGCCAACCGGTTTCGGTAACAAGAACCAGAACATCGGAAACGTTCAAGTTCTTCATTGAAGAGTAGGCGGAATCAATCATGGCATCAAGAACATTTGTGTAATGCAACAAAGTGTTGGGATCAACCATTTCTTTCGAAGGCGTTAATGGCTTAAATAGCGAATTATCAAGAGGAACCACCCCTTTGTTCTGCATAAACACATAGTAAGGGTATAGATTCATCATTAATGGCGAATTGGTCCTCGAAAGAAACCGAAGAAGTTGAGCTAAAACGGGCGAAAGGGTTTGGTTAAAATAGGCTTGTGAAGGTGGGAATGGATCAAGAATGATGTTGGAAGCATGTGGGGTTGAAATCTTGATTTGGGTATGCAAATTTGCAGCTACTAAAGCACTGTAAAGTGCTTCAATGGCTGCCATTAACATGGAAGATAACGAAGGGACGGTTGTTAACACCTCATCACCAACAGCCACGGCGGTGATGAGGGTATCGGGGTAAAATGCAGCCACATTCCGGTTGATCCAGTTGGCGGCGGTGGTGTTGGATGACCCGATTCCAAGGATTTGGTTGTTCGGTACTGAGATTATGACCCGAATCTTGGTTTTCGATAGGGCTTTGAGGATATCCGGGTCGGAATCATAAATTCGGACATGGGTAACCTTTTGTTGTTGCAAAAATGAAACTAATTTTGTTGGGGGGAGCAAGTTTGATACATCTGTACCTATGTTAACTCCCACATAGGGTTCATCTTTAGCTTGTTGGGCATTAATCTCTGCAAGTAAATAAGAAAAATGGCATTAGGGTTTCAAAGATTTCATAATTTCTTCAACAAAAATGGAGTCTTTTTCAAGTGGGTTTCTTGAATTTGTGTCCAAAAGGTCAAAAAATGGCAAATTTGAAGTGGGGTTTGCGAATTTGAGTGCAAAAAAGGGGTTTCTTGATGTGGGTTTCTGAGAATTTATGATCTTTTCAGCAGAATATGCATTGGTTGAAAATGTTTATGGGAAATTTGAGTTGTGTACCTGGAAATGCAGCAAAGAAGATGAGAAAGAGAGCAATGAGTTCAAGAACCGCCATTAAAGAGAAGCTTGAGCTCTGCAAGTTTCATGTTCTTCTACCTGTGGCAGTTGAACAAGAAGAGAGATTGCATAGCATCAACTTTGGGCAATAAATCATTGACAAACTTCCAAATAAGAAAAATGGCATTAGGGTTTCATAAATTTCATAGCTTCTTCAACAAAAAAGGGGTCTTTTTCAAGTGGGTTTCTTGAATTTGTGTCCAAAAGGTCAAAAAATGGCAATTTTGAAGTATGGTTTGTGAATTTGAGTGCCAAAATGGGGTTTCTTGATGTGGGTTTCTGAGATTTCTAAGCAGAAAATGGATAGATTGAACTAGGTTTTCTGAGATTTCTCACTATGTTCATGGAAAACTTAAGTTCTGTACCTGGAAATGCAGCAAAGAAGATGAAAAAGAGAGAAAAGAGCTCAAGAACCGCCATTAAAGAGAAGCTTGAGCTCTGCAACTTTCATGTTCTTCTATCTTTGACAGTTGAAGAAGAAGAGGTTGCATCGTAAGAAATCTTTGAGAAAAATTTGTAGTAGGTTTGACTAGTGAGATCTCTAGAGAGTAATTGAAGAACATTGGATTTGGTAAGTAAATGACTATTATACCCTCGATGGCAATGACATTGGGTACCCACTTTTGTTGGAGTTTTGGCCTTTGCACTTTTGAATTTGATTCCTCCCTTTGCCAAAGATTTCTTGAACTTATTTGTGTAAAAGTAATGGGGACTTTAATGGTGGTTCTAATTATATGGTTTAATGCTTTTGTGTCTTGTAATAGATATAGATTCTCTTTAGAGTGAATTACGTTTTTAGTCCCTATAGTTTGTTGAAATTTTCTATTTTCATCCTTGTAATAGAACAGTGACGGATACAAGATTTTTGTCGAACATATGCATCTTTGAAGTGGATTAATGTCCCACAATCGTCAGGTGTGTTTTAAACCGAATTCAATTGTTTCAAAGATTTTTAAGTTTTTTGGTTGATTCTAATAAACTTCTTCAGCTTTTTTTAGTTAACTTTAAGGGTCCTTTCGGGTTTTCAATAGATTACAAGGGATGTTTTTCGGGTTTTAAGTTGATATTTCTTGTATTTTTAGTGTCTTTAATTAGGGGTGTTCAAAAACCCGACTAACCCGATCAACTTAACCCAACCAAACGTGAAATAATTCAATCCGAAGCAACCTGATGTTTTGTCGAGTTGTAAAATTTTTAATCTGTAGGTATTGGGTTGATATTATTTGAATCCAACTCAACTTGATGAACCTGATATCCTTTTATTTGTTGGATTTAATATGATTGTTGAATTTCTATTAATATATACACTAGACAATTACAACATGTATGCTCTTCATATACACATTTTTTCAATCTATTCACATATCTATATAACTCATTCGTATATATGTTCAGTAACTGTGAACATATATATGTAAATTGAGAAAATTAACTAAATGTAATATACGTAAGAAATATGAATAAATTGTATCAAATGGTTGATGATGAAAAAGAAATTATGAGTAGAAAAATAACATATTTTAGGCTAGAAGAATATTTTAACGTAGTGTCAAAGTATCAACTTGACTAACCCAACCAACCCATACGGGTTGGGTTGGGTTGGGTTGCACTTTGGTTTGGTTTAGGTTAAGATTTTTCAAACCGCAAACATTGAATTAGGTTGTTCAAATGTTTTCGACCCGATCAAACCAACCCATAAACACCCCTATCCTTAATGATTTTTGATTTTTAATACAACATATTATATTAATTTTTATATTGTTTTATTTATTACTATTTATATAGGTGTAACAAAACTTCCAAAAAGATTCGTAGAACTTTACCTTGGAAAAAGCAAGCTTATATACAAGCCACTCAAGTTTTAAGAAAGTAATTTAAAACCAGTATCGAGTTCGAGCTCAAACACTAAACACATCCATTAACGCCGTCAACGTAAGTTGATCATTTAATTTATAACCGTTAAATCCTACAAAAACCAAACTTAATTCCGACCAAAAACGGGACTACCAACAACGAAACTATACGAGCATTATACATCCACCAAAGCCAAAAACGAGCTTAAATCATCTAAGAGCGTTAATGAATCCCATCAACGACTCAACGTCTCTCTTCTCAGACTGGTACTTGATCGGTCGAGACGCGTGTTTTGGGAAGAAAAGGATGGTCGGAAAGCTCCCGAGCTGCAATTCTTGTTTTGCATACGCCTTTTGGTCACCATCCGCCTGAAACTTCCCGACCTTCACGCCACTTCCAGCTAACTTATCAGCCAATTCATTATACGATGCTTCCATTGCCTGCAACACACACACACACCCCCCACAAGTAAGCAATCATTGTGTAATTGATCGACTATTTTGTGCTAATTTGAAAGAAAAAAAAGTGTCATTTTGTGACCGAAAAGATCCATGTACCTGACAGAAGGGGCACCATGGTGCATAGAGAACCACCATCCATGGCTCTTTCCTATCTTCCATCTTGACCAGATTTTCGATTCCAGGCCGAGTCAAATTCACGATGTTTTGGCTCTCGAAGATATCGGAGTTTGCTGAACTCGAATTTCCGTTAGCGGCTCCATTTCCATTAACGCTTTCCTCCTTGAGGTTTCCTTTATGCAGCCCACATTCTTTAGCTTTAGCATCCTCCCACCACCACCTTCCTTCACGCTCGTGTTGACCGGGCAAGACCGACCTGGTGCAAGGCTCGCACCCTATGGACACGTACCCCTGAGCGTGCAACGAGTTAACCGGCACGTCCATGGTCCGGAGGAAGTTCCATATATCGTTTCCGGCTACATTAGCCACAGGGTTCCACTTCACCAAGCTTCCCGAACCACCATCCATCCCTTCAAAAACTGGATCGACCTGAACCACCGGAACTTCGGACCGAGTCCCGGGCGACTGGTCCTTTCTTTGACCCGTGATCCAGGCTCGTAAACCCTTCAATGCCCGCCTCAAAGGTCGAACCTTTCTTACACGGCAGCATTCTTGATGACCATCTTCATAAAACGAGAACAGGCCTTTGGTTCTCACCAAGGCCTGAACTTCTACGGCATCCGGGAACATGTACTCGATGTGGATGCCGTAGTGCTTTTCCACAGTGTCAAAGAACTTATACGTTTCGGGGTTTAACCGACCGGTGTCGAGACTGAAAACCCTAAACGGACGTCCGGTGAGGTGGGCATACTCAATCAAAGCAACATCCTCAGCACCACTGGAAATCAAGAAAATGATAATGGGATGTTAAAGATTCAATCTTGCATGCATTAGATACTTGTAAACTATGCATAAACAACTTGTACGATGGGATTATTACCTGAAAGCAATAGCAATATCATTCCCATATTTTTCAAGGGCTTTATCCATGATTTCAAGTGGAGAAGCTTTTTCAAGATTCTTGGCCAATTTCTCAATGTCCTCGATCCCTACAGCTTTCTCCACATCTGTATACACAAAGGGCATTCTGGTCAATTCACACATCCTCCATTGTTCATTCAATATGGGAATTCTCTCAGCTAAATTTACCAGCTATACTATACATCCTCAAATCATTCAATCATATATAATCAACCAACACAAAGGGCATTTCGGTCCTTTCACACATCCTCCATTGTTGATTCTACATGGAATTCTCCCAAAGCTAAATTTACCAGTTATACATCCTCGAATCATTTATGTATATATATAAAATCAACCAACACATAGGGCATTTTGGTCAATTCAGACATTCTCCATTGTTGATTCAACATGGGCATTCTCCCAAAGCTAAAATTTACCAGTTTTAATCCTCAAATCATTCAATTCAACCACTGGAATTGAACTAAAATGCAAAAGCATGATTCCCCTTTAAAAAAACATAATCAATTCCATGAAAGAAGATCAAATTGGAGATCAAAAGGGCAAATTTTAAACTTCACATTTGATATAAAATTACAAAATTCCAATAAAACTTGGTGATTATTTCTATCAAAATCCATACTAATTTTGACAAAAGGGGGAGTATTGTTCCTATTGATTAGCAAATTTCACCAATTAGTCCTAATTACTTGATTAATATTAAGAACCCTAGATGAAGAAGAAAATATACCAGGAGCAAAAATGGTGGCAGCAGAGGGAACGATTGAATCGTTCCTCTTAGGTTCAGCATTCAAAGGCTTAACCGCAATAGATCGTTTCAGCGATAAACTCAAAGCCGCCGGCGATGAATTAAACCGATCTGACGGTTGAAAATTACTAGAACTGAACTGAACCCCTGCAACACAAATTCAAATCCATCATCAAAAAAATCCCAAATTCAAAACAACCCACAAAAATTAACCGATAGAAACAGTAAATTAATAATTAAGATCGATGAATTCACCTTGTTCTTTGCGAGAATTAGAAGAAAAGGCGATTGAAGTAGAAGAAGAAGAAGCAGTCACAGCCAACGCCATTGAAGAAGGTAATCAAGCTAATCGAAATCGATTGAAATCTGTGAAATTGATGATGAAAAGGGTGAAGAAGGGGGGAAATCTATATATAAGCAGAGAAGAAAACGGATTATCGAAGGTGAAGGGCGGCCTTTGAGGTTCATTGAATCTGGACGTTTTCTTGATTTCGTGTGTGTGTGTTTTTCTTACAGAAAAACCACGCACTAAACGGTGTGACATGTCAATATCTAACGGTGGTTGAGGGTCAAACTTTTGACCTTAGCTAACGGCTTACGTCACTTGGTGGGCTGAACGGCCCAAATAGAATTTTGTGTTGGGAAATAAAATATTGATTTAAACAATAATAAAAATGAAAAATGTTCAAAAGTGATTTTCATGAACATCCCATGCATCTTCCTTTTTCACCTTTTTATTTCTCTTTTGGAAAGACAAGGGTATTTTGGTCAAATCACATGAAACCGAATCGAATCCGAATCTTCATCTTTCTACTTTCTTCTTCTTTTTAAAAACATCGTCCATACGGTTTAGGGAAACTCGGGTTTTCACCCTTTGAGTTCAGTAATTACACCGATAATCTTCTGGTTTGCATTTCATTGTTAAAATCGTCTATGACTGTTAGGAACATTAGCGGCAATTGTTAAGTGCCCCCCTCATGTACAAATCGTGTAGGGGCATTTTGGTCATTTTCATGTTTTCATCTCCCATATCTCTTCTCCTTTCGTCTTCATCTCTGAAGACAAGTGCCACTCTGTAAATGGAGACTACGAGCGTGGGAAGCCTATCACTCCATTATATGAGGATCCTTGAACCTTACGAGTACCAGTACTATGATCGTGCTTTTGGTACGCCAATGGATCCAAATGTACTACTCGATGTTATCGCCATCTTTGGCGCCTCAGTCGTTGCCAGAGCAATGTGAACTCGAAGCATATATGCAGGTTTACAAGTCGAGTTTTAACAAAATACTTGTTTCTATAAAGTATTATACCGCTCATTCTTGCGTTAATAACGTATGCTTGTTGTTTTTGTAGGTTTAGTAGTTAACTTGAAACTTTGGAAAACTTGTGCGTTAATAACGGTCGTTAAGGGTCATGCATGATTTTCGTAACGAAATGCAAACCATAGGGTTATTGGCGTGTTACTGAACCAGAGGGACAAAACCCGTAGTTTCTCCAAACCACAACGATCATCTTTGTAATTACGTTTTTAATACAAAATGAGTGAGTATCCATACATAATGCATTATCGTTTCTAAATTGTAAAAAGAAAATATGACCTCAGAAACTTTAGTTTAGCTTTTGATTCAATCAAAACAAAGGGGTATATCTGTCATTTTCATTTGTTTAGATTGAAAATGTCTGATTTTATACTGTAAATTTGGCCTTTTTAACGAATATTATTGTACTTGATCATTAATCAAATAATTTTTTATGCCGGGTATCAAATCAAACGTCTTTATTTATTTTTGTGTAACAAAACGTATAAGAATTATAATGTCCACAATGAAAATGACACACGGTTTTAAAAATGTGTAATGCTTACACTTTTTAATTAATCAAAAGACAATTATTATGAATATTAGAGAGAAATTTTATACATCTTATAATTAAGGGTAGTTAAAAGAAAGTGAATATACACTTTTAAAAGCGAACTATTATTTTAGAATAAATTAAAGTGAAAATATAAACACTAGTTTTGAGACAAATAATGTGTGTGTATATATATATATACACATAATAAGGTTGGGTTCACGTGAGACCATATTATTTTCATGAGACCATCTTTTTAGACTTGAAGCTTCACAGCAAAACGTTGTGAAGGCAAAAAAACGAACATTCACAGGAAAAACACTGTGAAGATCTATAATATATATATATTATATATATATATATATATATATATTATACAACATTTGATAAAAACTTTTAAAAAAACATTTTTATGCACGAAATACTGTTTATTGATGCATATTACTTAAACTTCAATATTACAAGTAAATTATGCATAAGTACAACTTATTAAAACTCCATATTTGAATTTGTGTAATTAATGACAGATAAATATAATCAAATACAAGATAAATATCTCATTTTAAATATACATAATCTAAATTATAATTAGGATAATCATTGAATCTTAACAAAATAATTAATTATTATCTTTATAAAAAGTTATATTATCAAACCTAAATTAAATTACTCCGTTACTAAACCTAAATGAAATTATAAAAAGAATTTAATTAAATAAATTACACAAAAAAACAAAAACTTTTAAGTAGTTAATTTGATATTAATATTGATATATTTTATTCAAAATTCTATGATATTTTCGAATTTATATTTTATTCAAAAATAAAAATATTATTTCGTTCTCAAAACCATATAAAACCGTATCATATCGACATAAAAAATGAATAAAACTAAACAGTGAAATCGAGATGTGTTTTGATGTATTGCACGAATACCTTTTTAGTATACATACATACATACATATATACATACATACATATACATACGTGTATATATATATATATATATATATATATTGTATTTTATTTTTTATTTTCAAGTTGCCCAAGAATATTCTTCTTATTGGAATAATGGCACAAGTTTAATCATCAAATAATTGTTGTAGAATATCATGTGGACCAATAACTTAAAAAGAGAAAGAAAGACAAGAAGCCACACATAGATTATGCAAAACATGTGGATGTAATCATTCTTATGTCTATTTTATAAAAAATATTAAATTTTATATAATTTATAAATTTATTATTTTATAAGAATCAGATATGTCTTTTCTTATTGTTCAGTATTATCGTTAATAGAATAAATAAAAGTTCAAAATTTCGGTTTTTTCTTATGGACTAAATATTCAAATAAAACAGATTGTGACGAGCGAAATGGGAGCAGTCTAAACCGTGAAAATGCAGTTGTGGGAGAGCAATACAAGCATCGTGCTGCTATTTGGAAGGCGACAATTTCTTAACTGCTACAGTTTCTACTGGGCGAAAGCCTGACGGAGCAATGTCGTGTGGAGCCGGAGTTACTCATGTATTGCTTGACATAAAACAGATTGTGGATTTGTTTATGTCTTTTGTTGAATATTTTCAGGAGACTGTATACCGGGATATTATCTATCATTTTTTGATTCAATTTATTCCCACATGTAGTTTGTGTATGTTGTCTATGAATACTGAATATGCTCTTTGTTAACTTTTTGTGTGAGGATAAGATAGGAAAATATCGAATTTTGAGATACGCACCTTACAAGGTTCGGTTTCGTTCACATAATTGTTGCTTCCACTTAGTTATTGATCGTGAAATGGAATCAAAATGGTCTATCGTTGAACCGAAGATGGAACTCACACTGTTTAAAGAAAAAGACGGTCGATAACTTTTAACGTAAGGTACACGTCATTTAAGAGTACTTCATCTTTTAGAAGATGTCATAAGAATTATACGAGTAACGTAACATAAAACATAAATATAAAAGGGAATGACTGTTTTTGAATATTGTGTGATTATCTGTTAAATACAGAAAATGCCATTTGATAGAAGTAAAATATAATAATCGTGCATATTACAATCAATACAGTTAAAATATTTATCATGTCAACGAACGAATAAGTAATTTAACTATGTAAACATGTTGTTGAAAGTTCAATAAATATGTTTTTTTTTTGAAGAATATAATATTTATATACGACAAATAGAACAAATAAACTCATACACTCTCCTCACCTTCCATAAGGTTTGAACCTCTGACCTCCTATAAGGCTAAAGACTCACATACCGCTAAGCCAAATGTCATTTGGTTTAGTAAATATGTTTTAAGGATCTTATGTTAATTATATAGGTGGTGAGACGTGCATGTAAACCGTTCTTAAACCAAATATAAACCAAATGGGCTGATGTGAAATCAAGTTGTTTTCAAAACTAGGAATACGTGTGTGTACTTTTATAACTGATTCATACAGTCTGTGTTTGAATGTGTTGTGGAAAAATGTTTTATCAGTTTAATGTTTTATGATGTGAACTCTAGAACTCACGGTTCACAAGTTTGAAGCCTAATTTGTTTTTGTTCGTTGGCGTACAGAAAAACAAAAATTAAAATCTATAAAAAAAAACATTATATTCACCTCCAACAGATTTTCTATTTTTGGAGATTTTAACATTAATTATATTTATTAAAATATTCAATGAATTTAATGTCCTAATAAATTTTTTCAATATGAAAATCAAATGAGTATAATTGAACTGTTAGTGTAAATTGTGTCTAGATATATTCAAATAAGTCTAATTGAACCATCAATATAAATTGTGTCTAGATTCGTGTTTAGGCGAAAAAACAATAAAATCGACTTACAAAAAAATGACACGTGTCACTCAAATTACTTATTTATAGTTATAGATTTTACCCTATTTATTTGTGGTTAATTTTTTATATTTGCAAATGATCCTTCAATTTTATAATGTATGGGATTTTTTCTTCTTAAAGGGAAGAAAAGGGAAAACAGCTCTCATCTGCTCAGTCTCCACTGATCGCCTCTGTGTAAGCGTTCTCTCTTTCTCTCTTTTCCTGAAATACCAATCAATCTTGATATTATATTCGTTTTTATGATGTAAAATCAGGTTTAATCAGCTACTTTGTTGAAGAATCTTGTTGGGTGTCGCTTAATTCTACTAAAATCGCTTTAATTTCTCACTTTACTCTCGGTTTTCAGGTTTAGGGTTCTTAGCAGATTGATGGATTTGAACCCTTGGAAATCTTGTTTTTAGGTTTAGGGTTCTTAGTTGATTGGTGAATCGAAACCCCTTTTGGTATCTGCTCTAGTTTCTGTAAAAATTAGGGTTTACAATCATATACGTCTGCCCTAGTTTCTGCAAAATTAGGGTTTACAATCATATATGTCTGCTCTAGTTTCTGCAAAAAATAGGGCTTACAATCATATACATCTGCTCTAGTTTCTGCAAAATTAGGGCTTACAATCATATACATCTGCTCTAAAATTAGGATTTACAGTCATATACTTCAAAAGGTTGGATCTTGCACAAATTAAATGGCATACCCACTTTGGAAATCGAACAATTCATCATGAAACTTATGCTAATCTTCTATTTTTGAGTCTTTATCGTTATTTATAAGCTTTGCCATATGATTTGTGATAAAATTATCTTTAAACAGAAGTCAATCTTTAATGGTTGCATAATAGCTATCAATCTCGAGTGATCCCAGTTCATGGTTCTATTTGATTCTGCATAAATTGCCTCAAATTGTTGATTTCCGTCTGTTAAATCGCATTTTCGGTTTTGGGTTTCTTGTTGATCGACAAAAAGAACATCTTTTTGGTTCTAAAATCAAAACTTTCTTTCGATTTTGTCAGGTATGTTTTCTATAAGGTTCAAGTTTAAAAGACCATGTGTATATTGTCGTGGAACTGATGTAACTATTACACCTTTTAATTAACTAAACGACAATTGTACCCTTAATAATAGAGGGAGTAATAAATTTCTTCATCTCGAAACTAAGGGTGGAATTGGAAAGTAGGCATTTGTTTTTTCAATCTTCTGATTCGAGTGTGTATCTATGAGCAGAGTAGCAATCGAACGTTTTCAATCATGGCTGAGGCTGCATCCAATGTCCCAAGTGCGGAGTTGTTGGAGTTCCCAAAGAAAGATAAGCGTCGTTTCTTACATGCCGTCTATCGTGTTGGTGACCTTCACCGCAGCATTAAGTACGTTTTACCATCTCAAAGTGTTAGAATGTTCATCCCGTTATTAGAGTATTAGGGCATGTTTGTTAGCAGCTTAATGGGACTCATAGCTTATTCAGTCAGCTATACATGACTGTTTGGTAGGGGCTTAATGATATTGCAAGTGGCTTACTCGGTAAGTTTCTAGGGGGAGCTTTATACAGGAAGTCAGGTTTTTTCCAAACCTTCCCCTCCCAATTAAAAAACACACTCATTCCATTTATAAAAAAACCCTCATAAACAAAAAAATTCCCAATCTACACAAACAGATTAATCCATACAGACAACTTTATCCATACAGGACTTAATGGAAAACCAACCAAACTGCCCCTAAGGGCCTGTTGGTTAGCAGCTTAATGAGCTTAATGGGACTCACAGCTTATTCGCTCAGCTATACATAACTATTTGGCAGTGGCTTGATAATATAGAAAGTGGCTTATGCAGTAAGCTTCCAGGGGGAGCTTTATGCAGAAAGCCAAGTTTTTTTTTCCAAAGCTGCCCCTCCTACTTAAAAAACAAGCTCCTTTCATCTATGAAAAACCCTCCCAAACAAAAGCATTTCCAATCTATGCAGACAGATTAATCCACACAAACAACTTTATCCATACAAGACTTGATGGAAAACCAACCAAACAGCCCCTTAGTGTTTTATTTGTTTGTATCAGGTTTTACACCGAAGCCTTTGGAATGAAATTACTTAGGCAAAGGGACATACCCGAGGAAAAATACTCGAATGCGTTTCTTGGATTCGGCCCCGAAGAATCACACTTCGCTGTGGAGCTTACGTATAGTATGTTCCTAAATATTTCAATCTAATTGTTTCCGTATTTTGGGTTCATAATTCTTATAAAAAATATCACCTTTTACTTGAATACATTGTCTTCTTGCACACCATTGAATCATTCTTCTATCTGTTACATTTTCCGATTATCTGTTATACTACATATCTTATTGCTTGCTTCTTCACGGAAACAACCTCTCGATTCTAGTGATTGAGGTAAGGTTTGTGTACATCTTACCCCTCCCAGATCCTACTCTCGAGTGGGATATACTGAGTTTGTTTGGTTTGGTTTGGTTTATTTTATAATAAATATCGTGCTTATTTGTGGCTGGTTTACGTTAATGCACAGATTACGGAGTGGATAAGTACGACATTGGAACCGGATTTGGTCATTTTGCAATTGCTACCGGAGATGTATGTGTTATGATATCTCATTATACGATGTTGATTTGGTTGATTTTTTAGTGCTAAAAATGGCGTTCTTTTGTTAGGTTTACAAGCTTGCTGAAACCATCAAGGCTAAAGGCGGAACCATCACAAGGGAACCAGGTCCAGTTAAAGGTGGATCGAGTGTAATTGCTTTTGCTAAAGATCCCGATGGTTACCTTTTTGAACTCATCGAAAGGGGTTCGACTCCTGAACCTCTATGTCAAGTAATGCTTCGTGTTGGTGATCTTGATCGCTCCATCAAGTTCTATGAAAAGGTACACTTTTCCATCAAGTTCACATTCGAAAGAACCACCCGCCCCTAGGGGAGCGAATTTTTTTGAGGGGGGCGATTGTTGATGAGGTGGTCTTCACGGAAAAGACGTGTTTACCCTTTATGGTGCGTTGGTACACATGAAAAACAAAAACTTGTTTGTCCCACGTTTGGTGCGACAGTAGATTTGGACAAGACACGACCTGAGTGTGACAAAAGTATATATTTTGTCCCATCAAAATAGGTGTAACAAAAATCTTGGACCTTAGATGAGATTGGCAAATTACTAAACTACCCATGTCAATTTAAAACCCTAAAGCGTTGCACAATTCCTTCATCTGCATAACTCACTCCCGCTAAAATAGATGGAACAAAATTCTTGGACATGAGACAAGACAGCAAATTACTAAAATACCCATGTCAAATTAATACCTTATATGAAGTTGATATCTTGGTCCAATTTTGTGCAGGCACTAGGGATGAAACTATGTAGGACAATTGATAGACCAGAACAAAAGGTAAAGTCTTGATCTTTTGCAGTTTCCCCAAGCCCAAAACCTGGCCCAGGCCTGGCCTGAAAAAACCTGGGCCTAGTGAGCCTGAAGCCCGGTCAGGCCAAAATTTTGGGGGCAGGCCCGGGACTAAGCCCGGACTTAAAAAGCCTGATTTGGCCCTCTTTCAACCCCAAAGGCCCGGACTTAAAAAATGGGGCCTAATTTTTGCTCACTGAAAACGGGCTTGGAAGGCCCGGGCCTTGTGCATCTCTACTTTATGTTACTGAAGCATTGTTTGGAACACAGTACACTTTGGCAATGATGGGATATGCTGAAGAAAAGGAAACCATTGTTTTGGAGCTTACTTACAATTATGGTGTAACTGAGTATACCAAAGGAAATGCATATGCACAGGTGAATATAGTACATCAAGTTCCGTGATTTCTTTCGGTTTATTTACCCTTTTTTTGCATCAATTTATCTATATTTTTGGGGTTTATGATGTTGAACGAGGGTGTTTATAGGTTGCAATTAGTACCACCGATGTGTATAGAAGTGCTGAAGTAGTCGATCATGTCGTAAAAGAGCTTGGCGGAAAGATAACGAGGCAGGCCGGACCAATTCCGGGGATCAATACCAAAATCACCGCGTTCCTAGATCCTGATGGTTGGAAAACGGTATGTGATTGTGTTTTTTTAACTCGTTTAGGCTATGTTTGGCAAACTAGCTGATATCTGAAAAAGTAGTTGTTGGCTAATAAGCTAGCTGATAATGTAAAATTACCTAAAAAGATATATGGAATAATTAATTAGAAAAATGTAAAGGGCAAAACTGGAAAACGGTGGGAAAAATTTCCCATGCTAGCTTATTAGTTAACTTATAGACGACCAAACGAGACTTTTTCAGTAAGAACGGCTTCAACAACTATGCTAAAATAGAGATTTTGAAGTTTTTTTTTTGCTCCAATATGTATGCTAAATGTATGTTGAAATAGAGATAAAAAAGAAAGGAGGTAGAAATTTCCGAATTTGGAGAAATCAGGGCCCGTTTGTTAGCAGCTTAATAGGCTGAATGAGACTCGCAACTTATTTGGCCAACTACATATATGACTGTTTGGTTGTGGCTTAATGACATGGAAAACGACTTATTCAGTAAGTTTTAGGACAGAACTTTATGCAGACAGTACCACAAGGGTGGTGCCTGATTGGTTTGAGCTTGGCTCCAAAAATCAAAAGTATCAGGAGGTCCCACGTTTAAATCCAAGGATGAATAAAAATCCCCTTTGTGGCCACAGAGGTTCAAATGTGGTGACTCCGCGCTATCTACAAAGCAGGTGGTCGCCCTGAGATTAGTCGGCTCGCATAACGGATTGGATATCCATGTTAATAAAAAAAAAAAAAAAAAACTTTATGCAGACAGACTTGACCCTTCCAGTTAAAAAACACAGTCTCCTTCCATAATCCATACAAGACATATTTATCCATACATAACTTAATGGAAAACCAACCAAACAACCCATAAATGTGTTATGATTTTATAATTTTTCTATAAATGTATAGGGATAATGAATTTATAAAATAATTTCATAATATAATTAATCTTGGAATTGCTAAAATTTTGAGTAGCTGTTGGAATTAGATGCAATTTCTTATAAAGATTTTGAGTTTTGATGATCTGTTTAAAAAAAATTATAACATAATTGTTGGAGATGCTCGAAGCTGCTAGCTAATGATTGGCGAACATGGCTTTTTTGAAATTATTACAAAAAATATGTAATTTTTCGTTTATTGTTTGATCATAGGTTCTCGTTGATAACGAAGACTTCCTGAAAGAACTTCACAAGAAAGAGTGATTCCGTTAAGCGTCTTTATGGTATGGTATCGTGTAATTTAGGATGCAATCACTATGAATAAAGTTGCGTGCCATTTTTTTGGCACGTAACGTCTGTGTAGAGCATCGTACTAAGAGACGGTTTATGTGATGTTTTTCAATGGTAAATAAGAGGAATGCTTGTGATTCTTGTTAGCGTATTTTTGCTCTTGGGTGTCGTTAAATTAACCTTTTTTGGGTCGGAATTCATGAAAATCAAGAATTCCAACCTAAATTCGTTTATGTTTCTTTGATGATCTAACATCAATAATCATCGAAGACTTTAAATGTAAGTATTTTTTTGGTATATTTGTTTCATTTTATAGATCTAAGTATTTTTTTGTTTCAAAAAATGTTCAAGGACTTAATCGTTCCAAATATGAAAGTCCATTGGCTTTTTTTTCCAGACTTTCCATTATTTTAACATGTTAACCAGTTGTATACGTCATAAGAATGTATATAACATGTTTTAGAAAGTCTAAGAAATTATTTAACATGTTTTAGAATGTCCAAGGACTTGTTTGTTCCAAAAAATTGTTCAATGATTTATTTGTTCCAAAAAATTGTCCAAGGACTTAATCATTCCAAACATCAAAGTTCATTGGTTTTTGTTTAGACTTTTAGGGGCCACTTATCCGATGTTTACGCGGTAAGGTAAGTGTTTCTCAGCAGAAGTCCTATACTTTCATTTGACTTACCGGAGAAAAATTTAGTTTGTTAAAATGAACATTTTTGTTGGGTAAGCTTTTATTGGGCAAGAGTCGTTACTCTCATTTATTGGGTAAGACTAAGGGTCGTTTATCAAACACTTTTCCAGTAAGTGCTTACTTGTAAAATTCAACACCATCACTTACTTATCAGGTAAGATTTTAGTTCACCAAAACAACATTGTATGCAACAATTTATCCGGTAAACACTTATCATGGTAAGAGTCGTCGCACTCACTTACCAGGTAAGACTCTTTGTCCTTGTCTTGCTCTTGCCGGGTAAGATTGGTCTGTAAGGTAAGCGTTTGATAAACGACCCCTAAGATTCTCAATAATCGTAATGCTGACGTGATAAACATTTAGTAAACGACCGATACTAAGTTTCAAATAAATTTTACAAGTTTACAAAGATATTTTCCTGTTATTTATAATCAAATAAATAAAATATTATTTAATTGGTGTAACTAACAACAAATTCTATGTACTAATACATTTATTTAGACATTGTTTTAGAGATAATATTTATTTAATAATAAATATGCAATATTCTTAAATAAGTAGCTATTTTAATAATGTTAAAAATAGTTAATAAATAATAATGTCTGGTAAAAACTAGCTGATAAGTTGTACAATAATCGTGTTAACAAGATTATGCGATACAAGGACCGTATTTAAATACAACACACACGAATCATATAACGACGGCCATTAGTGATACGAACCAGCAGGCAATGCCATGCCGTAAGAACGATCGAATACGACACACGTGAATCAAAGACTATAACGATCGAATCTAATGCATTATAGTCGTGTATTTGAAGTCAATCATGTTTAAAGACGGAAGAATTTACATTTTAGAATTTGTTCGTAACACATCGACCATTACTGCATTTCTTGAAATCCAAATGTGTTTTCGCCGCTATAGCTCATGTAGAGGAACCCATCTTCGTCCTTGTTTTCCTCGTAAATTGCCGACATCAAAGCAGCTGTTTGGCAATCGAAAAGCAATTGGAATTAAGAATTCATCGTGAAGAAAGACGGTCACAAGCTCAAAAGATGGTGCCCCTGGTTCACCATGGTCCAAACCCAGGTGGGACATAATGGGTTCGTTTGGTCTGGTTTGTAAGTAAACTCGGGCTAAATTTAGCTCGAATACATCCTAAACATGAACAGACCAAACCAAACCAAACGAACCCAGTATATCCCATCTGGACATGGAGTCTGCTGACGGTAAGATGTAAGCAGACCTGACCTCTTCTACCCAAAAAGTAAAACAGTTGTTTCAGTGAAAACACAGGCTTGTGATTAAATATTGCATGATAATGAGATACTTAAAAATAAGATTTGGCCCTCACCGGTCGGTGGGAGCATGTTCTTGACGAAAACGAATATAGCCTTCTCAGCGCTAAGCTTGATCCTCTTACGAACCACATAAACGAATTGACCAACGGTCAAATCAGCCGGTACTAGATATCTGCAATGCAAGAATTTACATCATTAACCTTGAGATTCAGCTCAACCGATAAATAAAGACTTGGCATTGGGCCCCGGTCCAAGTCTCCCTTGGGCCACTGAAGATTTTCCTGGCTGTTATTTTCAGGGACCCATGAGATTAGTCGATATGCACATGAACTGGCCCGGACACCCACAATTAGCCCAAAAATATATACGTCATTTTAACTTTCATACTACAAAAAAAAAGGGTAAATTTTGACATACTTCTTTTTGTCTATGTCGGGAATGTCGGTTTTCTCCGCTCTCTCGACGATCACCTGAAACCGGGGACTTAAGAGATGGATGATATCGTAAACATTGATGGTAAAGAAACGGAATGTCTTACCGGTACTCTATCGGGATACTTCTCTCTGATGCGAGAGGATTCAGCCAACCGTTTCTCTACGTAAATAAAAACAAACTAAATTTCATTAGAGATGAGAGCAAGATTACATTTTCCAACTTTCAAGATTGTTTTATCCCTAAAAATATGCGATAGGATCTTTGAGCTTGGGCTCCAAATGTCAAAAGTGCCTGGAGGTCCCAGGTTCAAATCCAAGGAGGAATACAAATCCCCTTGTGGCCACAGAGGTTCAAATACGGTGACTCCAGGCTACCCGCAAAGCAGGTGGTCGCCCTGAAATTAGTCGGCTCGCATAGCGGGTTGGATATCCAGGTTAATAAAAAAAAAGGGACCAAGGTATAAAGTTCGGTCAGTAGCCAAAGGGTATAGTCAAATTCCAGGTCTCTGTTGTCGAACATACTTCTATACGAGCATTACTAGGGATAGTTGCATCTAATGATTTTGAACTTGAGCAATCAGACATAACGAATACGTTTTTGAACGGGAGCTTGAAGACATTTTCATGCCACAACCGAAAGCGTTTGTAGTTTCTGGTAAAGAAAACTACGTATGTAAATTGAAGAAACCCCTTTATGGCCTCAAACAGTCTCCCAGGCAATGGTACATAAACAAGTCGTCAAGGTGCACCAATGATAGCTACGTATACTACAAGAACAAGAATTGTGACGATGGGTTATCGCTCTTTCTTATATGTGGATGACATGCTACTAGCAACGGTTAATATGAACGAGATTCAAAAACTTGAATTATTGTTATAGTTTCACAACGATAATTCAATACGGATCCTACATCAATATATAACATGCCCTCTAATGGAATCCTGCAGAAGACGGGCTTGAACCCCTCTACTAGCCTCAGTTGACGAGTCAACTCTGAAATACCTCCTCACTTGTGGTTCCTACGCAGAGACGGACCTAGAAATGTTTTCAAGTGGTGATACCATTTGACCATAAAATACGAAGCCATAGATTGGTCTATTGGTGATACCATTTGACCATGGTTGCACCCAAAAGAGTACGAATGAACAGCCCAGTGGTCCGTGCCACGGTATGCACCATAACCGTCCGCCCCGCCCTAGGGTGCAGGTTTCATGTAAGGTCGGTTGGGGTTGCAAGTAATCAAAAACAAAAGATTTAACCCTAATCAACCCTTTACTCAAATAATTAAGATTACTCATGCTTAATTCACCAATTAACCAAAAGATTTAACCCTAATTGCGGAATAAAAACATCAAAAACACAATGGAAACAGAGATCGGAATCAATGGCACAATACCCAAAGGATGATCAAGCTTGAAGGAGCATTTAACCATGGCTGCACTCTGATTCGTTTCTGCAAATTTCAAGCATTTGAACAACATTACAACAAAAAGACAGATCACCAGGAAACCCAAAAAGGGGTTGAATCTTTACGATACGATCAACCAACGAACAACAAATTTGGAGGAAAATAAATGAATTAAACGTGAAAGAGTTGCTACAATTAAACCCAAATAAGAACGCAAAAGAAAAAGAATTCAAAATTAAGGGTTTACCTGTCAAAATCAAGAGAGAATGATTGGAGAAATTGGGTAAAATCCAACTGATTTAGGGTTTATTTTAAGAGGAGAGATTGAAATTGGATAGAAGAAAGGGTGAGGGAAGGGGGATTTTGATTCCTACACGGAAGGGAATACGCAAATTTTGGGATTTCCCAATTCTACAAGGAAGCTACTTTTCATATATTTTCTAAGCAATTAAGGTACTTTTAATAACATTATATTTATTAAATAGAAAATTTATATCTATATCTATACTATCTATACTATATTATAAAGCATTTGGCTAAAAACTCTTAAAAACTCTTAAACTCTTAAA
>NC_037528.1:9966312-9967549 GCF_001531365.2 Cynara cardunculus var. scolymus
ATGTGTCTCGCTGCATTGCGCGAGTACTCTTCTAGTTATATTATAAAGGATTTGATAAAAAACTCTTAAAAACTATTTTTATGTATGAAGTACTGTTTATTGATTTATATTACTTAAAATTCAGATTACAAGTAAATTGTGCACAAGTACAACTTATTAAAGTTTCATATTTGAATTTGTGTAACTAACTACAGATAAATATGATCAAATAAAGGATAAACATTTCATTTTAAATATTGAAAAATCTAAAATATAATGAAGATAATCATTCAGTTATAACAAAATGTTTAATTATTATCTTTATAAAAAATTATATTATTAAACCAAAACTAAATTACTTTGTTATTAAAATCTAAATTAAGTTATAATAAGAATTTGAATTAAAGAAGTTACACACAAAAAAAAAAACGAGAACTATTAAATAGTTAATTTGATACTAATATCGATTTATTTTTTTCAAAATTTTATGTTACATTCAAATTTACATTTCATTAAAAAATAAGAACATTATTGCATTATCAAAATCACATAAAATTGTATTATATTGATAGAGACAAAGAATAAAAACTAAACATTAAAATCAAGATTTATCTCGCTGCATTGTGCAAATATCATTCTAGTTATTTATATATTTAGAGGTGTTTGGTTTTTAGAATGTTTTATGAAGAAATAAAATCTGTTAAAGTAATTAGAATCTAAAAAGAATTTGGACGAAATGTTATCGGGTTTGAGTAAGTGTTAAGTTGGCAGTAAATTGAATGTGATCGTCGAATGAATTAGAATATATCTGAGGGTTGGGTTCCTGGTGAGAATGAGAGTGAATGCGAGAAACGTAAAGAGAGATTCCCACCATTGGATGTACATTAAGATGAGATGCACTGAGATATATCGGTTCAATCCTGTATCAAGTGTGATTCATGAGTGTGTTTGAGATTAAATGCGATCAAGGGTCCAGATCCCTTCTTACGCTTCTCATATTAACTCTCATTCTCATATGATCTTTCGCCATATGTCTGTTCGGTTTAACAAATGTAGCTTGTAAATTGGAAGGAGATAATGAAAAATTATCAAAATACCCTTTCTTTGAATTTTTTTTTCTTAAATCATAAATAATAACTAGAAGGGTACTCGTACATTGTAACGAGATGTATCTCGATTTTAATGTTCTATTTTATTCTTTGTCTCTGTCGATGTTATAATACGATTTTATGTGTTTTTAAGAAAACAATAATGATTT
>NC_037528.1:9967649-10000784 GCF_001531365.2 Cynara cardunculus var. scolymus
TTTGTCAAATGTTTTATAATATAATATAGATATAGCAACATATGTAAAAGAAGACGACAGATGCAATATATAAACATTAAATTTGAACAGACCAAATATATAAAATTAGAAAGAATATCTTACTACAATCATTAATATATAAATTATTTTGGATTTTTTTTAATTTAAATTGAAATCAAACTATATATAATAATGAAATTAGAATCCATATAATACCTTTCATTTTACATGAAATGATTAAAACCTTTTTAAAAGATTTTTTTACCGAAAAACCACACAATGAAGAAAACAGTCTCAAGTAGATCGAAAAAATCCAAACATGGGAAATAAAGAATCAACAATTCAATTGGACTTGTTTATAATCGAAGTAGTCACAATACCGACAACAAGTACTATTACTCTTCATGCAGGAGGGTTTGTTTTTGTGAAAATGTAAGCAAGTTATCAAAATGTGTCACAATTATATATATTCACTTTCTTTAATTTTCATTTATTTAATATAAAAATGTTCCTAATTTTATAAAAATGTATAAAAGAAAAGAGACGATGTGACACCTTTTAAATCAATACCAAAAATAGCTCGAATTATCAACTAAAGTGTGCGGTTCCCACAGTATAAAATATTAATAGCAAGCCTGGTCCACATGATAATTCCTATGCACAATAATTCGATGTAAATTCAGAAGCCGTAGTTTATTTAATGTAGATCATTAATTAAATTTGAATTATTTTATTAGAAGCCGATCGTTGTTTCTCTATTTATACATCAAATATTATCCATGCATATGTAGTCATAGAAATCAAAAGATGATGCAAAGATTAGCTACAGCAGTCGTATGACAAGGAGTTGGTGCATCACTACCACACAGAACAGCTGCTGCTTTCTTTTCAACCTCTATGCTATTCGATGAAACACACATAAAAGTATATGTATATATATTTGTTTTAGGTAAGTAACTGTTTTTCATGCATGTACAAAAACAGCTGTGGTTATTTTCTAACAACTTATTGCAATGATGACAGTTAAAAGAAAGTATGGCGCAATTTGCCCAAGAGCATATAGCACCTCATGCACAACAAATTATTTCCCAGAGGTTTCATCCATTATTGGTTTTTATATATCTAATGCATGTATATGATCTCCAAAAATTGACTATGCCTTGTTTGTGGTTAACTTATGGAAACTAATTAATGGGTGACTTTAATGATAATCTTCATGGAATTACCGCTCCAGGTAGAGCTGCATCCTCTCTTGATTTCTTGCTACTTCTCTGAGCATTTTGGGTCAACAAAAGAACATATGATATAAGTCATGTAGCTGTGCTGTCGTGGAAAGATCACTTCTTTTTCCTTCCTTTAAGTGGATTTCAGTTTTACTTCTTGGTTTGTGTGGCCTACACGACGTATTATCCAATTGTAAAAGTTAAATTTTGTTTTGAAGAGGAATACGGAGGACTAGGCCTTGGTTATTCGTATCACTGCATACCTCTGGAGGAGATTAGCCGTGCATCAGCATCAGTCGGTTTATCCTTGTAAATGTAATGCAGGTTCAGCACTGCCCAGAAATTGGACAAACTTGGAATGCGAGGAAGCGATACGTATGCTAACTAATAAATAACCCTGTGTCTGATTCATATCTTTTTCTAATAACAATACCATCCGATTGTTACGAATCTCAGATGCGAGCTTGTTTTTGATAATTGCTTCGTTCCTGAAGAGAATGTTCTTGGTGAAGAGGGAAAAGGTATATATGCATATAATCTTTTCGTGTTTCCCTGTCTATAGACCAAAATGTCTCTACCGGAAGTCTTTGATTTTTCTTCAGTTTTGAAGTTGAATCATGATATGTATTTAAGATCATCCATTTCAGGAGTGTACGTGATGATGTCGGGTTTAGATTTAGAGAGACTTGTATTGGCAGCTGGACCTATCGGCATCATGCAGTCATGTCTTGATGTTGTTCTTCCTTACGTCCGCCAAAGAGAACAATTCGGTCGCCCCATTGGGGAGTTTCAACTTATGGAGGTCAGTAATCGCCCCCCATTCAAATTCGACTTGTCATTTTGAAAGAAAAAAAAAACAGGCAACACTGGTTTTCAACTCTGTTTTCTGTGAAAACAGGGGAAGATTGCAGACATGTATACTTCTTTGCAGTCTTCAAGGTAAAACACATGCTGTTTCATAACTCTTGAACCTCCCTTTTCTTTGTTTTTACTAACGATCAACATTTAACATTTTTTACAGAGCATATTTGTATTCTGTTGCAAGGCAATGTGATAATGGGATACTTGTTCCAAAGGTCCACTTTCTACTCGATCAACATTAAAATTCTTTTTATTTTTTAGGTAACTATGACTGTGTGGGACAGTTACCTCGACTAATCTCATAGGATAATAGTTTGAACGTTAGGAAGGGGCAGGGCATTAACAATTGCACCCAAATTACTTTTACAGGATTGTGCAGGAGTTATACTTGTTGCTGCTGAAAGAGCCACCCAAGTAGCTCTGCAGGTGCAAGGAGATTTCCCAATTGCAGATCATAAGTGAATGATTCATTCATTTTTTCAACTGGTTTTGTTTATAAGAAAATGTGGATGTTTGTTTGGCAGGCAATTCAATGTCTGGGTGGGAATGGGTACATGAACGAGTACCCGACTGGCCGGTTTCTTCGGGACGCTAAGTTATTCGAGATCGGTGCCGGAACTAGTGAGATCAGAAGGATGATTATTGGTCGTGAACTCTTCAAGGAACAATAAGAAATTAATCTCTTTTCTTTTAATTAAGAATCACAAGAAATGTGCTACTTTTAATGCATGGTATATAATTAATTACTGCATATAATCGATTGTGGTTGATAACTATAAAATTGTTGATTTTTAATTGTCAATTTAATATGTTGATAAGTAATATTTGTCTTTTTTCTTTCTGTAACCATGAGTTTATGCATCAGTTTACATCCATCGACTAATCATTGGGTGTACCAACGGCTTGGAGTCATTATAGGTGAACCAGCCTAAAAAATATTGATATTGGTCTATTGGTTTACTCCGGAAAATTTTTGAGTTTATATGCTTAATGTATAAGTAATATGCTACTCTTATTATCATTTGAAAAATATGCTTATTTTTATTTAATAACAAAAATACCACTAAATTCAAAAGTTTCCCGTCTAGCAAAGAAAATTGTTAGGCTTGTGATGCCAGACGTATTTTCTAATAAGGTAAATTGCACTCGTCTGAAGAATAATGACGAGTGACGACAAAGGAGTTTGACACGAGCACAATTGTCATTCAAAAACCAAATCAAGAATCCATAGTCGACGACAATCTTCTTGTGCAAATATTAAGCTCATCGAACTCAACTGTGAATCTATTGGGTCATCCAAATTTTCGGCCAAACGATGTGGAAAAAAATGAGCATTTCCATGTTTCGTCATCTTTGGAGCAACAAGCCGAACATATCTAAATGGTCTCCGGATGTATTAGAATTATACTCATTTTCTACAGAACCTTTTAGTTAAAATTATGATTGAAATATAATCACTTTCTACAAAATATTGACACCAATTGTGGCAATGGATAATTAGATTTGGTTTAACAACGGGCAACTAGTTACTTATCTTCTTGAACTTGGACAAGAAAACCAAGGGGCTGTTTACCAAAAAACTTACCCGGTAAGTGTTTATCGGTAAAATTCAACACTATTATTTACTTACTGGGTAAGATTTTAATCCACCGAAACGGTATCATACGCAACAATTTACACTATAAGCTCTTATCGTGGTAAGAGTCGTTGCCCTCACTTACTGGGTAAGACTCGTGGTCCTTGTCTCGTTCTTCGTCATATTCATCCGGTGTGGTAATGTGACTTGATAAGCACTTACTCAGATAAACGTTTGGTAAACGGGCCCTAAGCATCGTTTATCAAGGATAAAGCAGAAAGAAACAAATTCACTAAATAATTTGTCTACAAAATTATATCATGCCCCTTACAATAATTTTTTCTGTATCCGCAACTGATAACAAAATTCTTTTTTTCTCTGCTCTTTCATTCAATTTAATTGGTTGGACGCAGATAAACTCATTGAAACTAATCAAATAAAGCTTTTAGAATATTTCTTAAATTCGAAGAAATTTCCTTCTTTTTTCTATTTTTTTCAAAATAGAGAAAACTTTAAAATTGTTGAAGCAAAACAAAAGCAAATTTTTTTTAAAATAAATATTTTGAAGAAATTATTGTTGTTGGAACTTGGAGATGCTTTAACGGCAAGCCCAATTGGGATTTGGGCTAAAAGGTTCCATTTTTGTCCCAGGTGGGCTGCAAGCTGCATCATGATATTGGGCTTCATGGGCTTTATGTTGATTTGACAATTGGTTTAGTGGTTTCTTTTGTACTTTCAAGTTTCAACTTTCAAAGGCTGGGTATCACATTTTTCGGTGTAGCTTTTAGGGTTAAATGCATGAAATAATAATTTATTTTTATAAAAAAAATTATTATAATATTTTATTTTTGTTTTTATTTATTACAGCAAATATATTTTTAAAATTATTTTTTATTAAGACATTGTACTTTAAAAAATCTACTCATAATAGCAATGACTAACCTGTTACCTTTTAAACCGATTAACCGTTGATTTTTTTTTGCTTGTGTGGCTTTCTTGTGTGGCTTTAATGAGATGATGTGGATGAAATATCATTTTGATGACTTAAATAAAATAAAAATAAAAACTTATTTCAAATTATTATTAGTGATTTTCTTTTTTATTGTTATGATCTAAAAAAATATTTAATTTTTTTTTACTTTTTCTTATTAAGTTGCATGCAAATTAAATATTCTAGAGTAAAATATTTCTTAAATAAATATGAAACATTATTTTCGAGATATATTTTGTTTGTAAAAAAGGTAACACTTATTATTTTATGTTGTTCAAATAAATACATATCTTTTAAAGTTTTTTTTTTTAAATGTTAACGAAATAAATTGTGATCTACAATATTTTAATATTGTTATATTAATAAATAATCCAAAAAAATTAAATTAATTTCACATTTTACACATCAAGTAAAACTTTTTGAACAAATATAATATATTATTTAAAAGATAATATTTTTTAGTAAAAAAAGAAACAATTCTTATTTTCTTTTTTCAAAAAACACATATTTTTTTAAAAAAATATTAGTGAGATAAATTGTGTTCTAATAGTTTTATTGATATTGGTATATTAATGAATAATTTTTTTAATTCATTTAATATATTTATTAAATAACATGTAAAATATCTAAATATTATAATTAAAAATATAATATTTAATAAGAACTAGTAGATGCTATAATAAAATAATTTTCAAAGTACAATAATGTAGTAAGAAAGTCACATCACTATAGTATATGTGGACAGCCTGTATGGACAATGAGTTGACATGGAAACCTGGTATAATGGGTAAATTTAAATCAAAAGGTTACTCAATGCTATAATGGATAAATTTTTCAAAGTACAATGTTCTAATAAAAAGTAATTTGAAAGTACATTGTTATAATAAGAAAAACTGGAAATACAATGCTATAATAAAGAAATTTATGAAACTAGATTGTCATTTTGTGCATTTCGCCCTAGCTTTTATGTACTTTTACTTGCGAGACTATGAATCAAGACTCGAGAGAGTTTGTTTACTATGGTGTCGTTTACCAAACGTTTATCCGGGTAAGCGCTTAACAAATCACTGTACATTACCGGATGAATATGACAAGAATTAATAATCTTACCTGCTAAGAGCGAAGCCAAGAATCGAGAGTGTTACCCGATAAGTGAGAACGAGGACTCTTACCATGGTTAGCGCTTATCGGGATAAATTGTTGCATACGATGCATTTTAATGAATAAAATCTTACCTGGTATGTAAGTGGTAGTATTAAATTTTTTCCTGTAAGTGCTTACTGGGTAAATTTTTAATTAAACGACCCCTACGGATGGCAACGGAGCAGGGATGGGGCGGGGTTTGCAATCCCCGGCCCCGGCCCCGGTTTATATAAGTAGTCCCCGGCCCCGGCCCCGTCTCCGGTCAACTTTCGGTCAACCCCCGGTCAACACCCATTTTAGCCCAATTATATATATCACTTATAAGCCCAAGTCCATAATAAATCTAAGCCCAATTATATATATCACTTATAAGCCCAAATAATAAAAATGTTTAATATTTATATATATATACCGGGTACGGGGCGGGTCGGGGGATACAATACCCGGCCCCGGCCCCAACCCCAACCCCGGTTTGCCTCTACCGGGGATCCCCGGCCCCTGCCCCGGTACCCGTTTTAGCGGGGAATCCCCGTCCCCGTCCGGGTCGGGTGAACCGGGTTCCCCACCGGATCGGGCCAAATCACCATCCTTAACGACCCCTAAATAAGAATCTTATTAGGCAAGAAGGAGCGTGGCTAAAATCGAGGTAAACTAGGGATAGGCCCATTAAATGACGAGGAGGGGACTTTATAACCTGTACTCATCGAGGGCCAGAACGATGTGTTTGAATCATTGCCATGTCTGTTATAGGATAAATTTATAAAATAATTATTTTTATGAAATACTTATATAACTATCACATAACAATGATACGCTAGTGTTATGAAACAGTTAAGTGTTGCATTATTATCGATACTTTAAACACACATACACACATATTTGTATGTGTTGCTTGCACATGAATATGATTTGTTGTTTAACGGGAAAAAAATGTTTGCTTTTATATGGCTATGACACTCAAATTTGACAAACATATAAAAGAGTTGATGAACTAGTTACGTTTGGAAAAAAATTAAGTGATATACTAAGTAACAACTGTAAAATAACCTAAAATAACATGTTGATAAAATATCCAATTTTAATATCACATAATATAACTAAAGCGGATCGATAATTAAAATTTATTATTTACAGAAGTTAAAAAACAAAACGTTAATCTTTATATACCTCAAAAAAAATATTTTTAAAACTATTATTTATTTAAGTTTTTTGGTCGAGTATATCTATTTAAATAATAGCAATATAAAAAATAAGTACTAGTATGTAATAATATGACTAAAAATAATTCAAAAACCATTTATAATATTTAATAAAATTGAAACGACTAATAAAAATGAATAATATGATTAAAAAATAGAAGTTATTAGTAAAATTTAAAACAAATATGACTAATTATATTTCATAATAATGTTTAATATTATCATTCATCAAATTAAACTTCAATACTTAACATTATATTTATAAATTGATAAATAAGTGCTAATTAACAGGATAAATTAATAATTAAATAAAATATTAAAGATATAATTGGAAAAAATAATAAAAAATCCAAAAACTTATTGAAACATAGCATTTTAATTAGGGAAATTTATAAAAATAACCGTTTTACACAACTCTTTGCCACAAAATAACCACATTTTAGAGGTTTTGCCAAAATAATCACCCGTATCGCCCCTGGGGCGATCCGTACATAATGGGGGCGATCCCCTTAAAAAAGTAAAAAAAAAATTCATTAAAAGTCAAGATTACCGTTCACCTCGTTGACCGTGTTTGACCTCGCCTGGGGGCGATCCGTGCTGTTCACCCATGAATTTTTTTTTAAATTGAAGTTGTATTTTTTTTAACTTTTTTAAAACCAAATTTCATGAGGAAAAGATTTAAAAATAAATCTTTATAATTATGGAGACGCAAAAATTAATTTTCTCTGTTTTGTGTTTCAGAAATCAGATATAATATCTGATTGACGAATCAGAAAGTGGCACGTCATGGAGTTGTCATATCATCAAAAACCGTGAAATCAACGTCAAATCGGCGTCATAGAGTTGTCATATCATAAAAAAATAGAGGTCAAATTTCGTCAATCAGATATTATATCTGATTTCCGAAACACAAAACAGAGAAAATTAATTTTTGCGTCTGCATAATTATTTTCCTCATGAAATTTGGTTTTACAAAAGTTAAAAAAATACAACTTCAATTTTAAAAAAAAAATTCAAAAAGAAAAAAAAATAATTCACAGGTGAACAGTACGGATCACCTCCGTGAATAGTACGGATCGCCCCCCGGCGATGTCAAACACGGTCAACGAGGTGAACAGTAATCTCGACTTTTGAAGAATTTTTTTTTTTTTTTACTTTTTTAAGGGGATCGCCCACATTATGTACGGATGGCCCCCGGGGGCGATACGGGTGGTTATTTTGGCAAAACCTCTAAAATATGGTTATTTTGTGGCAAAAGGTTGTGTAAAACGGTTATTTTTATAAATTTCCCTTTTAATTATAATTGGAAAAAATAATTAAAAAAAAATCCAAAAGGTGTCAAAACCTTTGGCGTCTGTAGCTCGGTGTGCTATAAATGATTTTCTTTTTCACTTTTATTTTTCGAATTAATGTAGATACGATTTGTATTTATAAGTTTAGAAATGAATTTTTTTTACGGTTTTAAATTATAAATCAAACGTCTATTTCAAATGAAAAATATCATGATTAAATTTTTAACAGCCTACCAATTTAATCTTGCAAGTTGTCATAGAATTTAAGTAATGATAGTTATTAGTACGGTAATAAATCCTATATTTTAATTAATAATATTAGAAGGGTATTCATATAATACAATTAGATAAATCTTAATTTTAATGTTTTGTTTTGTTTTTTTCTTTGTCTCAGTCGGTGTTATTAATACGATTTTATGTGTTTTTGAGAAAGCGATAATGTTTTTATCTATACTATATTATAAAACATTTGACAAAAACTATTAAAAACCACTTTTTATGTGTAAACTACTGTTAATTTATGCATATTACTTAAAACTTAAGATTACAAGTATATTGTGCGTAAGTATAACTTATTAAAGCTCCATATCTGAATTCGTATAACTAACTGCAAATAAACATAATCAAATACAAGATAAGTATCTCATTTTAAATATAAAAAATCTAAAATATAATTAAGATAATCAATGAGTTCTAACAGAATACTTAATTATTATATTTATAAAATGTTATATATAATAAACCAAAAATAAATTATTTCGTTATTAAACTTAAATTAAATTATAATAAAAAAATAAATTAAAGAAACTACAGAAAAATGAGAACTTTTAAATAGTTGATTTGATATTAACACTGATATATATTTTTTTTTAAATTTTTATGACATCTTCAAATTTATATTTTATTAAAAATAAAATCATTATCGCTTTCTTAAAAACACATAAAATCATATTTTAACATCGACAGAGACAAATAATAAAATAATACATTAAAATCGAGATGTGTCTTGCTACATTAAGCGAGTATTCTTCTAGTTTTTTTAATAATGGAGATATCATAAAAAATTAAAAAATAATATTGGTATATTGGTATCAAACTAACTATTTAAAATTTCTCATTTTATGTGTATTTCTTTAGTTCATTTTTTTTTACTTTTGGTTTAATAATATAATTTTTATAATGATAATAATTAAGTATTTTGTTAGAAGTCAATGACTATCCTAATTGTATTTTAGAAAAAGTTTATATTTAAAATGAGATGTTTATTCTCTATTTGATTATGTTAATCTGCCTATTAGTTACACGAATTTAAACATGAATTTTTAATAAGTTGTACTTACGCATAATTTATTTGTAATATTAAATTTTAATAAATATACATTAATAAACAATACTTCATGCAACATCGAAAGAGATTGAGGCATTCAACTTAAGAGGGAACGACTCCTTCCAAACCCTTTAGAATTTGGTGGATCTATTTCATACAACATATTTTAAAAAACACGTGGTTTTTAGTAATTTACAACAAGATATTTAATTAAATCACTTCACTAATATATAGAAAAATCAAAGATATAAAATATTAATAGCAAGTTTTTCCAAAAATATAAAATTTACTAAAAGCAAGCTAATTGGTCCTTATGCTAATAATGGGAAAGTATGCTACAAAATTCATTATCCTAATCCCTATGTACATTAATTCAATTTAAATTCAGACGCCGTTGTTTATTTAATGTACATCATTAATTAATTTTGAATTAATTTTATTTTTATTAAAAGTCGATCGTTGTTTCTCTATTTATACATCCAATGCGTATGTAGTCACATAAATCAAAAGATGATGCAAAGATTAGCTGTAGCTGTAGCAGTCGCACGACAAAGAGTTGGTGCATCACTACCACAAAGAACACCTGCTGCTTTCTTTTCAACCTCTATGCTATTCGATGAAACACAAATAAAAGTATATATATACATACATATATATATATATATATTAGATTTTAATTGTATTTTCAATTAATTAATTTGTTGCATGATCATGATTACGTACAGTTCAAAGAAGGTGTTCAGCAATTTGCCCAAGACCAGATTGCTCCCCATGCAGATAAAATTGATAAGATGGATTCTTTCCCAGAGGTTCCATTCAATTATTCTTGCACAAAATCATTAATTCATTTGTTATATTTGTTTTATCTAAGCATCTGTTTTTCATGCATGTACAAAAACAACCCTTTATAGTCTCATGAATATTTAAGTGTATATTTTGACAAGGCTCAAACGAGAAGATAGTCAATATAAGAGAACACAAGAACGACGAAATCACATGTGACTTTGCACTGAAACCACATATGATTATAGAAAATGGTCAATGCAAGAATGTGCGTGTGACATAAGGTTGCACAAATCACATGTGAATTTAGTGTTAAATCACAAGTGACTTGGTTATTCTCGTGTTCTCTTATTCGGTTATTGTTTTCATTTGAATCCGACTCTTTCTCTCTCTCTCTCTTTATAGAGGCAGGTTCAAAGAAGAAGACGTCACGTCTCTTAGATATTAATCATGAATGGTGTATTAATTAATTATCCTGAATGTTGTAAAAAGAATTGCGTTCATTATACACGATGAATGGAAAAATATGGGAACATGTGTCGCGATTTCTTTTTTCCCTCAGTTGACAATGTAAAACATGTTTGCAATCAACTGCTTACAATCTTCTATTCACGGATTCCAGGATGTTAACTTATGGAAACTAATGGGGGACTTCAATCTTCATGGACTTACTGCTCCAGGTACACCTGCTTCCATTACTATATATATATATATATATAGAGAGAGAGAGAGAGAGAGAGAGAGGAAGATGCAAATCAGTTGAAAAGTAGCTAGTAATTTGTTTTGAGAATGTAAAAAATGAGTCTTATTATATGTATGTGTAGCGGAATATGGAGGACTAGACGTTGGATATTTATATCATTGCTTGGCGATGGAGGAGATTAGCCGTGCATCAGCATCAGTTGGGTTGTCGTATGGTGTCCATTCTAACGTCTGCCTTAGTCAGTTGGTAATTAATTACTTATAATTTATATATATAGTAATTACGTTGTGGGTTTAATTAATGAACAGCTTCCTGATTGGTGTTATAGGTGAGGCATGGAAATGCAACCCAGAAGGACAAATATTTGCGAAAGGTTAATTTTAATTTAACCTGGAAAAACATATAACAAATTAATATGCTTGTAATTATAAATTCGATGGACTTTTTGTTTCATTAAATACTGTAATGGTTCCTATGAATTAGTTAATCAGTGGAGAGCATGTGGGAGCTCTTTCCATCAGCGAGCCTGGTGGTAATAATTCTGCTGCTGCTTTTATAATTCATTTCATATTGTTATTAAGTACATGCTTTTCATGTACAACTCGGTCTTTTCTTGAATGCAGCTGGGTCAGATGCTGTTGGCATCAAATGCAAAGCTGAACGTGTGGATGGTGGTTATGTTCTAAACGGGAACAAGATGTGGTGCTCCAATGGTGGAATTGCTGATACCTTGGTATATATATATATATAATATCAATTGTCATCTTTAATTTTTTCTATTAATTACTGATTAGTTGGTAATAATGCATATCGACGACAACTGATGTATATATATATATATATTGGTTTCCGTTAGGTGGTTTATGCTAAAACAGATGTTAATGCTCGCTCCAAAGGGATAACAGCATTTATTGTAGAGAAAGGGACGCCTGGGTACGTCTTTATTTTGTTATATATTACAAAAATAGGTTAATTTAATTCTTCTTCCTTTTTTAAATTAAAGTTAAGCTTTCTAAATATCCATCCCTGAATATATAAATTAATTTTGGACTCAGATTCAATGCTGCCCAAAAATTGGATAAACTTGGAATGCGTGGAAGTGGGACGTACGTATAATTCCTAGTTGATCGATTAAACTTGATAATAATTAATCAAGTTTCTGACAAATTAATTCTTACTCATCTTAGATACGAGCTTGTGTTTGAGAATTGCTTCGTTCCTAAAGAGAATATTCTTGGTGAAGAGGGAAAAGGTAGCTTACCTCATGTTTCAATATTTGCATATATATGGATTCATGTATGCATATTCAAATAGATATTTTTAATATAAACTTTCATTTTTTTACCACTCACGCTATGTATCATATCTTATTTGAACATTCGACTAATGCTATATATATATATATATATGTTGAAATAAATTACAGGAGTTTATATCATGATGTCGGGTTTAGATTTAGAGAGACTGGTACTTGCAGCTGGACCAATTGGGATAATGCAGGCATGTCTAGATGTTGCTCTTCCTTATGTCCGCCAAAGAGAACAATTTGGGCGCCCCATTGGGGAGTTTCAACTTATGCAGGTACCTACATATCATATCACTACACACATGCATGTTTCTAATTAATTCTTCTTCTTTTAATTCAACTCTTGCACAAATTGATTTTAAACAGGGAAAAATTGCAGACATGTATGCTTCTTTGCAGTCTTCCAGGTAAATGAAACACGGTGACTCTGACTCCATATATAACTCTTGGCCATGTATTATGTGCATATATATATATATATATATATATATATTGACAAGTGATTCATTAATGTCGTCACAGATCATATGTATATTCTGTTGCAAGGGACTGTGACAATGGGAAGGTCATTTCAAAGGTACCTACAATTTCAATCTGATATATATATATATATATATATATATATAGATATAGATGTGCAATATTTTTATGGGTTATATATATATATGTATGTATGCCTTGTGCATAAGGGTTTGTACATAACTGTTACAGGACTGTGCTGGAGTTATACTTGTTGCTGCTGAAAATGCTACTCAAGTTGCTCTACAGGTGCAACAAATTAACTAATTAATTTTCCACTTAATTCATGCAATATTCATTTTGGTAATTGTTTGCAGGCTATTCAATGCTTAGGTGGGAATGGGTATATGAATGAGTACCCAACGGGCCGATATCTTCGTGATGCCAAATTGTATGAGATTGCTGCCGGAACTAGCGAGATTAGAAGAATGCTTATGGGTCGCGAACTCTTCAAGGACCAATGATATATAACCAAGTTTATTAAATAAAGATTTAGTCTCTCATTTTCAATATGTAATAATACATATATCCTAATTATTATGTGTCAAACTCAACTGAAATACTCTTTCGATTACACCATCATGATTCTAGAAAAACCAAGCTTTTTGGGGGCCAGGCCAAGCCCGACATCTGGTATGAAAATAGGTCCGATCAGACTTTTTCAGATATGATTCCCGCCTCCTTACTGCTACAACGATTCAACAAAGAAACATATAAATACACCTCAAACACTCAGAAAACGCACGATAACATAAGAAGCCATGAGAAAACCCAAAGTCTAGGTGCAACTTATTTGGCTACATACTGTTGCATCAAAGTCTTGGCAAGCAAGTACTTGAAACTTGCTCTGCATAACAAACACAAAACAACAAGCAACCCCATAAAACAGTGATGATGATTTTAATTAATCCGGATGACCGACTGATGAAGACTTAGCTGTATCGACTACAGCCGGTGCCTCCTCCAAGCAGCTTGTGTTGTCACTGATCACCCCACTGCTCATCAGCTTTTCCACTTCTTCTGCACTGTATATGTGTATCTTTGTAGCCATCCTTGCAAACTCGCTGTTATTCACAAACATCTACCTTTTAGTTACTGTTTAACATTTTCAGAACCAACTATTCATAATGAATATCATCATTCTTATGAATACTTTAGTGTTATTCATCATGAATAAACAGTTGGCTTCTTATTCATGAATACTAGAGTTAAGGTATAACTACTTACTCCCATGGATCATCCCCCACAACCATCATGTCATTCTCTTCATCGGTATACAGTAGTCGCCATCCACCATTTGGATTACTGAACATGCCTTCCATGTTAAACAATGATTCCAGCTCCAAGAACAACTCACCGTAACTTGACATTTTTGACAGATCAATCGCCCTTCCAACCTTGTTTCCTTGCTTGTGAACCTACACTCCAAAACCAAATCCAAGAAATTAGCCGATGGATCATCAACTATCAATGAAGCATGGTTTAAATTAGAATCCAACTCTACCTTGGTACAACTCCTCTTGTTTAAACTTTTAGCATCTACCAATGGAGCAACTTCATTCAATGGAAAACCAAAGAGTTTACAGCTGCTCTCTATGCTATCTGAAGCACCGTCATCTTTTTCGCTGCTTGAATTTGGTTCAATCGTCGCACCGACAATTTTCTCTACGGGAACCTGAAGCTCGCCCACATTATCCCTCATGATCCCATTTCCAATGGAAGGTGGAACGATGGGAAATCGCGTGAAGTTTGTAGGCATGGCTGGACCTGGATTCGGTCTTGCTTCACAAACACCAGTATTTGGAAACCCAAAGTTTCTGCCACCTTCAGAACCAAGTGGATAGAAACCGGGATTCTCAGGGCTTCTATACATGTTGAGAACATTGCGACGGCCATTACCAACATCGGTTCTTGGTGGGCCCCAAGAACCGATGTTGGGTTTTCCGGTCAATGATCTCAACGAGCAAATTTCTTGACCTTGCAAGACCTTCGGGAATCTAGCATTATCAGATTCCAGAAAGCCCGAGTAAGGGGTGGCTGGGAGTGGCTGATGATGAGTACTCCTCATAATTTCACCAACAAAATTTGTACTCCTTGCCATCATCATCCCATTTGGGGGAAAACTCGGATGCATCGAGGGTTGTACCCCAAAGCTCAACGAGTTCATCTTATCACGCCCATACAGAGGTGATACCGGACCTACATTTTCTTGACCTTGCAAGACCTTAGAGGATCTTACGACAGACTCCTCAAAGTCTACATATCCACCCCGTGCTGCAAAAAGAGAATGTAAATTACTAACGTGTGTAGAAAAACTCAATGGTTCCATATGTTCGATTCAAGAACGATTCATACCAGTTGCAGGGTGACCAGAAGGAGTTGCATGCAGACCTGCACGCAGTTTCTTGAGTCGTGGGGAGGACTGAATGCTTAACAATGGAAAAGCCCCACCAGAAAGATCAATCTCCCATGGAGATATTCGTTCTTGATGATCATTTCCAATATCTTCGTCCCACCTCACCTGTTTTCGAGGCAAGAAAGCAAGTAAATATACACTTCTATCTAAACACAATAGAAGCCTTGTTGAGGACCAAACTTCGACCATATATGTTGGGACCCCTCGGATCCTAACTCTAATGAAAAGTCTATATTCAGTTATGGAGCCTAACATCACAGATCCACAAACCATTGTTCACATGACAACAAAACTGGCTTTATAGAACACCAGAAACGTCTAAGGGTCTGTCAGTTAGCAGCTTGACGAGCTTAATGGGACTCACAGCTTATTCGCTCAGCTATACATGACTGTTTGATGGTGGCTTAATAATATAGAAAGTGGCTTATTCAGTAAGCTTCTAGGGGGAGCTTAATACAGAAAGCCAAGGTTTTTCCAAACCTACTCCACCCAATTAAAAAACACGCTCCTTCCATCTATGAAAAAACCCTCCCAAACAGAAACCTTCCTAATCTATACAGACAGATTAGTCCACAAAAACAATTTTATCCATACAGGACTTAATGAAAAAACAACCAAACATCCCCTAACTGTCCTGAAAATCAGCTTTATAGGGACCAAAGAATTATGCATCCTAAGTAAATGTGTTACAATAAGCTAATAGAACGTTTTTGGGCATCCTAATAGGCTTTTTAAGGACCATTTGAAAATAAGACGTCCTATTAGTTTCTTTATATGACATTATTTGAGAAAGTATCTCATGAAAAAAAGCTAATAAGACACTTTATCTCAAAAATTCCTAAAAAAACTTGTTAGGCAGCCTAGATGCACCCTATGAACTTATTGCAACACATTTACATAGGAGCACGATTATTTGGTTCTATAAACTTAAGTCCGATTTTGTTGTGATCTCAGTTTTTTGCTCGGTTACCAGCAACAACAAAATTTGTAACAAAATGTTTCTGTAAATTAAGTTGAAAAGTTATGGCATGTACCATTAGGCATCTCCATTTTGAGTTGGGCCATTTGTAAGGATCCATATCACCTACACCCGTCACAACTCCACTGAACCTGCAAGAAATCGAAATGTAACTCTTTTCCAAAGACTATCGACCATAAAGAAACTGTGCATGATGCATACCTTCGTTCAGGAGACTCATCCATACAGAATTTCATTTTGAATCTTGCACCCATAGATATCATATTACTAATTGATTTCACGTACTTTGTATAAGGAACAACAAAATCCGCCCGACTAGACCTGCATTAATGTCTTCTGTTATTTGGAAAAATAAGTCAACTAAAGCACAGCAATCAAGATTCATGTTTCTAGAACTCACCTTGGACTGTAGAAAACATGAAAAGTGGTGTTGGTTGACACTGCATTAGCGACAGAAGCAAGAATTTCGGAATAAGAATTCAAGTTTCCCATGGTTGTATCAGGAAGGACGTTTCTTGGTCGAGTAGCTCTTCGAGTTCCTAGTCTCAGTTCTCCTCCTTCCCCCCTAAAACCACCATAACAAATGGATCAATGAGACCTAAAACAGATTAAGTTTTCAATTCTGATTGCTTATTGATTAAAAAAACCCGAAAGAAACTACAAAAAGATACCTCAAAAAGAGAACTGCATCCCCTGAAACAAGATTTTTTTGGCTTACAAAGATGCTCCAACCTGTCGTAAGCAAATGCCGCCTAGGCTGACCTGTAAGAACATGATTCGGTTCCCAAATCAATATATGAATTAAATTTGAAATTTTGACTTGAATCAAAACCCTAATTGAATTACTTAACCAAATTCACCTCTATAAATATGCCTAAATTTCCATTCTACTCCATGGAGATCCTTAGCAATTAGTTCTTGGCTGGGCCTCTGCTGCTTATAATCCTAACACACAACCAGTAAATACAAACTAAATTTACACAAATAATGAACAAATTTGGTCAATTTGCACATGGGAAAGCATCAAGAACCCTAAAAAAGTAGGTGAAATATCGTACCAGAGGTGGGAAACAATCTTCAGCAGCTCGTCGAGGAACCGAGAATCCGCCATGGGTGGATGTGTCAGAAGCAGTGAGTGTTTTGCAGAACATTTGAGGGGTTGATCTTACGGGTGCAACCCCCCCACCCTCCTCCTCACTTTCTTGCAAATTTCCCTGCAAATTATAAAATTAAATTCCTTGTTACTAGAATTAACTACTCGAAGATCAAAAACAAGATCTTTCTTACCAAAAAGGTTGCATACGCAAACATCCCAATTACCAGAATGCAGCAGCATCAAAGGAAATAACAAAGGGGGAAATCGAATTTATTTAAAATTTTAACGAATTTAAGTCGAAACTTTCAAAATGGTTAAAACTGGGAACCAATTTTACCTCTGGCAGAGGCAAAAGAATGAGCTTTGTGTAGACCTCATCGTTCTCCTTGTTTGCCTGTTTTCAAGAATTGGGTGAAAGGTTAAAAAAAACGTGAAATTGAGTGAAGAAAAGAATACCCAATAAAGAAAAAAGGGGAAATTGAAGAACTTACAAGCAATTGAACATCAACAATTTTGCAAAAAATCAGAGGAGGGAGTCCCAAAGAGGGAACTTCAATGGGTGAAAAGTGAGTGGATGAGTGTGAGGCAATTTGTTCCAAGTGACCTTGAGGGAAGTAAACAACCACATTTCCTTTATTTGGGAGAGTGGTAAGAGGGCCAGCACAAGCATGCCAGAGTTCCATGTAAATTGAGGCAGAAGGGTTTGAAATTGGGGACTTTAAGGAAGAATTTGAGGAGTTTGATGAAATTGATAGTGATGAATCCCCTTCATTCCCACAAGATTCAGCATTGTGACCACTCACTGCATGATTCAGATCAATCTCCATCACAAACCCCAACTTCAGTTTTCCCCTATTCTCCCAAGTGATTCTTGAAACCAAAAAAATGGAAAAAAGAAGGTGGGATTTCTAAGATAAGAACAATCAGTTGATTCTTGATATGAAGGGGACAAGAAACTTGAGGAAATGAAGTCAAATCATGGGGCAAAATCAAGAACGCAAAGGAAAGACATGGTTTTTCATGACACCCAACAAGAATATGAACAAGAAATGGAAAAAAAGAGATTGAAATTTATGAAAGAAGAAAACTTGGGAGGAAATTGAGAGTATGATTGCTAACCCATTATGTTGTTTAGAAAGTAAAAAGAGGGAAGGCAAGCAGAGGAAGGAAGGAAGGCAGACATGGACAAATGCATAGGTAGCACAGAAACAAAAGTTGAAACAAAAGGCAGAAAAAGCCAATGTGGTCTTATGTCCTTTTTAACTTCAAGATTTTTTTTCCAACCTAATCAAATATTACTCTATAAACATCTTCTTTCTTCTTTATTAAATTATGTTTTGAAACATATTTAATATTAGATAGTTTCACTTACAAATTAGAGTGTTTGGTGCACATTTTTATTGATACCAGAAGAGTACTCGTGCAATGCAGCGAGACACATCTCGATTTTAATGTTCTATTTTATTATTTGTTTATGTCGATGTTATAATACGATTTTATCTGTTTTTAAGAAAGCAATGAATTTTTGAATAAAATATAAATTTGAAGATATAATAAAAATTTAAAAAAAAAACATATCAATGTTAATATCAAATCAACTATTTAAAAGTTCTCATTTTTTTATGTAATTTTTTTAATTTATTTTTTAATTATAATTTAATTTAAGTTTAATAACGAAATAATTTATTTTTGGTGTAATTATATAACATTTTATAAAAATAATAATTAAGTATTCTGATAGAACTCAATGATTATCCTAATTATATTTTAGATTTTTTATATTTAAAATGAGATGTTTATCATGTATTTGATTATGTCTATCTGCAGTTAGTTACACGAATTCAGATATGAAACTTTAATAAGTTCTATTTATGCAGAATCTACTTGCAATCTTGAGTTTTAAGTAATATGCATTAATAAACAATATTTTACGCATAAAAAGTGGTTTTTAAGAATTTTTATAATTTTATATATATTTGATGAGAATTTTTAATCAAAATAAAATACATAAACATTAAATAAGTTGTTAAGATAATATTAAAAAAAAAACCGTAATGGAAACAGATTAATTTTACAGTTTGTATTTATTCTATCTTTAAAATATTTCTAAATTAAAACCTAATACCTTTTCTTAAACTATATATCAAATCTAGATGTTTAAAATTTGACAATAATTATAAAAAAAAATTCAGTAAATTTGTAGCAATTATTAATTGTATTTTTAAATGAAATTAATTTGAGACAAGAGAGAACCCACACTGCACGCACACTCCCTCAAAGGATCAAATCAAACCCACACTTTTCCTTTCTTTTACCTACAAAATTAGTGTTCACTTTATTTAACTCTCTTTTGATTTTAATTCTAAATTATATTAAAGTAGTTAAAATTAATATCTTAAATATGTATTAAATTATGTAATTGCTCAAACATTGGGTTATTATTTAATGCGTAGTAATAAAGATCAAAAAGTATCATATAATGTAATCAATGTAACGAACACGTTCATTTACCAAATGTATAAAATATGACTAATGAACTTAATTTCATTAAAAGTACAAACATAAATGAACATTGTCACGATTTTTCAACGAATAAATAAAATCCGATAAACCAAGAAAATTCAACACTGCCAAATTTCATTTCCATGCAAAAATTAGAAGATAAAATTACATTTTAGCCAATATTAAAATTGATTTTAAATGTTTGTATTACTATTAATATTGATTTTTCATTATTAAAAATAGATGTCTACCAAAAAGTCAAATGAAAAGATTGGATTTTTGTGCCAACAAACACATAATACTAACTTTTTCCAATGAAGATAATTTAATTGGTGAGTGGTAACAATAAAAGCAACAATCCCCATTGTAGCTTTCAAAGAAAGTCATATTATTTTTATTAAAAAAGAAATAAATAAATAATAATATAGTTTTATTCTTGCCATTTTTATACACCTTTCATATCCCAATCTTTGAGTTCACCAAATTCACATCTTTTCTGCATGCCCTAAAATGGAAATATGTGTACAAAAGAAAACCCATGAAACCAAAAATTATTCCAAAAATATGAATTTTAGTTGGGGAAAAGTCATGAAAAATCTAATCACACAAAACCCAACATAAGGAATCCATTAAAGTTAAAATAATGGGGGTGTGTTTAAAGATACTTTAATCTTTAGGGACAACTCCTATAACAATTTTTTTATTACATCCATTTATATAATATTATGTTAATCAAGGTTATGTATGATAAATTAACTGGTATTGATAAAATTATATGATAATCTAAAACATTTTCAAAAATCCAACTTAAAAGGATCTACTTAATATATATATCAATTTTCTCGTATTTTTTTAAAATACTAAAATGATGATTAAAGTCTATAAATCACACTTAACTATAAGAGATTTTCTAACTTTGATTATATTTAATTCCAACGATATAATTATGCTTCCCAAATAGAAAATGTAAAACTCAAAATCCCAAAAAAAAAAATCATATTTAATTCCAACGATATATCTATTTGATATTCTATCGTAATTATATTATTAAAATATTTAATAAATTTAATATTAATATTTCAACAAACATTTAAATATTCTTTTTTTATGTTCTCTCTTCTCTAAAATTTAATGTTTCAAATATGAAGAAAACTTTGTTTTATCTCTTTGTGGTTCCATCCTATTATAAAAAACTCTAAAACCTCTTTTTTTTAAATATTTTTTAAATTTTTTTGAACTTATAGATATGACATTTTATGATTTAAACCTATAAAATAGTTTATTATGACATTTAGACATTTTTAATATTATTAAAACCTGATTTTTTTAGTGACTTCAAATATCACTGTTAGAATTATTTATCGTAAAATTCTTTTAGCATTTTAATAAGTATAGTATTTACCAACAAAAGTACAAGTACGATACAAAATAGTCATTTATTCAATGGTACCTTAATTACATATATAATATACATCTACCATGTATAATTATTATGTACTTGAAAAAAAGCTACAAGTAGGATAATTCAATACTAAATTGATTTAACAGTCAAAGGCATCCATGTTGAAGTACTTTTTATTGCTGTAACACAAATATATACAATACATTTATAAATATAATTTGTTAAACATTAATTGAATTTGGTAGTTGTTTATATCATGGCCTCACTTTTGAATGGCATGGAAAATAGTTGATATTTTTGTTTATTTTATTTGTTATTAAATAAACAAAAATAATAAACTAATACCAAACCTTAAAGTTATCTGTAATTAAATTTATAATTAATAATAGAATTATCCTAAATACTTGTAAATGGATAATTTTAACAAACAAAAATATAACTATCTAAATGATTATTTTATTAATTACATATTATCTTCTAAATTAAAAAAGTAAAAATATAACTAACTATCTATTCCATATTTAATTATTACTTTATTTTGCAAAAAGGATTACTACTTTAACAATTAACATTACTAATCAACAAAAATTTTCAAATAAATATAATATTTATACTATATTATAAATTATTTGACAAAAACTCTTAAAAACCATTTTTTATGTGTAAAGTATTGTTTATTAATGCATATTACTTAAACTCAAGATTACAAGTAAATTGTGCATAAGTACAACTTATTAAAGCTTCATGTTAGAATTCGTGTAACTAATTGTAGATAAACATCGTCAAATACAAGATAAATATTTCATTTTAAATATTAAAAATCTAAAATATAATTAGGATAACCATTGAGTTCCAACAGATTACTTAATATTATTCTTATAAAAGATTTATTAAAGCAAAAATAAATTATTTCGTTATTAAATTTAAATTAAATTATAATAAAAAATGAATCAAAGAAATTACACAAAAAATAATAATTTTTGAATAGTTAATTTGATACTAATATTGATATATTTATTTTTGAATTTTTAAGATATACTCAAATTTATATCTTATTCAAAAATAAAATCATTATTTCTTTCTCAAAACCACATAAAAACCGTATTAAAACATTTACAAAGACGGAATAAAACGAAATACTAAAATCGATATATATCTCGTTGCATTGCACGAGTACCCTTCTAGTATTTTATAAATGGATTCCACAATGAAAAAGATGCATAGTTTCAAAATGTATATTTATCACACTTTTTAACAAAGTGACAATTTTACCTTAATTATTTTGGACAAACTAAAATAGTAATATAAACAGTTAGGGGCTGCTTACCGAACATTTACCAGACAAGCACTTACTGGCAAGAGAAATTGCCCAAACTTACCTTTTCATATAACATTTTTGGTCATCAAAATAAATTGTGGGGTTTGTAACATTCCATACCAACCATACTAAATATTGTCCGTTTTGTCCATACACCTAAATTCACGGTTTTAAAATACATCTGGTAGATGGGGTATTAAGCCTCTTATAAGAAAACATTTGTTCTCCTCACCAACCAATGTGGGATCTTACATCAGTTTGTATTATGTTTTTTATCGGCTAAGATTTTTTATCTTTGTCAAACTCAATCGATAAAATAAATGATAACAGTAAGCAGTTAGTGGATAAAAACAAAGGCTTAGTTTAGAAGAGGAAGTATAAAAGAATTGAAATAAAATAAATGGAAAAGGGAAAGTATAGAATTAATGTAGTAATAACGACCAATGTTTAAGAAGTGGAAAGAAGGGGGGAAGAGTTGTCAATGTAAAGGTGGGGGCGTGAAGCTTTTGGCAGCGAGTGGTGGGGGTAAGGGGCTGTTTAGTAATTATAAACTACTTACTCAGTGACTCAGTGCTTCCCCTCGACCAGTCCATCCTTTTTACATATCTCTCCCGTCTCATCACTCCCACTCCCACGCGCTTCTTTATTTATTACTTTTTCTATTTTTAAAAACAAATAAAACTTTATATCATTGATTTTCATCTTTAATCTTATGGCATCAGAAAACATGTAATAAAAATGTTGAAATTTGATTTCGATAATTGTAAAAATGGAAAATAGATGAAAAGTGATATAGACGCGCGTGGGAGTGAAGGTGGGAGAGCATCGGGGATAGGAGGCCTGCGGCTTTGGCGCTGGGCAATGGACCCCACCACACACATTCTTTTGGATGAATGAAGACAAAAAAGCCTAGTTTTGGCCGACACAGAAAGCCCTGGGTTTTCTCTTTTAATTACAAATATGCCATTAAAACCCCCACTTTTTACGTTACAACTACTTTTTACCCTTTTTGCTAAACCCTATGCCGCTGCTCCTGCTCCTGCTCTTGCTCTGCTCCTGCTGCTCCTCTATTTTTCCAGATTACGATATTGCCCTGCCCCTCCAACCACCACTTCTCCTTGCTTCCTCGGGTTATTTTTGTAAATACGAACTTATTTTTCTATTAATAATTCAATATTGATGTTTTTTTAGATGGATAACTTGATTAATCCTAGTAAATTGCGACTGTAAAAAATCAATCTTAATAAAGTTGGTTGCTACAATTATTATGGAATTGAACAATGAAGAGATGAAATATTCCATCACAATCCTTATGGTTAATTTACTATTGATGTTAATGCAAATAATAAAGAATTAGTAAGGGTGAATTTAGAATCATTGTATCTATAAATAATTAAGTTTTATTAGAAAACATGTTATGAGGGATTGATGATGATTAAACAATAATTAATTTGAAATGTTTACTCAATAATTGTTTATCGTTAAAAGTCAACATTTTCACTTACTTAACTGGGTAAGATTTTAATCTATCAAAATGATATCATATATAACAATGTGCCTGTTAGATAATAACCGGATAAGAGTCGCCACTCTCACTTAGGGGTTGTTTACTTGCGGCTTAATTAGGCTTATTGGTTTATCTGACTTATTCATACAACTTATTTGGGTTGTTTACTTACGACTTATTCACACAGATATAAATTGTGTGTTGTCCTCATTCAGCCACAAAAATGACACTCCTACCCCTTATTTAAAGCACCGCCTTCTTCCCATATGAGACACCGCATCTTCGGCCTCTTTATGATTTTTGTTTTGTTTTGATGTTCAAATATTTAATATTCGGGAGTAAGTCGGTCATTTATGTTATTCAAACTGTTGATTCAGATAGAAAAAATAAACGACACCACCCATTTATCAAGACAGACAAATTTATCCATACAAGACTTAATAAAATTTTTGGTAAACAACCTCTTATTATGTAATGTTCAATCATTATCATCACTTTTATCTGATAAAATTTTCAATCATTCCCATACTTAGCTAGTAAGAAAAATTACATGATAAGTACTTATTAAACGGGTCTTAAGTTGCAACAAAGTTTAGTATTAAATTATCAAGTAAAATTAATTATAAACATTAATTAATCTATTTCTTTATTAAATAATTAAAATGTATTAAAATAATCACAACTTCAAAAAATTTAAAATATTATCTCATGTATTATATTTTATTACAATGAATTAACTGTTTTCTTTTATTCAATAAAATACATAATCATCTTCAAATTGCAGGGATATCCATTGACCACATGGCCAACTTAATAAATTAATTTAAATTTGATCAAACATATACAAAAATTATTAGATTAAAATACATTTTGTCAACGAATAAATAAACGATCATTGTAAGATAACCTAAGAGGTTATTTATCAAACATTTAACAGTTAAGCATTAACAAGTAAAATTCAACACCATTATTTACTTAACGAGTAAGATATTAGTTTACAAAAACGACATTGTATGTAATAATTTACCTGATAAACGCTTACCATGGTAAGAGTTATCAGTCTCACTTATCGGGGAAGACTCGTGTTTTTGTCTTGCTCTTACCGGGTTAGATTCTTGATATTTACCATATTCATCGGGTAAGTTTTAAATATAATAAAATAAAAAATAAATTAGGAAGATATAATTAGATTATTATGGGATGTCGTTTTCATACGACCAAGTGACTAATCGATCAATCGTCCCCTTCCAAACAAAAGCACGTGAAGTTGATCTTTCCCTGTCTCTTTGGAAGCTACTTTAAAGTAAATATGCATGGTCCTTCTTTCTTTATATTTTTTTTATACATTCCATTTTTTAATAAATTTAATCCAATATAAATTCTTGTATTAATAACACCCACAGAGCTTTTTATGTCATATACTAATCATGTTACAGATGAATAAATGTATATGCATGCTATTAATAAGCTCTTTTTTTGTTAAGATCATATTATTTATTTATTTTTTTAAATAAAACAAAATTGAAGTCCAAGCATATAAAGTTTATATCAATAATTAAATTTAATGAAATACAAATTTAAAGGAGTGTTCGGTATAAACATTTTCTCTGGTTTAACTTGAAATGAAAATTTGGGTTTTCGAAAGATACTTTTTTTTTTATTAATTATAACAAACATTTTTTAATTTATTTTACAAAATAATAATGATTAGTAAATGAAAAAAAAAAAAAAGAGTTGTATTTTTGGGGTAGGCAATGGGAATTTGAGGAGGGCAAAGGGCACATCCCACGTTTAACTCATCGATTTTGACCAAATGGGGTCAAATGTAGGACCGTCAATTGGACATCACTTTGACTTGGACATCGTCAAATTCCATTTAGACATATGAAAACATTAAAATTTTTATTTTACATAATACATAATGTTTTTTGTATGATGTTTTGAAATATTATGTATTAATTTATGCATTTTAGGTCGCTTATTTCAATGATTTTGGTTCTTGTTAAATGAAAACTATAATAATCAGTTACATACAAAACCTGGTAATCATCATTAAAGGTGTTTTGACCCATAACATGAGGAAGACAACAGATGAAGGCTGATCGAAAAGAAGAAGAAAACATTAGGTTCAAATAAACAAGTCAACATCAAAGAAACAGTGGTTGGGATATCTAGTGATGGTTAAATAATCGAACAAAGTGGAGCATATGTATTGGTTATTTTGATCCCAACAACGTTTCTAAGTGGCACAAGCAACATTGTTTTTTTAGGCGAAAGATTGTGTGAGAAACGTAAAAAGATATCTGAACCTTTGATCACTTTTAATCTCATGTTCATACATGAATTGCGCTTTAGAAAAGAATTGATGCATTTCACTAATTATTTAAAAATTGATAGATTAAAATTAATTTGATTATTATATTTATAATAGGCATGTTGATATTTTTAGAAAGAGAGAGAATTACCAAACTAGTCCTTGGTAGAAAAAGGGTAGTTTGGGGAAAGTATAAAAAGTGGTCAAAACAGTTGGCATGCGAGTCCTGATTTGGTGCTTTTTGGTGGTGATTAAAGACATGTTTTGTCTTAAAGCTCAAATATTTATATTACCCTTCATCACTCATCACCTCAAAATTCAGACAGTATTGCATATATACACAAGGACAAAAACGTCTTTTTCTTTCACCAATTTTTTTTAAAAATCCAATACAACACTTTACTAACACACGTATCGATGTTTTTGAAAAAATTAAAAGAGATTATAAGAAACTCGGTCATCAATAATTTACTGTTTAACGAGTTTAATAGCTTATTATCTCATCTACTAATTTATATTTCTTTACGGTTTAATAATTAAGCATGTGCACCTTCGCAACGCAATGGAGATATCAAAAAGCAAGTAAATGATATAGTAGTTAAGATGGTTCCAGTGTCAATGTGATAGTGTACTTCCACAAAAGATGGGGGAATGATTTGACGAGCGGGAATCGTATGAGGTTAAAATTTTACAAGGTAATGCAATGAAGCTTCAACAAACCAACCCAATCACGAGTACTTCATCCTCAATAAATTAGATTTTGACAGATCAAACTTCAGACTCCTTGTTTGGATGTCCTCAAAATTTTTAACTGGGAGCCCTAATTTCGTTGATGATGACAACATGAGGATACATATGAGTAAAAACCTTGTTCCCCTCTGATAACGATAGGTTGAGTTTCTTGACGAAACGATTACAATAAGTGAAGATGTATTAGGGGTTTGTTGTTTTTTATATATTTTTTTATTTGGAATATATAATTTTGTATTTGAATTTACATTAGTTATGTATTTGATTTAAGATTTGTGGTTTGAATTACGTGTATTTTGTATCTGCTGTTTGCACTTGTGGTAGTGGTCGACTGGTGGTTATTCGGTTAACGAAGGTGGGATGCAAAACTGAAAAATAAATAATAATTTAATCAATACGACATCATTGTCATGGCTGCATCACACTTTAAGGGTAAAATGATCATATTGCTCTCATATGAGGATATTTCATAGTTGGAAGGTGACAAAAATTAGTAGGAGAGATCAAAACAAAACGGATACATTACGGGTTTAGTATGTAATAATGAAGTACAAAACACAAAAACCATGAAATCCAACATACTATAGGGACTAAATCTGTAACTTAATTAGACACAATTAATTTTAGACTAGATTATGTTTTTAGTCCCTATTGTTTGTTAAAAATTGTGATTTAGATATCGTGGTTTTCATCCCTATAGTTTGTAAATTATTGTCATTTTCATCCTTATATATGATTTATAATTTATTGTTGTTTTAATACATGTGATTTACAATTTTTATTGATAACAGATAAATATACGAAAAATACTCAATTTATAAATAATTGGTAAAATGATTTAAATGCTATTTTTTTAGTTAAATAATAACTTTTATAGTCACATATGATAGTTTAATAATATACATAAATTTTAAAATAACCAGTAAACCTGAATTTATCCAATTTGTTTTCATGAATTTTAAAATAAACATTTTTCTCTCTAAATTTGTATTCACCCATTATCCAACATGTCCGACTTCTCCATTTCACGTTAACTCTGAATTTACATTCTTGGATTGATCCTAATTGAATAGTTCTATTACATCAACTCTAATGACAAACACCGGATCAATTCTCTTATGAAGCTCAATTCATGGATTGGTTTAAGATTTAAAAATAATCTGTAGTTCAATTATTTTTTTACACTTCTCACTTTAACTCTTATTCTCACAATTATCCTTCGTGTGTGTGTATATTATTAATTGTTAGTTTTTTAGAGTTGACCAAAGCGGTGAGGCACGATGAGCACCAACTAAGACTAAATTCAAGATATGTAGAAAGTCATTCGATCCAATTAAAAATTATTGATTTGGTCGAAATCGATCGACTATAATTGATTATTCAATCGTAATTGGATTGGAGCGGATTTGAGATTTCAATGCTGAAAATTGGATCAGTCGGTTTATGGATTGGTTATTCATAATCCAATAAAACCGAGTCAATCGAATCCAAATACCATCCACTTACTCATCAAATTACCCTGCAACTACCATTCAACTAATAAAGAAGTACAATTAATTATATTTTATGATATTGTTATTAGTTGATACTTATATGTGGTTTCTTTTAAGAAAATATTTTAGGCTCGATTAAAAGCCTCGGCTCATCCAGGTCACATTTCAAAACAAAAACTAGCCGTTATACAACTATTGTATAGCCGTTGGACGACATAAAATGGCCGTTTTGACCATCTAACAGTCAATATAAGTGTTGTGGGATGTTGGAAAAATTACCATACTTTGGAACATAGACAACACTCATTATTCTGTATAATTTGTTATTTTCATTTGTTTTTGGTTCTCAGTATTTGCTATTAGTTTTGTATTTGTGTTCCAACAAATGGCATTTACCGCCGACGATTCCCGTGCTTAATCCACCACCAACATGATCGCGTTGTTCAATTCCTAACTTAGCACATGAAAATATGATGTTTGGGATACTTTCCAAATGGTTATTCTTGAAATTGTCAGAGCAACTTCGTAACTTTCGTGTACCCATCGGACAACAACCATTTTGGGGGTTCCTTAGGGACCGATTCACTCTAACCTTAAAAAACAAGATAAGCGAAGGAGATGAACTCTCGCATGAGAACTTTATTCACATTTTACAGACTCCTTACTGTTAGATCCTCATAGTAGGCAACTTAGTTGTGAATATGTGATTATGAAGTCAAGTGAGAAGCACCCAGTCGACATCGAAGACGTGTTCAAGGTCAAGGTAGAAATTATCAAAATCATGTAGCACAAACTCATCTTAATTGACAAGGAGCAGTTTAATCGTTTTACACCAATTTGAATCGGAAAATGACTACACACAATGTTATTCAATAAAGGTTGTCGTTTAGGCTTTTTGAAGACTAATATAACTAGATATTCCAAGTTTCCAACAACTATGAACTACGAACGGAGTATCAAATGATATTTGAAATTTATATTCCGTTGCTCGATTAGAAAAACAAAATCCTATTAGAAACTTGTAGGGAAAAAATACTTAAAAATTGATTTTTTTAAAATAAAAAATTAGTGTCGGTTAAGGTTCGGAACACGTTACATTGAGTCGGAACCAATTATGGATTTTGAGAGTTTAATTTCGTATAGAAAGAAAATGAACCACTTCTAGAAGGACCGAGATCAAAACCAACAAAACCAGATAAGCACAAAATTCATTAAGCGGGTCCGGTTAAGATCCGACCCGAATGTTGTGGATTTGTAAGAAAGAATGATGTTTGGTGAAATCGGGAAAATTACTCGAATATGGTAGGCCTCACTAACTTCCCTTTTTGTTGCAAGACAAACCTACATCACATGACTACAACTACAACATAAGCATATGTTACATCAATGTTTTTTTCTTTCGAGATTTTGGTCAAACTTTCTCTAAAATATGTATTATTTTTTTTAATTTTATTTTAACACACACATACATACATACATACATATATACATACATACATATATATATATATATATATGAGTTAAAGTGAGAAGTATAATAAGAGATATGGAAATTTGATCACTTTTAATCGTGAAATAACCCATAAATTATGCTTTAAAAGAAAATTAATCTAGTGTATCTTATTAGTGTTGATCTAGTGATTCTCTTCAATTAGGATTGATCATATGAAACGTTAAAAGTAATGAGATCTACCGTCATTATAAATGTCGGTAAGTTATTTACGTATAATGAATATAAAGGTTGGAGTGAGATAAAATCTTAGCACATTGTTGGTAATCCATTAATCATATTAAAGTTGATATTATTTGTTAAGTTATCGAAAATGCGATTGAAGATGTGAAGTATAAAAGTGGTATGCATGGGCAAACAACTTTAATCGAAATGTATGTTTGTCGGGGAAGAGTAGGGACCAACGTATACATAGTTGATGATGGATGGTATATTGCCCGCATTCATCGTACCCTGTAATTATATGTCTTCATGATCTCTGGTCCCCCATACTTCCAATCCAAAAGTAATAACTTTATTAAAATTTTGTAGACAAATTTTCAGATAATTATATTAATTTTTTAGGAAATACCTACATTGTCCTTCTTGTAACACTACTTAAATATTACCAATAAATTACATTATATATATATATATATATATATATATATATACATATTTAACTTTGATTAAAGTTTTTGGAGTTGTTTAGGGCATTAACATATAGTATTAAAAAGAAAGTTAAAAGTGGGTGAAGACAACTTTAACTAAAATGGTTTGCAACCACACAAGTGGGGGCAACCTCAGGAGACAAAGTGTATCTCCATGATTGAAAGCTTGCACTTGCACACCTCTAATATTTATCTACCTTTATAATAATAATAATAATAATAATAGTTTCGGATAAAAAATATTAAATATCATAAGAACGTAAGAAGGGAAAGATTCAACCACAAAGGTGGTGTCTGATTGGTTTGAACTTGTCTCCAAAGGTCAAAAGTATTAGGAGTCCCAGGTTCAGATCCAAAGAGGAATAAAAATCCCCTTGTGGCCACGGAGGTTCAAATGCGGTGACTTCGGACTATCTGCAAAACAGGTGGTCGTCCTAGGATTAGTCAGCTCGCATAACGGGTTAGATATCCAGGTTAATAAAAAAAAATGAGAAAGATTCATATGTGAATCCATTAAGGAAAAAAGTTTAAGAACACCTTATTGAAAATACACATGTGAGTTAACATTATAGATTATTATATATGTATATAATATATATATATATACATATATATATATATATAGAGAGAGAGAGAGAGAGAGGGTAGGTTGATACGAGAATAATACCTATTAAGAAAATAAGAGAATGATCAAATTAGATACTTTAAATTACATGTGATTTTACATTAATGGTAAAAAAGTGGGCCGATGACCCTATGGTCGTGTGGCAAGGTCGCTTGGCAAAGTTGCGTGAACCGCATGTGATTTTTTACGTGATGTTAGTAAAATCATATGTGATTTGGCCATTCTCATATTTTCTTAAATATTTACCATAGTTTAAATCTATGAAATTTGGTATAGTTTGTGAACATAAACTAGGGTTGGGTTCCGCTGAGGAGGGTTAAGGTGAGAAGCGTAAAAATGGATATTCGCCCGTGGATGCACATTAGAATGAGATACACTAAGATACACCAGATCAATTCTCATATCAAGCACGATTCATGGTTGAATTTGAGATTCATGGATGAGTTTGAGATTAAAGGTGATTAAGGATCTGAATCCATTCTGATGCTTCATACCTTAACTCTACTTCTTACAAGATCTTTTGCTCACAAACTAAGCCTAAACCCTACAATTTGTGACCACCCTAGGAAAATTTCTTAAGATTGTTTACTTTGCGTTCACAATTTGTTCACCATGTGTGCACATTTAATTATGCGTATATATGTTAACAAAGAGTTGAGAGGAGAACGAGAAAAGAAGATGTGTAAAATTTCCTAAAAAATGCATTTTTTTTATTTAATGAATAACAGTTATTATCTTAAATTAAGGTTAGAATGAATATCATATCTCACAAAAATTGAAGTTCTTAAATAATTAAGCCCATATATATATATATATATATATATATATATATATATATATATAGACTTGAGATCATGTGAGACCAAAGGTTTTTCGTGAGACCCGTAAGACCAATTCTTAACACTTGGATTAAATCTACAATCTAAACATTCATAATCACAAAATTGTCACAAGACTTCTCAATAATCACAATATTGTCACCGTGTAATTTTAGATCATTAGATTATTAGCTCATAAAGTTGATCAATGAACATAAATTGGTCTTACGGATCTCACTAAAAATCTTTGGTCTCACGTGAACCCAACCCTATATATATATATATATATATATAGGGGCTGGTTCAAATGTTAACCAAGATTATTGTGTTAACTTTGTTAACCAATCTTGGCCATTGATTCTTACAATGAACGGTTGTGATTAATCATGATAAAAAATTAATTTTTTAAATTTATAATTTCAAAGAACATATGTGAACAAAAGTGAAAAGGGTATTTAGGTAATTTTTTTTATGCAACTCCCATATCATTAATTGGGAGTTACAAAATCAAAAAATCTAATTATTTTTGTTAATTTATTTTTGTTAATATAAGAACCATATGAACACACACACACATACATATATATATATATATATACATATATATATATATATACATACATATATATATATATACATATATATATACATATATATATATATATGAACCATTGTGTCAAATACGAACAAAAATTGACATATATATGAACTTGGACTGTATAGCATTTATGAACACAATATGAATATAATAAGAATAGTTGCTACACGAAAGTAAATAAATAAAAAAAACAGGTATGAACACAATATGAACAGTTTGTGAACAATAGTTCCT
>NC_037528.1:10000879-10065279 GCF_001531365.2 Cynara cardunculus var. scolymus
TCGATCTGTTTTCCAATAGGTTTATCCATATTACTCGGACAATATTGAAATCTTTGCAATCGGAAATTCTTTAACAATTACAAAATCAATATCATTATGGATRKAATAAATCGAAATTACAAAACATGAACACGTATAAAAAATATCAATATTACATAATCATCAATATTGAGATTTTTAGATTTGTAATTCCCAATTAATGATTTGGGAGTTACATAAATGACAAATTACTTAATTACCCTTGTCATTAATTTATGAGTTATATGTGAACCTAAAGAAAAGATGAAATATGATTGGTTGAGCTTGATTAACAAAGTTAACATAAAAATCTTGGTTAGTATTTGAACCAAGCTCTCTCTCTATATATATATAGGGGTTGTATCAAATGAGAACCACAAAAACGTTACAAACCCCATGATAACCGATTTAAAAATAATATTTTACATGATTCTTTTCTTATCAAATGCTAGGATTTAAGATATTGTTTTACATATATGTGTTTCATAATGTGATAATCTCACATGTATTTGTTTCACCATATGAATGTTTTTTTATGTGTATTTTTTTGTTTCACTAAGGGCGTGTTTGGTTTGCAGGAATTGGAGGGATTTGGATTTGAAATCCATTCCAACCCTGTGTTTGGTTTGCTGGATTGTGAGGATTTGAAATCCATGGATTCCTTTGAAATCCCTTAAACGCTGGATTTGGAAATCCTTTGAAAATACACGGGACTTGAAATCCATTCCCTTACCTCCATCTTCTCCCACAACATACATGCTTGCCCTAACTCGTCTCCATCTTCTCCCACAGCTTACATCGTCTCCCTTAGTCTCCGTCTCCGTCGCCCTTCATCTCTCTTCGTCTCCGTCGCCGTCGCCCTTCGTCTCCGTCGCGCCTCCGTCGGTGGTCGTCGCTCACCGTCGCTGTCGCCCTTCGTCTCCGTCGCCGCCGCCTCCGTCGGTGGTCGTCGCTCACCGTCTCCGTCGCCCACCGTCTCCGTCGCCCTTCGTCTCCCTTCGTCTCCGTCGCCGTCGCCCTTCGTCTCCGTCGCCGCCTCCGTCGGTGGTCGTCGCTCACCGTCTCCGTCGCCCACCGTCTCCGTCTCCCTTCGTCTCTGTTGCCTTTTCGATTTCTGTAGTTCTCGATAATTTGCTTCATTGAGGAATCCTGTACAGACCATAGACAGTTGCTAGCTCTTTTGAGTAAGGAGACCCAATACTACAAATCCTACAAACCAAACAGAGGAATGGATTTCAAATCCAATCAAATCCAAATCCCATGGAATCCAAACCCTTCATAGGAATCCAAATCCCTCAAAAACATTCCTGCAAACCAAACGCACCCTTAAGTGAATCAAAAAAAAGTTTACATGCAATTTTTTATAATGGGAACACAAACATGTGTGAAATAATATGTTAAATCACAACTTTTAAAAAAAAGAAATAATAATGTAAAAAGATATGTTTATATCAATTCTTATAGGTTTGTAATCTTTTTATGATTCCCATTTAATTATCATTATATATATATAGGGAAAAGTACAAACGAGAACACCATCATTTTACGAGAACGCGAAAACACTTTCATTTTACGAGAACGTGAGAACACCTTTTTACTATAGACAATCACATATGATACGCATGTAATACTAAATCAGTGACGCGGACGATTTTCGATGTGATGTTAGTTGCTGGTCAAGTCGCCCTTACACCACTAAGTCCCATCACAAGTATTATCACATGTGATAAGGGTGTTATTGATATGATACTATAATTCATTAAAACCATCACATGTGATGTTAAATCATAGACGCAGACAACCTTTGGCGCGACCTAAATCGTAGAACACGTCGTCCTCACATCACAGGGTTCCCTCACTTGTATCATCACATGAGATAAGGGTCTTCTCGCGTTATCATAAAATAGATGTGTTCTCGTTTGAACCTCCATCTATATATATATATATATATATATATATGTGTGTGTGTGTGTGTTGGGGGGGGGGATTATACATCAACCTCCCAATATTATAATAACAAAGTTGAAGATAAAAATAATGGATGAAATAATCCGTTTTGGGTATAAACCGATGATAAATGACAACAAAAACGTGTATTTCTATTAGAATCTTATTCTTGCAAAAAATAAAAATAAAAATAAAATAAGCGTGTTTTGCTTTCTTGGGATCATTTAATTTATTAAACAATAAAAAGGAAAGATGGTTGGTTACACCTTTTATAAGATAAAAATAATACATAAACAAAAACACGGGCCAACAGAAACGAGACTCTTGGGTTTATTAAATGTATAATCTTATAAATATATGTCAACATAATTATTGAATGGTATTTATGCAAAGGATAATATGCATTCAAAAATATCGGTTACAAGCAATATAATTCGTATATGTTCAATTGTATGAATAATTGTCACAAGTATTCATATATGTTCAATTTGTGTTTATAATTGCCCCAAGTATTCACATATATGTTTAATTTTTGTGTTCATAATTGCCACAAGTGTTCACATATATGTTCAATTTGTGTTCATAACTGCCACAAGTGTTCATATATATGTTCAATCTTTGTTCATAATTGCCACAACTGTTCACATATATGTTTAATCTTTGTCCATAATTGTCAAAAGTGTTCATATATGTCAATTTGTGTTTTCATGGGTGTATACATATGTCAATTTGTGTTCATAATTATTAATGCAATCACTTTGATTATTTACTTCACTTCTCGATTTCGAACTCCGATTGTCACCGTAAACAAATTTAATTTTCTCAACGTTGTCGTGTTGTTTTCCAATGTCTTTATCCCTAACTGCTTGAACGATAACAAACACTTTACTAACGGATCTCCTCCATCAGTCACAAATTTATAAATATTAAAAATGGAAGATCAATATTAAAAAATGAAAAAAAATCACAATATCAATATTAAAAATACAAAAATCGTGGGATTTTATAGATCTTGTAACTCCCAAATAATGATATAGGAGTTACAAAAAAAAATTACCCATATACCCTTAACATTAAATTTTTAGATAATGAAAAATCTAATACTAAGATGAATTGTGATTAATCTAAAAGGTTTATAAAGTTTAACACAATAATTTGTGTTAACAGTGAACTAAATTTTTTTCTCTCTCTCTCTCTCTCTCTCTCTCTCTCTATATATATATATATATATATATATACAGAGAGAGGTTCAAACGAGAATAATATTAAAATAAAAAAAATATGCAACAATCAAATCACGTAAAAAAATCACATATGATTTTACATTTAACGGTCAACTCAAAGGTGTGCGGGCAATGTTGCCCGCAACCTTAGGTCGCGTGAATTACATATGATTTTACACGTAATTTTAGTGTAAAATCATGTATGACTCGAGCGTTTTCTTATTTCCTTTTATATGGTTGATATTCTCGTATAAGCCCGATTCTCACTATTTATGTAAAATTACACGCTTTCATTTTTCTTTTTCTTTTTTTACGCAAATTTGATATCCAATTATAATAATAGTTTTTGTTGATTGGTTGAGAAGTTTATATTATTGATTATTTTCTAAGAGCTTTAAGACGTTGCCATTTGTGTCTGTATGATAGTCGTTGATGTATGGTGACTTGATTCAATTACGTTGTCCATTTCATTAACGTCTCACTCCATCCAACAAACCATTTGCACCATTAATGTTCAATTCATCTAAATGAAAAAAAATATAGATATTAACGCTTTGGTCCAAATGGCTAATATCTTGAATCATGAATCAAAACAAACTATTAGTACGAAAAATGGAACCATTTTCGAACGACACCAATTGGTCCAATACGATTGGGAGGATTAATCGTTCACAACTTGCATCCTCAACTAGATTCACTCGTATAATTGAAGCTTGACAAATATAAATTACCAATTTTCAATTAGAGCCCCATATTTATTGGTCAACGTTTTTCTCAATATTATGTCGGTAGTTAAATAAAAAAATAGTATTCTTTTGGATGTGACTTTTTCAAGTCCCGTGATAAAGAAAAATATGGATTATCATAACGATTCACTATGAAATTTTGATACTCAAGAAAAATAGGATAAACATTTTATTTTAAAATATAATTAAGATAATTATCAAGTTCTAACAAAATAATTAATTATTATCCTTATAAGAAACTTATATTATTAAACCAAATATAAATTACTTCATTATTGAACATAAATTAAATTATATAAAAGATTGAACTTAAAAAATTACACAAAAAATAGAAACTTTAAATAGTTAATTTGATACTAATATTGATATATTTTTGTCAAAATTTTATAATATCTTCAAATTTATATTTTATTCAAAAATAAAAACATTATCGGTTTTTCAAAATCACATAAGACCATACTATAACATCGACTGAGATAAAGAATAAAATGAAATATTAAAATCAAAATGTATCTCGCTGTAATTTCAATTTCTTACTAGTGGAAAAAAAATTAAAACATTATTTTTTCTGAGTTTTAGAGATTTCTTTAAATTTAGAGATTTCCACCTTCCTATCTATTTGAACAAAAAAGTTCCAAAATCTCGGAAATTTATATTTTGACATCACTGTTGGAAACGTTATAATCCAAATAATAATTTTCATTCATTATTTAATATATAAGAAAAAGAAAACGTTAAATAATTGAGCCAATAAGCCGTTAAGTTCATTCAGAAAATTATATGATCAGGCCTTAGTGGGCCGGCAAGTTCAAATCATTCTTCGAGCGTGGACCCATTGATGGTTGTATACAAATTTGTAATGGGCCTGATCTGTTAGTTGTAAGTGGGCCTCCAATTCATGTCTGGTCAATGTCAACGTTATCCTTTTTCCCGTCGTCATATAATTTAAGTTCATGTTTTACTCTCGTCAAAAGCTAAAATTTGACTAGTCGTACGATTTGCAAATACATGTTAAAATTGACGTATAATCTAAATATAAATGTTTAGACGTAGATCATGAAGTTGAGTTGGAATCAGATATAACAGATCGAATTTAGTTTAGAACTAAACCACGTTAATATGTGATTAGTTTTATAGGACGCCTAAAATGATTAAATTATAGGACTTAAGTCTGTAGAAAAACCAACAAACATACCATCTAAATTTTGCAATCCACACTGACTCCAATATAAATATAAAATAATTCTAACACACAATTTTACACTTACAAACAATCTCTCAAAAACCCTAATAATTATTCAAATCTAAGTTTCTTGTATAAATATTTCTTTCACAGTATCGTTATCATCAGCGTCCTCTACTCTTTGTTCTTGGTCATCGGTAGCACCTCCTTGCGTACCTGTATCCTCATAAAACAAGTTCCCATGATCTTCATTACTTTTAGTTTCAGTCTCTTTCTTCAATATTCCATACATACGAGACACTTCTTTCCATTCAGTCTTGGTACATAATTGATCGTAACGAGTTAAATATTTCTTTAATTCCACTAGAAGAGTTCGAGCAGGCTGTCAATAATTAAAACAAAAAAGTAGCTTAGACATAAACAACAAATGCACAAATTCATGCTACAAGCGTTGTTATGAAACAATATCAATATGCAAGACATATACATATACGTAACGTATTAAATTTTGTAACTACTGATCGGTTATAATATTTTTAAGACATACAACTAGTTATTCAGCGATTTTATTTTCTACGTTTTTAAAAAATAACGGGTTAGATTACGAAAGTTTCGATTTTTGTTTTATTGACTTGACTTAGGGGATGTTTGGGATTGCTTATTTATAACAACTTATGTTTTTTTTGTAAAAGTGCTTATTAACTTATGTGGTATCAAACTGGAGTTAAATATAACAGAGTTAAAATTGTAAACTGGTAATAAACAATTTTTCATAAGTCAAGTCAGGAAGGATTAACTTATCAAAAATAACTTATTACCGATTTGGCACCGGTATAAGCAATTTTCTTTTTCTTATCCAAAAAACCAGAAAATAGTTTATCACCGGTGTCATACTGATATAAGTTAAAAAACAACTTTTATAAGCAAACCCAAGCACCCCTTGTAAACAACCGAGAATAGGTGGAAGGGAAAATGGAAACCTCTGCTTTGCAGTCGTTGGCAAGACGGAAGAAAGCGGCGGAGACAAAATGCTTGCCGACGGACTCTGCTGATTTGATCTGACCCAGCCAATACGACGCAGTCTCCAGCCTATCAAACCGACAACTGCTACACGTTTCAGCACTTAGATATGGAGTTCCCGAGATTCTGATGGGTTTAACAGAAAACGGTGGTCTCACTGGAGTTTTCACTCCGTCAACTTCTCCAGCCGGAGATCTCTTTGTAATTGATTCCTCAAGTTTTTCAGGGAAAGAAACGCTCTTCTTCTTCCTCAATTTTGCCTTCTCATTGCTCCCATTTTGAGGGGTTTTCTTTGCCGATTCTGTTTTTGATACTGGAGCAGTCTCCGGCTCTGTTTTTGGTTGTTTTACGGATATCTGATTCGATGTTTTTGGCTTGGGCTTTTCCGGCAATGTTTTTGCTGGGACATTGGGATTTCTAATAGTGCCGAAGGTACGCCGGTTCCTGTGATTAGACAAACAGAGTTGTTGATTTAGAAAAGAAAACGTTAACTGAGAAATTTAGATCTACGAGTTCTTTGTTACCACCTTTGAATCGGTGCTTCTTTAATCTTCTGTTTCGGTGCTTCAGAGATCTTCTTGTATTTCGATTTCACCGACTGGGGTTTGTTGCCTGCGGGAAACAAGCAAAGAAATGGAGAAATCAACGATAAATTTCTGTTAAAATTGCTGAAAAGAATCTAAAATTCATCAAGAACAAGAACATGGTACCAGGAAAAGGTGTAGGATGAACATCCATGATTTCCGGAATAAAATTGCTAGAAATCTGAATTCGAGTGGAGATATATGATGAAATGATATGGTCGTTTTGAGAGTGTGGTTGTTTCTTGGAGTTGAAATAAAGAAAGAAAGATGGAGATTTTGAAAATGGAAAAGGGCGGCAACAGGCGGAGGAGCGTAGAGGCGGTTGACCACATTACGCTCCATGTAGGCCCCTATAAGTTTTTTTTTATTTTCAAATCATCCCCGAAACTTCTTACTTATTATTTTTTTACACTTAAAAACTTTTTAAGTTTTTTTATTGAATAACTTTGGGTTTTCAGCTTATATTCAATGACTAATTCTCAGGTCGACAATCAGTTAAAAAAACAAAAAATGTTAGAAGATAATCCAGTAAAAGAAAAAATCAACCTGAGAAACAAAATAATTAAAACCCATAAGATGATAATACCTCGTAAAAAATTCCATTATTTCAAGACCCTTTACACGATAACACGAAAATCCCCCATCGGACATGGCATGATAAAAAAAGATGGAATACGTAAGGCTGCATAGTCCAACCCAATCTTTTTTGGGTCGGCATCTATCTCTCATTACTATTTATTTGTTTATTAACCTGAATAGCCAATCCATTATGCGAGCTGACTAATCCTAGAATGACCACATGTTTTGCAGATAGCCCGGAGTCACCGCATTTGAACCTCCGCGGCCACAAGAGGATTTTTATTCCCTCTTAGATTTGAACCTGAAACCTCCTGATACTTTTGACATTTGGAGTCAAACTCAAACCAATCAAGTATCATCCTTGTGGTTGGTTACATATAACATTCCCCTTAAAATCTATGTATTACAGTAATATTTAGATAGTTATTCGATCAAATGTGTATAAAATATTGATATTTTGGGGTTTCTAATTTTGAAATGAATGGACGTCTCCATTATAATTAATTGACAAGAGAACCAACCATGACCTGATTGTATACTTGGACCACGCCAAGAGATCAATTTTCTTCGGTTCATTTAATATATCTGAGATACATTTAGGTCCATAGTTTAAACCCATCAAAATTTTCTAATAAAACCTCCATTTATGAGTTTATTATTGTTAAATATAACAAAAATGAAAGAAATTAGAGAATATAAAACGTCCAAAATCTATAACTTTACGAGTATCTCAGAGTCATCGTATTTGAACCTCCATAACCACACATAATTTTTATTTCTCATTGGATTTGAATCTGAGACCTTACAAACACTTTTAACCTTTGAAGCAAAACTCAAATCAATCAGACACCAAATAAGTTTCGATGGTTTTAGGATTGTTTTCAATGATGACATCCATAAAACAAAAAAGTCACATGGAAAACGTTAATTAATTAAAACTCACCAATCATAGTTGTTTCCTTCTACTTGTTAGGGAAAATAATTTGAAAAGAAATTAATGTTGATTTTAAATTAATGGTTGGTAGACGATTATTTCATGGGACAATTACAATATTTGATTTTTAATATATGATTATTGAATTGTTCATTATTACTTAAATATCTTTGATGTTTGTATATAATTAAGAACAAATTTAAAAGAAAAACATTTAAACAAATTTCAACGTTCCTAATATTGTAAAACGGTTGCTGATGAATAAAAATAAAAATTAAAATTAGAACTTTAGCTGAAAAACTATTATAAAAAAACTATCATAAGACAAACTTTTTTAAAGTTGAAAATTAGACAGTATTTCTAACTTGACATGTTTGTTATTTTAACAAATAAATTTATTTGTAGTCGGTTTGAAGAGTTAACTGCTTGATATGATTTTCCGATGTTGGGTTGGGTTTGGGACCAAATGGGTGCTCGGTTATCTAGTAGGGACCAAGGATTGATCAATAAAGGGAATGTGACGGCTCCTGGTCCCATGGGTTTGAGGTAACGACGAATAGATTCACTAAAGATTTAATGTTTAATGGGTAGTATCGTAATGTATGTTTTATGGTATTCGAAACAAAACAATGTTTTTACATTTGTATACATAAAAAAGAAGGGAACCCTAGATTCTTTTTTAGATTTTACACTTTTGTCGACTTACTTGTTATAATTCATTACGATGAACTCAGAGTTCATAAATAGTGTTTTTATTGTCTTACGATGTGTTTTTCTGAAAGAAAGGAAAGGAAAGGAAAGAGAAAAAACTTGTGTCTCAGGTTCTGTTTCAAAGGAAAGAAAAATAATATTGGAAGTTGGATCACCTCCCAAACCTCTCCACCCAAATATGGGAGAACGGGTTTGGGAGAAATTTATAGAAGTTAAAAATATTTGTAAAATTACAAATATACTCAGTAATTACATTCTACTGTAAAATAGATTAGAATATATTTGTAAAAATAACATATTGCTTTTCATTTCTCTCCAACTCAAGAACATGAATATTAGTTTTCGTTCTTTTCTTTCCCTCACTCTCTAAAACACAAATAAGAAAATTGTTTTTTTTATTTCCGTCTATTTCTTTTTATTTTCTTTCAAAATTCGAGAACACAACATTATGAGTTTTATAGTTTGGGAGCTGTTTGGTGGTTGCTGAATGGTTTGGTGCAGAATGGTTAGGTGGTCAGAATGGTTAAGAAGGCCAGAATGGTTAAATGTTGAATGAAATAATGTTATTTGGTAACTGTTCTCTGAATGACAACAAATTATCATTTTAATCCTCTGTATCATTTAGTACTGAATGAAATAGAGCTGTTTGATAGATATCTGAATAAAACAATTATTTTGCAAATGTAACTACATATTTCATATTAATCCAAACAAACGTAACATTATTAGTTCAAAACACCCATTTTCCCAATCTAGTTCCAGTGATATACAAAACCAAGATGTATAATAAAAATACCCAACAATCCTTCAAAAATTCAAACTACAGAAAGGAACAAACATCAAGAAAATTACAGCAAAATTCAAGATTGTAAGAAAACAAGAACCCCAAATCTGTAATCAAGGAGAAAAGAGGATCAAAAGAAGGCAGTAGCAACAAGTACCTGTTTATGAAGATGACATCAAAACAAAAACTAACAATGCAGAAGAAAGTAACCCATCTGGTGGAGACGTCGACGCCTGAAAAGAAGAAAGAGCTTCTTTTTTCTTCTTCTGTGCGTTAATGGTGGACAGAAAATGAAAAAAGATGGGTGCTTTGGAATCAGTCTTATGTTATGCGAATGTTAGAAGAAAGTAACAAGGGGATAAACCGCCATGGGAGGAGACAAAGATGAAGGGTGTGGAAGGGTAAAGATGAAATAAATGCAATCTGAATGGTTTAGTGAAGCACCAGACACAAAATAGTTAAGAGGTTAATGTAATCATTAAGAGACTTATTTTTTTTTACCAAACACCCCTTACCTCTTACCGATTAAGAACCATACAAACAGCCCCTGATCTTTTTATTATATTCGTCAAGTCTTAACCACTTAACTCAAAAATACTACTAAAATATTTATTTTAAAGAAACAAAGATTGTGAGTGTGAGAGAGAGTCTAAATAGTTTAAAAAGGTTCTAAATAACAGGGTTCCTTATCAAACTAACCACCTTAATTTAATAAATTACATTTTTAGTCCTATTTTTTAAAATTTTCAAAATGAAATATAATTATTTCGTAACTGTTTACAATGAAATTAGGGCACTGAATGGTTAGGGATGTCTAGGATACGAAACTATTCAGAGGGTTTTGGAACCATTAAGAGGTAGACTTTTTTTTTTTGGCCAAACAAGATTCACATCTTAACAATTTAGAGTCTACCTCTTAATGGAACTATTAGGAGATAAACAAACAACTTCTTAATCGTTCAAAATACGAAAGTTCATTGGTTTTTTTCCAGGTTGTTTTCATTATTTCACATTAACCAGTTTTATAAGTCATGAGAATGTATCTAACAGGTCTTGAAAAATCGAAAGAGTTATTTAACATGTTTTAAAATATACATGGACTTATTTGCTGTAAAATATTGTCTAAATACTTAATCATTTGAAACACTAAAGTCTATTATTTTTGTATAGATTTTTTTTTTTGAAAAATATTAGAACATGCTAACAAATTCTTTTATTAAATAATTGGGGCCCGCCTCATCAGAAACTAACTCAAAACCAATTGTAACGAAATTCCTATGCATCTCTCATGTTGACTATACTCGTGAACCATAATCTAGGGGTATAAAATGAAACTTGTACGGTTTCCGTTTCCACGTTGGTTCAAGCGATGGAGTCATGGTGATCCGGCTTACTGTATACGTCTCGTCTCGTCTTCCTCACGCACACGTCTGTAGATTCAAAATGTCAGACCTGCGTTCTTTTCTTCAGAATACTTGTATATAAAATCAGGAAGTATCTCTAAAAATTCAAACGCCTTGAACAACGGTCATCAATTCGATAGGTATTTACTTTGAGCTCCATTTTTCTGTTGAAGATCTTTGAGTGATTCTTCCAGAATCAGAAACCGATCGAGGCAGGAGATAGATTATGGGCGGAGCAAGTGAAGCAAGGTCTTTGGAACAGACGCCGGCATGGGCGGTGGCTACTGTTTGTTTTGTTTTGGTTCTAGTCTCCATTGTTATCGAACAGATCATCCATCTGATTGGACAAGTACGTATACGAGTCTAGATGCTTCTGATTTAGCTAATTATATTAGCAATTCGACCCAAATGATTTTCGTTAGTGTGGTATACTGATTAAAATACGTTTGATATCATGTTATATCCAGTGGTTCAAGAAGAAACAGAAAAGAGCTCTCTATGAATCACTAGAGAAGATTAAAGCAGGTGCTAACTTAACATAATTTGGTTGGATTCTAACATATTCTGAGTTCTAACATTTAATTGAACAGATTATATGTTTGGTTTGGGTTTTGATTTTGATACATAAATCACTGCAATTTTAACTTAGAATATTTCTCAAAGTTTGAGCTGATTTCAGTATTCGTTTTTGCTTATAAAATCTTGGAGCATCAGTAATAATATATATGATCCTTTTGGTGTTTATGGTAGAACTTATGTTGCTGGGATTCATATCGTTGCTACTGACGGTAGGAACAACTCCGATTACAAAAATATGCATATCAGAGAGCGTGGCATCGACATGGCATCCGTGCAACAAACAGAATGCGAAAAACTCAAATAAAGAAAAAATACAGAACCCCCGGAGACTTCTCACTTGGTCGAAAATGGGTGACAGCAGCCGTCGCGTTATGGCCGGAACCAGCGGCGACAACAAGTGCGCCGAAAAGGTACGATATCAACTATAGCATACCGGGAAATTGACCAGAGTAGTCAATCTCCACAATCAAATTCACTTTTTAACCATTTTATCAATCAAATTCTCCTTTTACGTGGAGTTTATGCATATGGCTACCATTTGCCTAAACTCGATTTTCAAATTAAAATATTTTTTACATAATTTGCCTAAATATTTTTCTTCTTTTAATCTCAAAATACTAATGGGAAATCGGTTCCCAAAATAACTAAAAAGCGAATTTGAGTAGGAAGATTGGTTATGTTAGTCGATTTCTCTTTCTTTTTGTTATTGATTCGCTTTTTTAAAATTGCAGGGAAGAGTGTCGTTTATGTCTTATGAAGGGGTTCATCAACTTCATATATTCATCTTCGTTTTGGCTGTGTCTCATGTTCTGTACTGTATTCTCACCTTGGCTTTAGGAAGAGCAAAGGTAACATATATAGGGTTTTGTTACAATCATGATATAATAAAAACCTGTTGCTCCAAAGTTTTAATAACTTGACACGTAACATAGTCGTTACGTCAAGCCTCAAGTATTTGAAGCCATGACAAGGTTATGATTTTTTATGGCAAACATGTGCAAGATATATACCTATAAACAAATAACGTTTTACAAACAACGTGCATCAAGGACAGTGCATGCCGCAGTGGTTAACATGGTGTTAACAGAACAAGCCTTGCGGCTTGTGCCAAGGCGGTTGCGCGCCCTGATATGGCTTCTAAAACATTGCGTCATGATATTAAACTGGGATATCATAGGATTCAGTGGTATAAATTTGTATTTTTTTTCGTCGTTATTGAATGACATTTCAATCGATGGTATTATTTTGATTATGACCGGTAAACAACCATTTTTGTAAGGAAAAAAATAGCCATAGATGGTATTATCTTGGCTTCGTTATTTAAAACTTTGGTGCAAGAGGACACATATTAATAATGATGCATGCTCCACATGTACCAAAGTGTAGATTTTCAACATGGACACATATTAATTAATGATGTATGCATGCATGTTATGTTATGTTATGTTATGTTACATAGATGAGAAGTTGGAAGCATTGGGAAACTGAGACGAAAACAGCCGAGTATCGCTTCTCCCATGGTATGTAACGTTACAACTTATAAATGATTCAAATTATATTTCCTTCCACTCCCAATGTCACACTCAATGTCGTAATTTTATGTCAAAATGATCGTTATGGGTGTAACAGATAATCGAAACCAAATAACTCATTTGAACTGAATAAAATTCGTGTCAAACGGTTTCGGGTAATTTAGTTATTGTACTAATCAGTTTGGTTAATCAAATAAGAATACCTCATATTGTTTAGTTTTTGATTACTTTTTAATTCGAATAACACTTTCTATTATATATTTAATTTATTCTAAAAACAAACCTAATACTGTTAATATTTTACACCCTACAGCTGGTCATGATCACTAATTAAAAAGATGTCTATCCAAGAATTAAGCAGCTATCTGTAGGTCAATCTGGTTTCATTGGTGATTATGATATTAAGTGTTCATGTATACAGACCCAGACAGATTTAGATTTACAAGGGACACATCATTTGGAAGAAGACACGTGAGTTTTTGGAGCAAATCTCCCATTCTTCTTTGGATTGTAAGTTTCTCTCTCTGGTCTTTCATGAGTTAATATTGTATCTAGTGGACAGTTGTTTGAGATTGCTTATTTGAAATAATTTATATTTTTTTTATAAAAGTATTTATCAATTTATTATAAGTTAAAATGATTTAACTTATTCAAAAACTAATTATTATCGGTTTGACACTGGTATAAATTGTTTATCCAAACATTCAAAAATATTTATTATCAGTGCCACATCGGAATAAGTTAATAATTTGTTTTTATAAGCAATCCCAAACACCCTCATAGATCCCTTTAAATGTTAAATTTTATTTTTAATCGTGATAAAAGAAAAATATGAATAAACAATTATCAAGGTTGAAAGGAAATTTATGTCCCTCCATTTTTCATATGCTAACATTTTGATCAACTGTATTAGGTTTGTTTTTTTAGACAATTTGTTCGATCGGTACCAAAAGTCGATTACTTGACGTTGAGACATGGATTCATCATGGTAACAGTTTGTTACATTTAAATGCCTAGTTAGACACATATTTATAGAATTACAATCAAATAAATATAATGAGGTGATTAATTCATTCTTTTTTATTACATACCTCGAATCCACATTATTATTTTTTTATCTAATTTCCTTTTGAATTTTGTTTTAGACACATTTGGCACAAGACAACCAATCGACATTTGATTTTCAGAAATACATTAACAGATCACTTGAAGAAGATCTAAAGGTCGTCGTGAGTATCAGGTAGTTATTTTTCAGTTGTTGTCTAGGATTAAATTTTGATGGTTAAGTTTGATAAATAAACACGCAGTTGATGATCCACTAAAAATATTTAAAAGAAAATTTGTAAATTAAAGCATTTCTTAAACATATAATTAACCAATTTGGTTTTTAGAATCATGAACATAAAGTTGATGTGATTATGGGTGTATTTGGTGTCCAAATAGAATAGGATAAGACAAAATAATTGTTCAGTGTTTGATAAGATAGAACTGAACATAACAGAACGAGTAAAATGACCAAATTACCCGTAATGAATTGTTTATATATTTTGATTAATTTATATAATTTATTAAAATTATAATAAAATAATTATTTTTATAACAAACTATATTATTATAAAATTTCACAGAAAAAATTAAAATGAAACTAAAATAAAAAGTTTATGTAGTTTCCAAATTTTGTATTATCCCTAATCTACATTATTTCTTATTATTAATATATAATAAACTACATAAATTAGTGAAAATATATAAACCGTATAAAAATAATATTTTGAGAACAGTAAAATGAAATATTCAAATGCAATAAATAAAAGTTAAATAATAAATAAAATGTAAAAAAATGAGACATATTTCATGTTTTAGACGAGAATTAGGTTTCATCTTGAGGTTATACTGATAAAATATAAGTTTGTTCCATATTGTTCCATGATATATAGGTGAAATAGGTCTGTTTCACTTTCTTCTACTTTGTTCTTGTTTTGTTCCACATAAAAGTCCTGTAAAACATGAAATAAAGATCATTTTTTTGTTCTGTCATCAGGGGCGGAASACAACCGTTGTAGTCCGGGGGGCCGAAATATAAGAGCATCTTCAATAGATTTTTCAAAATTGAGAAAATGGAGATTTTAGGCATATTTTTGCTCCAACAGGCTCTTCAAAATTCTCCAAAACGGAGAAAACATGAGAGAGTGTAAACAAAAATTGATTACAATGAGAGAGAATCATTTTTTTCCATCATATTCACACCGTTAATAATCATTGATATTAATGGTTTATAGGTCACTGACATATCATTTTTTGTCTTTATTTGACCCTAAGAATGGATTGGATCGAAACGACTTTCCTGCCAATGGGAGATTGGATTCGATCCAATCATTTTTTTCCATCATATTCACACCGTTAATAATCATTGATATTAATGGTTTATAGGTCACTGACATATTATTTTTTGTCTTTATTTGACCCCAAGAATGGATTGGATCGAAACGACTTTCCTACCAATGAGAGATTAGCTGGGGCGGGGAGCTCGAGCTTGGTTTTAATAGAGTTTTAATTATCCATTTTGGAAATTTTTTGAAGAATATGTTGAAGATGCTATAATATTGTAAAAATTTGTAAATCAAAATGATTTGTTTTTAGACTATTAAATTTTTCGAAAAAGATTAATTAATATAATATTAAAATTTGAAACATTCAAAGTATTAACAGGAAAATAGTAATACCAATTTAAACATTATTTACATATAATTAATATATTATATTATTTACTCTAAAAACTAAAACATTCAAAGTATTAACCGAGAAATAGTGATACCGGTGTAATTTACTTTAAAAACTTATATATAATTAATATATTATATAAAAACTAATACATGTAATTAAATATTAATAACTTTTATAAAGTGCAAAAACACAATTGCTTGGGATGGGATTTGAAACAGCAACCTCCAATATATAGGAGGTATATCATTGCCAACTGAGCTGCTTAATGTATATGTTTTTAATATCTTAGTTATAATATTTAAGTAGAAAAGCAGGGGGGCCATGGCCCCCAAAGGCCCCTATGGGGTTCCGCCCCTGTCTGTCATGTCTTATCCTATACACCAAACTCACCCTATAATATGTCGTTCGACGTTAGACCACTGGCCCAAATCAATAAATGCAACAATATTTTTGTTATTGTTATTTGCTAGATAATAACACCATTTATACGTTTAATTATTGTTTAACTTTGCCTTTTCTTATCTTGAAACACAGTCCACCAATTTGGTTATTAGCTGTGGCTTTCTTGGTCTTTAATACTCATGGTCAGTTCATCTGCATTATTTTTATTTCAATTCCATTAAATCAAACTTAGGATGCATAATTAATCCCATCTTTCAAATTAAAATATATTTGGTATTTCTTTGACTAATTTTCTAAGTTATCTTCATTTTTCTGTACACAGGATGGTATTCTTATTTATGGTTGCCTTTTCTCCCCTTGATTGTAAGTAAATAAAATTTCTCCTCATTGCACTAAAATTCAAAACAAAGGGTTAGCTACAGTTAACTTGTTTTAAATTAAACATGTATCTTATTGACAAGACCCGCATTTTAGGTTATACCATTTATGATTTTGCATATGTTTTTTTTAATTATATTGTCTATTTATTTACGTTAATTAATCAATTAGCTAATTGAATGATTAATTATGATGCACAGATCCTTCTGCTAGTGGGGACAAAACTACAGATGATAATTACAAAAATGGGATTAAAGATCCACGAGAGAGGAGAGGTTGTGAAGGGTGCACCAGTGGTTCACACTGGTGATGATCTCTTTTGGTTCAACCGCCCTCGTCTCCTTCTCTACCTCCTCAACTTTGTCCTCTTTCAGGTAACTAACCCCACACACACACACACACACACACACATTATATATAGTAGTACCATCTGCTTAACGAGTTGTAGTCTTTCCTTTAAATGGTGTACACTCAGCATGCTTTTTGTAGGTTTAGTTTTATTTATTGTTATCATCATCAACATGATCACCCGTGGTTTATTGGCATCTTAATATGCAAATTGCAGAATGCATTTCAACTCGCCTTCTTGACATGGACTGTGGTAAGGATTAATTACGCAAATTGCATATTTAATTTTCTTCATTCTTTTAATTATTGAAAATTTATTCTTGATTTTGATATATAGTTGCATATATTAACCAATAAATCCTTGTTAATATATATATGGGATATATATACAGGTGAATCTTTAAAATCAAACATGATTTCTTTCTAATTTTTGTAACAATGAGGAAGCAATATTATTATATTGAACTAATATCTTATTTCGATTACATAACTTAATTACTAAATTTTGAAAATTTGTTTTTAATTCAGCTTCAATTTGGGTTGGAATCATGTTTTCATGAGCATACAGAGGATGTTGTCATCAGAATCACAATGGGGTGAGTCTATATATTTATGCTTCAATTTTACTACAATATATGCTGCATGCTAATTAATTACAACAAAATTAATTTATAATAGTATATAATTAAATTTTATTTTATGGGCCAGGGTTTTAGTTCAGATCATATGCAGCTACGTGACTCTTCCTCTATATGCCCTTGTAACACAGGTGAAATTCATTGATACATGAATTTTATATCTTTTCTCAAAATGCTTTTCAATTAACATTATATGAGAAATCACTAATTGTTATTATAGATGGGCTCTACGATGAAACCAACGATATTCAACGATGAAGTGAGAACTGCTATACGCAAATGGCACCACAACGCAAGAAAACACATAAAAGAAAACAAGAAATCGGGCCACACGACCCCAATGTCAAATAGGCCTGGGATGCCATCGGTTGGCCATAACTTGTCCCCGCTTCACCTCTTAAGTCACTACCAAAACAACATTGATAGCCTCAACGCATCCCCAACAAGATCAAACTCGAATAATGAAAGTTGGGACATCGTTGCTATGGATCAAGTCCAAGTCCAAGTCCAGGAGTTTGGTTCGTCATCACAATTGGCATTGCGTTCTGATGCTATTATTGAAAATCAAGACGAGATGGCAAATGAAGTTCAAAAGGATTTTTCATTCGACAAAAGACCCAACATATATGATCAACAAGTTAACGAGTACCAAGGAACATTTGAAATTCAATAAATGAATTATTAATCTTTTTAAGTGAATCACCATAGACAATACACAACAAAAGTGTTACGTGTATATTGTGTATAAAACTTTAGTGATACATTAGTTTGTTGATACTTCTTTGGTAAATCATTAGGTGTTACAAATGCAATTAAAAAGTATGTTTAGACATATTTGAATAACGAAGATAATGTGTTTTAATTAGTTTTTTTTTTTGTTTCAGTAGTATAGCATATGGTTATAAAGTGATGCTTACGTTGAATGATTTGTGATCATGTGAGACCAGACTGTTTTCGTGAGACGCATGAGACAACTTTTTTCCACTTGAAACTTCACAGCAAAACGCTATGAAGTTTAAGTGACGAAAACAGTCTGATCTCACGTGAACCGAATCCGATATAGAATTTTGTATCGTTGATATTTTGAATACTACGTGTTTATTTAATTTTCATCTACAGGGTTTCATTTACTATAATTAAAAACTAATTCTAATTATCGGTATGGTTTTGAATAAAAAATAAAAATATCCTGTACAAGTAAGCCTACAAACTCATTTAGTTAACAATAACATTTTAACCCAAATTTAATGCATTAAACCAATGCTTAAATGGAATTTTCAGTACGTTAATTAATAGTTACAACTTACAAATATAAACAAAATATAATAGCATACCAGCGATAATAAAGCCATTGGCACAATTAGAAGCCTTTATCAGATGTTTACCCGGTAAGCGTTTATCGTATTATCTACCTTTGCCAAATTGATACGACAAAAACCGATAACTTACCTGGTAAAATACAAAACAAAGAACGATAGTCTTACCCAGTAAACAAAAATAGATGACTCATACCGATAAACGTTTATCCGGTAAGATTACCACATAAGTCGTCATTTTGATCACCAAAAATCTTACGAGTAAGGTTAATGACAATTAGTGGTAAACACCTACCATATTAATTAGTCAAAATAATTCGAAACAAAAAAAAAATCAAACATTCATTGACCACTAATATAAGGTAGCAATTACATATTGCTAGTCTAAACATCCACCGATTATAGAAAAGAATATTAAGTACCGTTGTACGATGATTTTAATAGAATATATATCAATTCGGGGACTTCAAAAAATTCTAATGAATTTGTACATTTAATTTTACCTTGGCTGGTAGTCCATGGCAGGACCGAAGTTAAAACCAACTGGAGCCATCATGTTGGAAGGCATGATCTCGATATTCGGAATGTGATTTGATACTTGACCCATATCCAACATGTTCGGACCCAACAACGCCGGAGCCTTCTTGATCATCATCAGTTCATCGGCTCTAACTAGAACCTTCCTCTTTAACTCAACCAACGACGATAGATATTGCTGCAACTCCTCCAACTCCAACTCGTCAATGGTTTCATCGTACCACGCTAATCCACTGCCGCCGTTCACCATTTTGGATTCTTGAATCACTTCCTTCCGTTTCTTCTCCGCCTCCAACTCCTTCGAAACCTCCACGTAGTGTTGGTTGAATTCTTTCACCATTAGTGGCTTTTGAGATGATGAAGTACCATCGGATGTTGATCCAGTGGCGGCGGCGGGGGTGGAGAGGTAGCGGTCGATAAGGGCGTCGGCGGTGGGGTGACCGAATGCGAAAACCCGGCCACCGGGGGAGTTGACGAGGATGGCGATTTGGGCTCCGGTCAATATGCAAAGCTCGCTGGCTTTTTTGAAAAGGCCGGCACGGCGCTTCGAGAATGTGACTTGACGGTTGTTTACTTCTTCTATTCTCTTGATTTCGATCTTTTTCCGGCCTTGCGACGCCTTCTTTTTCATGTTATTGCCGCCAACGGCGTTTGTTTCGATCATGGTGACGATGATGAATTGATGATTGGCGGTGGCGATTCTTGAAGTAATGGAGGGTTGTAAATGGGTGTGAGATTTATTAATAGTTTAACGTCAAATTAACAAGATTTGTTTTAGGGAAATCTCGAAAATTTGGGAGATTTTGTTTTAAATTTGGAAATGGTTTTCTAAGGTCAAACTTCCGTAAAACCCTTCAAAGAAATCTTGTTTCTTGTATTGATTAGGTAACAAAAGAATACTCGAGTAATGTAGTAACATAAATTTTAATTTTAATTTTAATTTCTAGTTTTTATTCTGTCTTTATCGATGTAATATGATTTTATGTGGTTTTGAAAAAACAATAATTTTTTTTTTATTTTTGAATTAAAATATAAATTTGAAGATAACATAAAAATTTGTTAAAAAATGAAACGAAAATACTATCAAATTAACTATTTAATAGTTCTTGTTTTTTTATGTAACTTCTCTAATTTAATTTTTTATTCTAATTTAATTTAGATTTAATAACAAAGTAATATATTTTTTATTTGATAATATAATTTTTTATAAAGACAATAATTAAAAATTCTGTTAGAAAACTCAATGATTATCTTAATTATATTTTAGATTTTTCATATTTAAAATGAATGTTTATCCTGTATTTGATTATATTTATTAACAGTTAGTTACACGAATTTAAAAATTGAGGTTTAATAAGTTGTAATTACGTAAAATTACTTGTAATTTTAAATTTTAACTAATATTTATCAATAAACAGTATTTCATACATAATAAATGATTTTTAAGAGTTTTTGTCAAATAATTTATAATATAGTATAGATTAATTTTGGTTTAATAATATAATAATTTTATAAAGATTTTAACTAAATAGAAGTCAATGATTATCTTAATTATATTGTAGGTTTTCTATCTTTAAAATTGATGTTTATTCTATATTTGATTATATTTATTAATATTTAGTTATACGAATTTAAAAATAGAGCTTTAATAAGTTGTACTTACGTAAAATTATTTGTAATCTTAAACTTTAATAATATGCATCAATAAACAGTATTTCATGCATAAAAAATGGTTTTTAAAAGTTTTTGTCAATTACTTTATAATATAATATAGATACAATTCTTTTTGAATTAATCACATACTTTTTTGAATTTTTAATGCAATATTTTGTAATATACGAATCTTTTTAGATTTGATAGAATCAATTTAATTACATACACCGATACAACTTACCTTCCAAAAAGATATTTTTTAAAATTCAGATTTTAAAGTATATTTGTTCTTCAATAATTCTATGAAATGCAAAAAATAGGAGTATTTTATTCCCACTAATAAACAAATGCTTAATTATGAGAAATAAATCATTTATTAAATGTAGTAACTTTTTTTAATTATATAACTAATACCTTAAGCTTTAAAATGAAAAAAATATTTTGTATTTTGATTTACTAAAAAAGTACTTGCGTAATATTCATTTTAATGTTTCGTTTTATTTTTCGTCTATGTTGATATAATATTGTTTATATGATTTTGAGAAAGATAATATTTTTACTTTTGAATAAAAAATAAATTTGAAGGCATTATAAAATATTGAAAAAGTATATCGATATTAATTTCAAATTAACCATTTAAAAGTTCTCAATTTTTTGTACAATTTTTAATTCAACTTTTTGTTATACTTTAATTTAAGTCAAAAAAAAGTAACTTTTTTGGTTTAACAATAAATTTTTTATAAAGATAATGATTATGTTATAACTCAATAATTATCTTAATTATATTTTAGATTTTTTATATTTAAAATGAGAGATTTATCTTGTATTTACTTATGTTTATCTGCAGTTAGTTATATGAATTAAAAAAATGAAGTTTTAATAAGTTATACCTACGTACAATTTACTTGTAATCTTAAATTTTAAATAATGTGCATTAATACATAATTCTTCATGCATAAAGAATGATTTTTAAGAGAATGAAACTAGCTACACAATTTCCTCTTCATGTATGATTACCTGATGTGATGGAAGGGCCGACGACCATCCATTTTTTTTATATGAGACTACAGTTTGAATCAGAACGAAATACTAACAAATTTTCAAATCATTAATCTAAATTCAAAGAGTCAAAATGTTTGAATTCTTTTACTTTTCTTTTTGCATTCCTTAATAAAAATATTTATAAAATAAAGAGTGGACTACAGATTTGGTCCTTATGGTTTAACAAAAGTTATGATTAGCGTCTATAAACTCGAAAAATTATGGACTTAATTCCTATGGTTGTCATTTTTTATGACTACAGTCCCTCTCATTAACTTTGTTAACGGTAACTCCGTTTAACTTAGGAGCATTTAAGTCTTTTTGCATTTTTCTCATATATACTATTATAAACTTCAAAAGTAAATTATATTAAATTTAATTATTTTATTTTATTTCATATTATATATTTAATAATGTTATTTGAGTCTTTACATTTGTCTCATATGTTTTAACTTCCAAGTTCAACATCACCCACCTTTTTCTTTGCATCCAGCCACACCACCAAAGGAAAATCATGAAAAATGAGTGTTTGATTTATATTCATCGTTTTGATTTTTGTGTTTTTAGTTCATGATTTATCTTACGTTAGTTTTCAAGAACTTTAATAAATATGTTTCTTAAATAGCAACAAGAAATTTGAACAAATTAAACAACAAAGAAAACCATACCAAACTTGGAAATTAAAATCCAGAATATCCTCATAATTTGGAAAAGGGGGCAACTTTCTTTTAGATCAGAACCCTAAGTGTGTTTTCGTTTGAAAAGTTTATACATATAGGACTACATCTACATTGAATATGGCAACACCCTCCCCTAAAACAATAGAACAATGTTACCATATATATATATATATATATATATATATAAACTTGGGATCATGTGAGATCAATGGTTTTTTGTGAGACCTGTAAGACCAATTCTCAATCCTTGGATTAGATTTACAATCGTCAAATCTGAACATTTATAAACGCCACAAGACTTCTCACTAATTACGAAATTGTCACCTTGCAACTTTGCAACCATTAGATCATTAATTCATAAATTTGATCAATGAACATAAATTGGTCTTACGGGTCTCACATTAAAACATATGAGAAAATTGAAGAAGACTCCAATAAAATAATTAAATACATATAATATAACTATAAAATAAATTAATTCAATATAATATAATTTACTTTTCAAAATTTTAATATCGCATAAGGAAAAAATGTAGGACTCAAATGTCATTAAGTTAACGGAGTCACCATTAATATCGTTAGTGAGAGGGACGCTAGTCATAACAAAATGAAAACCACAAGGATCAAATCCATACTTTTTTGAGTTTAGGGATGCAAATCATAATTTTTATTAAACTATAGGGACCAAATTCGTAATTCACTCTTAAATAAATATATTCATACTTTCAAACCTGTATTAATCCAAACAAAACAAGGATAAAAAGAATCGAGAAGTATAGAAAAACAATAAAGTTTTTATTATATAACACAATAAAGTTTAAATGGTAATTTGGGCTTTTGAGGGGGAATTAAGTCATTATTTTATATAAAATTAAATACTTTTTATTAATTTTATTTTCACTTATTAATATTTAATACCCCAAATCAAACACTTGTTTCTAAACTTTTTAAATTAAAAACTATCGAATTTTCTTATTTTAAATGATTATATCACTTAGCATTTAATAAACCATCGACATTTAAAAACTGGTTATGTACATCTGTTTAAACCAAAAAAACCTAAATTAATTTACAGTTCTCAAACCCTGAACCATTCAAATCCCTCCCCACCTTTCTTGGCCCCATCATCATCCACTCCCATCACCGTCGTTGACCCCTACCATCTATCATTGATCTCCCATTTTTTGATCGTTTCTTTTTTTGGTTTTCGATTCCCTCTTTTTTATGTCCATACGTACTTCATTAAATTGTTGTAAAAGAAGGATAATTGAAAGAAAAAAACATATCAAAAAGAGGGAGATCGATGCCATAGGACAACGACAACGATCAACGGTATGGAGAATGAACAACGATGTAGGTTTAGAAACTGTAAAACTTATTGTTTTTTTTTTATTTTAAAACATTCTTAACTGATTACGGTAGTTTTTGCATTAAAAGAATGTATGCAACAATTTTTAAAAATTCAAATGATATATTTATTTAAAAAAAAATATTCAGAAATTTAATCATTTAAAATAAAACAATTATTAATTTATTTATTATAAAAAATTATAGAACTTAATGATATATAATGGAAAAAGTAAACCGCATTAATCTGTTTATAAATAAAGTGCTTTGTTTGGGACGTAAACGATGTCAATTAGTGAGATAGATTTTTTGTTATTCCATGGTGATTTGACAAAAAAATAATGTAATTAATATGTAAATATAAGATCGATGTATTTTAATTTTAATTTTAATTTTAATTCCGTAGTGATTTGGGAAAAAATTAATGTAATCCGTATATATTTATTGATTATTTTATTCATTTTTACTTGATTTTTGAGGGGAAAAACCCCCATTTTTGGATACTAAATGTTGTAATAACCTCAGAAGAACGATGGGAAAAAAATCGATTAGAGGTAGAAATTTTCAAATAAAAACGTGAGGGGTTTGTAGTGTAAGTTTTCAAATCCAAGTAACGAAACCGATGGTCAAGGATGCTAATGGGTTGTTTTGATCGGGTTGAAATAATTTGAATAATCAAACTCAATGTTTGTGTTTTGAAAGATTTCAACCCAACACAAATCAAAGTGCATCGATTGGTTGAGTTAGGGGCCGTTTACCAAACACTTATCAGGTAAGCGCTTACCAGTAAATTTAACATTATCATTTACTTACCGGATAAGATTTTAATTCACCAAAACAGTATCGTATGCAACAATTTACCCGGTAAGCGCTTACCGTGGTAAGAGTCGTCAACTTCACTTACCGGGTAAGACTCTTGGTCCTTGTCTCGCTCTTACCGTGTAAGATTCTTGATCTTTACCATATTCATCCGGTAAGGTTAAATGACTTGGTGTTCACAAACTCGATAAGTGTTTGGTAAACGGCCCCTTAGTTGGGTTGATTGGATTCGTACTTTGATACATGAAAATAGTCTACTAACTTTGAATATGTTGTTTTTTCTACTCATAATTTATTTTTCATCATTAATTATTTGGTACAACTTATTCATACTTTTTAAATCCTAAAGTATATTACATTTAACTACTTTTCTCAATTTGCGTTTATATTTTCAAATTTAGTGAATATATATACGAATGAGTTATATATATATGGAGAAGAGATTGAAATGATATGTATATGAAGAGGGTATCTCATAATGTAATTTTTGAATGTACATATTAATATATACTTAATAATCATATTAAATCTAAAAAATGAAAGGATATTGAGTTCATCAGGTTGAGTTGAGTTCAAATAATTGTAACTAATTCAAATACATACCTACAGTTTGAAAATTTTACGACTCAATTAAACATCAAATTACTTTAAATTGAGTTATTTCGCATTGCGTTGACGGGATTGGTCAAATTGTTCGGATTTTTATTGCTTTTCATTTATTAAATTTTATTAAAAAGTATTATTATATTAAAAATCAAAATAAACTAAACGATATTGATATTACAAATTCAAAAAATAAATAAATATAGGTTTTTTGAAAATACATTTTGAACCATAGATTTTTTATAATATATTTTTTTCATCTGAAGTTTAAAGTCTAATTTTCACCTCTATATATTATTATAAAGCTAATAATCGTGTGAGAATAAGAGTTAATGTGAGAAGAGATCTCCATCCTTGAATGCACATCATGATGAGATGCACCGAAATGCACCAATGATCTCATCCTAATGTATATCTAAAGTTGGAGATCCCTTATTATGTTTTCATCTTAACTCTCTTTTTCACCGTCATAATCCAAGTATATAATTTGGATATTTCTATTAACCTCATTTAGGGGTTGTTCGGTTCGTTTTCTGTTAAGACATTTATAGATATAACTGTTTGTATTGATATAGTTGTCTGTATATTAACAGATAAGTTGTTGTTCGGTTATTGTGCTGAATAAACATTCTGAATGTCAAAAATGACCATTTTACCTCCAGTCTTTATTTTTGTTGAATAAAACAACAGTTTGATGAAAATGTTGAATCAATGACTTATAGTTATAAAAAAATATCAATTTAAAAGTTTTTTTTAAATAAAAACAACTTGATTAACATAATTATGAGTTAAATGTTATAATCAAAACAACATTAATAAGTCATTATAATAAAAACTCAAGTCAACTTTTTGTCGGTTTTCGTAAGTCAATTTGCAATATAGCACATGGATTTGTAGTAGTAGATTTGCAATATAGTAAATGGAATTTCAAGCAAATGGATCTTTAAATCAGAACTCAACTACTCAAATACTAAACGTCTAAAAATACCTCCTTGCTGCTACTGCTTGGGTCTCAGGCGAACAACGTTCGCCTGTGGCGGAGTTCAGGCGATGACGTTTGTTGCTGCTAGGAGGGTGAAGGGAGACGGCTGACAAGAGGGGTTTGACAATTGAAATCGATGCTTATGTGTTCTGTTTGACTGATGAGTTTGAAAATGTACGGGTGGTTGTGGCGATGGTGGTCGGAGGCAGAGGGAGTTGTGACTCGTTACAGCGAATGGATTGTTGAATAAATGGTTCAATAAGTGGATGAGTCCATATGACTCCACTTTTCTGGCTGACTGATTAAGCCATCGGCTGACCGAATAAGTCAGAAGCGAACAATAATATATGGCTGACCGAATAAGCCATACATGCTTAACAACTCATTAAGCCATTACCGAACAACCCCTTACTTATGAAATACAAATAAATTAACGTAATTACCGGCTAACTTAATGATAAAAAAATATGGTTTTGGTTTCGGTTAACACCATGATATAAAATATTTATCTTTTATCTTTTTATCTACAACACTTAAAGAGAACCAACATTGCTCACATATCTCATATTAACTTTTTGTTTGATTAATTTCAATCGACAAAATAAATTTAAAATGTTCACGTCCTTTTAAATTAGAATTCTAGCTACGGTTTCAAATGGAATTTACCAAAATCGAACGTCCACGGATGCGGGTTGGACTTGATGTACGATTCAAGATAAAAAAAACAAGTAGAATGCTTTTTAATTAAACATCAAAATTAACTATTGCAAAACGAAAATTCAGAAGATTTTGTTTGGATTTTTTTTAAGAAATAAAACAGGGACAATTTTGTATTTTCCATAGCCCAAGGAACCAAAACCCAGTTGTACGAACCCAAAACAATCAAAAGAATTTCGTTTGAATATCTGCGCAAAATAATTCAAGAAATTAAATATTTTATTCAAAAGATTTTAAAAAAACCAGTTTTAAATGAAAATTTTAAAATTAATTATAGAATGTATCAATATCAAATTCCAAACAAAATAATTATAATTATAATTAATTAATTATTTTCTATGACCATTATATGATAGTATCAATTCATGTGACACATTTTTTAAAGGCAAAAACATATAATAAGAAAAAACCAACAAAATTACATAAAAAAGGAGCCAACTGCAAGGTGCAATAACCCACTAAATAAAGAAAATAGATTAGAAAAGAGTAGAAGCTAAAAAAACCAAGAAGACTATAAAAAACGACAAATGACCTAACTACAATTGAATCGACAGAGAGAAACAAGAGCTCGTTTGGCACATTCATAAGGAAATAATGTAAGACTCAACATCGGTTGTGAACATGAATTAAGGTTGATTTATAAGGGACTGAATATCTCTTTTATAATATGTGTTTAAAATCGTGAGTACAGTTGTGAACAAAACGAATAATATTTGATACAATTGGCATGCAATGTTATAGATACGAAATAACTCGATCGTGGATCTAACCCTACTCAACATGCTATTTATTCATTGGTAATTCAAGATTTGCTCAAAACATTATAAAACATATTCACATGCATACCCTCTTCAATTAGATTTGTATCACCATTTTACAAATTTCAAAGAGTATCTTTAACAGATTTTAAAAAATAAATAAAATATGAAAGATGGTAAAAGTTTCCAAATTTTAGGAACTCCTTAAAATTGAATGTTTATGAAACATAAATAATTTTTATTATTCATAACATCCTTAAAACTAAATCTTCTGGAGAGAGATGTAAATTTTTTTATTTAATGCACTGAATATTTTAATTATACAATTAATGTTATAAGGTCTAAAATTGAAATTGTAATTTTTTTTAGAGATTTTGATTTTTGATTCCTCATTTTAGAGAATCTGTTGGAGATGCTCTAACGTCCCAACTCCCAAAACAATAAAATTGTAATGGAAATATATTTGTTTTCCTCCTCTAAACTTCTGACTTTTTTAACCATACATTTTAAATATTGTCTTAAACTATTAATTCAATTGAGGATCAAAACCTATTAAAAGTATATACATACATATACATATATATATATATATATGTGTGTGTGTGTGCATGTTTAATATTAGTATATATATATATATATATATATATATATATATATATATACTATAAGATTATTGATATGAATCATATGATATAACATCTTAAAACGAGAGAAAACAAGCTAAAAAATGGAATCATTGGTCCAATGGATGTGAAAGAATATGAAAGACAAAGATATGGGTGAACAACCAAAGTCTAAGGACCCAGTAAGAGACAAAAGCAATACATTTAGATAACGTGCAATCTAGAAAGCTATGGAAGATGATGGTAACGTTTGGGAAGGTGCAACTGGTTGAGGGAACAAATGGTAGAAACTAAGCATTACTCTTGATTGCTCCAAATTTGTGCAACAGATTTATGCTCCAAGCTCATGTTTAAAAGCATGACTAGAAACAAAAAAAAATGTTGCTCAGTCTTATAGCACGAAAAATGGTGTCGAAAGGAAGCCATAAAACAATGTTTAATTCTATATTTAAAAGGTCACTCGAGTGTTTTTGATAAAACTAGTACATATATTATGTGGAATTGATATAAGTTAGACATGTGTGTCATCAAGGAACGTGTTCCACGAGAGAATTTAGGAAAAGATCAAGAGGTAACACAAGTTGAGGAATGGAATGGGTTAAAAAGCGCATTTTTAAGATTACAAAAGTATGATAATTAATATCGTTTAAAAACTTCCAATGCAAAAAAAAATGAGTTAGGAATAAAAATCCCCTTTGTGGCTACGGAGGTTTGAATGCGGCGACTCCGGGCTATCTGAAAAACAGGTGGTCGTCATGAGATTAGTCAGTTCGCATAACGGGTTAGATATCCAGGTTAATAAAAAAATTAAACGAGCTGGAAATGAGGATGGATGGTGGTAATTGGTAAATGTGATTGGAACAAGTAGAGTTGAAACGGGAAGTTGTTAGGACAAAACGGGTAGCATGCAACAAGTCGTGGTGACCTAACCAGGGGCAGGACCTGTGTTTGATTTGAAATTAATTGATTATAAAAAAGGAGGTAGGGAGGGTAGAAAAGACATTTGATTAGGTGATGGGTGAGGGCGGGCCAATGGATCTAATCCTATGCAAATCACGGGCTTGCTGAAAACAATGACTACTCAAACTCACGTTCAAATCGCCAACAATTCCCTCCCCCACCACGTTTCCATCCATTTACACATTTCATTTACATTTCTTAATCTTTATTATTTCATTTCTTAATTATAAATATATCGTTAAATTAAATTAACTTTTATTTATTTATTTATTATAAGTTATAATCTTAAAATAAACCAAACATGACGTCCCCATCCGTAATTTCGTCACATAACAATAAATGCGTAATCCACCTGATCAACAAAAAAGGTCTACAAAAGCCCTTTCATCTTTTCAGATCCATTTACACAATTTCTCTTTTTTATTAAACATTTTTTATATTATTAAATTATATATTAACGATTAAATATTTTTATTAATTACATGGCAATAAAACACTTTATTAATTTTTAAAATAATTAAAATTTTATTTTAACATTCACGTTACTTATACAATATTTAGTACTCAATTTAAGTAACTTGAATAAACAGTTTTTTTAACCATTTAAATAGTTTAACAAGTAATAAAACACATTGAAATATATACTAATTGATCCGAATAATTAGTACAAGGGAACGAGTGATAAGACAATTTTGATAAACAAAATAATTATATTTCATATACAAAACATGTCTTAGGTTCGATCTAAGACGTCTACTCGTCTTAACTGCTGAGTGAACTAAAAATACCTCGTCACATAAATAAAGCATTGTATATGGGTTTTTAGAGAACACGATTAATGTATTTTTTGCTTAAATAAAAAATTATATCTTGATAATAACTCAGAAATAAATAGATTAAAAATATTTATACGTCTTGTCCTTTTTTGTAATAAAAAATGTTTGAAAAATAAGAGTTGGGAGTAAAAGTCAAAAGTTACTCACGGAGAAGGTATCAATTATGCAAAGAGAGATATGTGGTCCACTTGAGTCTATGGCTGACCGACTTTACATACAACCCGTGTAACTTCATTCTCTCTCTCTCTCCTTCACTGGTTTTTTAGTGTGTGTGTTACTGTGTGAAAATATTCTCTTCTTCATCCATCTCCACTTCCCATCATCTATCAAGATTCAAACCAAAACAACATCTATTTGAGACTAGATTGTAATTTATCCAAGAAAACCTGAATCTTTTTACAGATATCCCTAAACCACCTGGTTCTTTTTATGGGGTTTCATCATCTCTTTAATTGAAGAACACTCAATGAATCACAGTCATGCATCATCTTCTTCATCTTCATCCATATATCTATTTTTAGTAGCTTCTGCTTGTGTTAGCATCTTATAAGTCAAAATAAGCTGATCGAAAATGATGTCTGGTGATGGGTTTTCATCACCTCCTCCTTCCCTCACAGCTTTGGTCCATGACCCTGTAACAAAACCTAACCCTAATTCTGCGAATTCAGCTAAGCGAAAACGTAGTCTGCCTGGCACACCAGGTAATTAAACTCCAGCAGTTCAATTCTCCAATTTGTTTTATGTTGAATTCTTCGTTTTTTTTTTTTTTGTTTAATTGATGAGTTTATAGATCCAGATGCAGAAGTGATAGCGTTATCACCAAAGTCTCTGATGGCGACGAACCGATTCATGTGTGAGATATGCAACAAGGGTTTTCAGAGAGATCAGAATTTACAGCTTCATAGAAGAGGACACAATCTGCCATGGAAGCTTAAGCAAAGAAATAAACAAGAAGTTGTGAGGAAGAAGGTTTACATATGCCCAGAAAAAAGCTGTGTTCATCATGACCCTTCTCGAGCTCTCGGAGATCTCACCGGAGTTAAGAAGCATTTTAGCAGGAAACATGGCGAAAAGAAATGGAAGTGTGAGAAGTGTTCGAAGAAGTATGCAGTTCTGTCGGATTGGAAGGCTCATAGCAAGATTTGTGGTACCAGAGAGTACAAGTGTGATTGCGGAACACTCTTTTCCAGGTATAAATTCAAGTTCCAACGATTAGATTTGGTTGATATTAATTGGAAAAGATGAATGAAATTTGCATGTGTATAAATAATACAGGAAAGATAGCTTTGTAACGCATAGAGCATTTTGTGATGCAATTTCGGAAGAACACTCAGGAATGGCGTCGTTTCCGATGGTTCAAACCACCACGAATCTCAATTTCCAAAGAGATTTGATGATGATGAACGGCGGTGATAGGATTGGGAACCCAAGGTTACCGGCGATTTTTTGTGGTGGTGGCGAGTTAGCAAAAAGTCCAGACGGAAACGAGATGAAACCCAGATTACCAATTTGGCTGCACCACCATGCCAATAATCCACTCGACAACTCTACAACCAATTCGTTGTTTTTGGGGTCATCAAGCTCCAACGACAACAATGGCGGCATATTGTCGTCAGAAATGGTGCAGTGGCTGAGTAGAAGCCAAGAAGCAGTTCAAACTTTTACAGAACTGCCACAAGGCTTATCCTTAGAAGAGGAAGAGAACAACAAAGAGGAAATGCAGTTGAATTCGTTGTATAATTATGGTGGTTGTCCTAATTACCCGCCACCACCTCCGCCACATTTATCGGCCACCGCCCTTTTACAGAAGGCGTCTCAAATTGGATCCACGAGAAGTACCAACTCCGGCGGGTTTGGGTTTATGAGCACTACTAAGCTCTCCGAGCTTACTTCTTTGAACCAAACCAGAAACAATGGCGGCTCCCAAGCGGAGAACTTGAGAGGTGAAATGATGAACGGCGATGGATTGACGATGATGATGATGGCGGGATTGAATAAGAAAACCGGCGAGGGGAATTTAACCAGAGATTTTCTTGGCGTGGAAGGGTACGAGAGACGAGCATTTAGTTTGCAACAAGAGCTGATCAAGTTCACTTGTTCGAACAACGATTCCAGCATAGGTTTCAGTGGCAGTCAATGAGAGGTGTAGTAGTAGTGTAGTAGTACTACTGCTTTTAAAAGAATATGTGTTTGGGATGATAAAAGTGAGATTGGCAAATCAATCAGTCCTATGAATTGTCAGAGTGCCCAGTGAGGAGAATACGACCAATCCATTTGGTCCGTATGATCCCACTCGCTTTGGTCTGGTCCGGTCCGGTCTGATCAAGCTACGATTTAATCGTCATTTTTTATGATGAATAATCGATGATGGTCGATTTATCTAAGGAGAAGGGAGACAATAATGTGATGGGCGTATGCATGATTAATCGTGAAATGTGGAGAAGGGAGACTAATGTGGTGGGCGTATTCATGATGAATAGTTGATGATGGTCGATTTTTCGATGGTTTTATGATTTGCATTGCATGATTAATTGTGAAATGTCATTGATCTATTTAATCATCTGTAACAGATTTATCAAAATTTTCTCTAAAATGGAGAATATATATATTCATCTTCCACAGGTTTCCTATTTTGGAGAATCCAACATTGTTTACGATATTAAAGAAAATGTATTCATCTATTAAAATATTATTTCTCTTTATAAATATTTATTTTTAAAGTTTTTTATTGTTGGTCTTATTTGATAATCATTTTTTTCATTTTGGAGATAATTTAGAAAAACTGTTGAAGCAAAATATTGACGCAAAATCCCTATTTTCTCTATTTTGAAGAAGCTCTTATAATAACGTATACCAAGGAGTTACAAAATGAGATTTTTGGGAGGTATGATGAATGTCATGTAAACAAATGTTGTTAAATTATGTTCTTCAATATATATAAGAAGGCATAGGTTAATATCACTCCTCGCGAAGTTGTCTTTAAAAATCACACAGTAATAAATTGTTCAGGTGTTTTTAATCTGTACATATTTTCAATTTGGCTCTATATGTACGTATGTGAGACCATATTGAAATCGTTGATCGATTTGTTCAAAACTGATAGCTTACAAATGAAAATTGTTTAAATTGTTACTTATTTTGTAGGCGAAATAATGTATTAATTAGAAGATAGAACAAACAATTGATGTATTTTATTTAATAGTATTGGTACAATATGAAATAGACATGTGAACAAAGACGTGCGATTGTTTTTTTTGTCATTTTATTCTTCAAATTTCGTATGTGAAACTTGTACTCAAGGGTGTGTTTGGTGTCCAAACAGGATATGACAGGACATGACAGAACATAACAACTGTTCAACATTTGGTAAGATAAAACTGGATAGAACAAAACAAGTCAAATGACCAATTTACCCCTGATGAGTTGTTTATTTTAATTAATTTATGTAATTTATTAAATTATAATAGATTAATTATTTTTTATAACAAAATATATCATTTGAAGTTTTCGTCAAAACAATTAAATTGACACCAAATAAAAAGTTTATGTAGTTTTCTATTTTTATTTTTATCTCTTTTCTACATTATTTTTTATTAATAATATATAATAAATAATATAAATTATTAAAAATATAGAAACCGTATAAAAATAATATTTTGAGAACATTCAAATGAAAGTTTAAGAAAAACATAAAATACAATAAATAAAATTTAAAAAATGAATAAAATGTAAAAAAAAGACCTATTTAATGTTTTAGAAGATAATTAAGTTTTATTTTGAGGTTATATTGGTAAAATATAAGTCTATCTCATTTTGTTCCACCATGTTCCATGGGGTAGGGTGGAACAGGTCTGTTCCACTTTGTTCCACTATGTTCTTGTCTGTTTCACATAAAATTTATGCCAAACATGGGACAGTGATCTCTGTCCTATTCTGTCATGTCCCTATCCAGTATATCAAACGCACCCCAAAAGCACATGATCGTAAAATTGGTCTATGACTCATTCAAGCATAATATATTTTTAGATTTTATATTTATAAAAATGATATCTTTTATTTTCTTTCTATTTAAAAAAAATGAAAAATTAATTAATTTCTTTTAAGAACAAATACAAAAATTCAATAACATTGGATAGAAAGGTTGCGAATGAATACAAAATTGAGAAATAAATTTCCAAAATGTTTTAGAAAAAGTGATGATGAAAAACCGGAATTTCATTCAATCTTATGGGTACATGTTTTCAAATGACAAAATGGACGACAGATTACAAAGGTCGCAGCAATTATTCAAAAAGCACGCAACACACCATATCACTCTACCCTCTTAATCACAATCACCCAATAAACAAATCATGCTAAAGAACGGACCCACATCTATTAAATTGCCGACGTGGCATCATCTCCACCGTCTATTGTCACAAATAAAACATAGCGATGAAAGCAATCGCTCCCCCCATTAACCCATGCAAATCACGACGCAAATCAACTGCATCGGAGGAGTTGGCACTAGCACTATCGTCGCTAGGAGACTGACTATCATCGTCTTTGTCCTTTTTCTTATCATTTCCAGATTCAGGTGCTGGCGCGGCTGCCGGAGCCGGCGGACCAAACAAGCTCATGGGTAGCAGCACCTTGTCCACCTGATAAACAGCAAGTGAACCGTCTGAGTAGATTGCATTCGCCACCGTGGCACTAACAACGCCGGTGGTCAGATTCACCTGGTTGCCGGAAGTCGTAATGTCCAACGGAAACTTATAGGCGGTACTATCCCCGGCCTGTGTTCTCAACGGATTACTGAGGGTTTGGAACTGTGACATGGAGATGAAGGTGGGGATGACATGGAACTGAACCAATTCATCCTTTTGTTGGTCGGAAAGAGAGTTGAGGGTTCCGGCACTGAGGCTGGAGAAGGCGTTATCAGGTGGTGCGAATACAGTCATTCCCTGTTTGGAGTTGTTGAGTTGGGTATTGATTTGATCACCCACTTTGGTTATTTCAAAGAGGCGGATTAGGGTGGTGAATTGGCCGGCTTTTTCCAAGATTTTGGTGATGTTGGTGGGGCCTGGTGGTCCGGGAGCCGGTGCTAGTGACTGAGCTACGGTGGTGGTGATGGTGGTGCATTGGAGGATGATGAGTAGTAGCAAGAATTGTAATGACAGAAAATGGGACACCATTTTGTTTTCTAGATCGATCTTGGTGTGGAAATTAAGAAAAAGAATGGGAATGAATGAGCGAGTTATGTGGGAATGGAGGTAGGGTTTATATATATGGAGAGGGGGTGGCGCAGGGTAGGGTAGGGTGGGGTGGGGAGGTTGAGAGTGGTGTAATTGTTTGGTGAGATGGGGCTGTTATAGTTGGAGGTGTTTAAAAACTTAAGTTGGTGATAGGTTGCAATTTTAGTTAAAATTGTAGTTTCAAATTTCTATATTTTGATACAATTAATTTCAGTTGTAATGCTTGTATTTTTAATATAAATATAACAATCTAAACCATAAGATTGGTTCCTGATTGGTTTGAGCTTGGTTCTAAAGGTCAAAAGTACCAGGAAGTCTCAGGTTCAAATCAAAGGAAGAATACAAATCCCCTTGTGGCCACGGAGGTTCAAATGCGGTGACTCCGGGCTATCTGCAAAACAGGTGGTCGTCCTGGGATTAGTCGGCTCGCATAGCGGGTTGGATATCCAGGTTAATCAAAAGAAAAAAAATAACAATCTAAAAATCATGAAGATCTATGTATTGTAAAAAGTCATGGCATTTCAGAATGGCTTCTTCTAAACCATCTTGGTTGTCGGACTTGAATCATCGTCTGTTTATACAAGTATATATGTCACCTTTGAAATCAATTGTATCATTTTGTCGATTTAGCGTTCGTAAATTGAAATTGGCTACTTCAATCAGACCATACTATCGATATTTATTTTTATCTCATATTGAATTGATATTTTATTGTCATTCTAATAGTTAGTTTCAAGAAATTATTTTTCAAAAATCCTTATCTTTTTGCTATTTCTATTTTTTTTTTTTTTTTTTGTGGTATGTTTCTTTGGTCTTTGCTTTAGGAAATCATACCATTTTGGGTCTAAAATTCTGTAATTTTATTGATTAAGATTTGCATATTGGGACATAACTAAAAAAGAAAAAAAACTATGACAAGATTTAGACAATTTAAGAATCTACGGCTCTACCAACTCCTTCACTGCCTCTAGGCATGGGAATGGGTCTCGACCTGTTGGAGAATCCGGCCCACCTTTCTTGGACGGAGATCTTGCTAAATCGAGGATATGGAAGGGACGGGGATCCCCGTTTGTCTCAAACGGGGAATGGGGATGAGTATCGCACTCCACGTCCCATCCCGTATCTATTTTTGGATGTTAGTATTTAATATTTTAGAGATCAAGTCATAATACAATTACTCGATATGATTTTATATTATTTATGACGTCAAATTTTCTTTTGGTTTTAAGTTATTAATTATTATATGATGTTGTGATTTATATTGTATTAAATTAAATTAAATTACTTTTTGATTTTAGAATTCTTAGAAATATGTGAGAATTAAACATATTTGGTCTCTCACATATTTGATTTAAGATAGCTTATATAAACGGGAAAAAAATATCCGTTTCCACGTTGGGGATGGGGATATGATCAAATTCCCCGATGGGGATGGGGATTGAGGTCCCTGCCCCATTCTCATGCCTACTCGCCTATTTAATGGAGCCTAGATGAGCATATGGGTTGCCCCCAAAGTATCGAATACCTAGGTGGTAGATATTGTCTTTGACACCATGTGAAAATATATGAAACCCTCGTATTAACTCTACAAAAGAGCCTTTATGCATAGAAAAGAGGTTTCTATATATATATAGAAGATAAATGGTATGAATCTAGTTGTTGTGAGATCTTAACATCGACAATGAATTCAAAAAACAATGTCACAAGATTAAATTAAGTGTTGCTTGTTCTATGTCGGGTTTTAGTTTTAGTTAAGGGGTATGGTCTTGCTTGTTTCTCCGATATAGTGATGTAAACATTTTGTCTCGATCCATAGCTCTACAATATGTCGTAGTTGAGGCCATGTTTCCTTATATTGCTACATGGTTTTACGTCAATCATTTACAAAAAAACATCGTAGCTAAATAATTTGTAGCCACTTAATTGCATGGAGATCATCGGCATGGTACATAACTTCAAACAAATTCTAATATTCAGATTCATGTTTATATATATATACACACACACACAAGGAGGTTTAAAGAAAGTAACACTTAATTAAGAAAATAAGAGAATAGACATCAACCATCCACTTAATTTAATCAACGGTTGAAAAAAAAAAGATGGGAATTATCGTAATTATAAGGAAATCCGTGTTTTTTTGTTAGAAGATTAATGGTATTCAAAGGTAAAATCGGAAACAAAAAGAATTAATCTTATAAATATATTAATTAGAGGATTAAGTCTCACGAACTATGAGGGACATGATTTGTTCCCATAATTATCCATTCTCTCTCATGTACCTTTTCATCTCAAATGTTTTTTAATCATTTATTCTTAATTCGTTGGTATGTTTGGTAAAATTTGAATAAAAATGTTGAAACATAACCGTTTATTGTTTTGTTTGATATCGATTTCAGGAACAAATTAAGTCGCCATTGTGGAAGTAGGAGCAATACACAAGATGCTAGATGTTACACCAACTTTACGAACAAAATCGCTATTATCTCTTCAAACTATCAACAATCTCTTGAAGGAGATCAATTACAAGGTAGTACAAGTACGTTGATTTTCTGGAATTCAAACCCATCTTTAGCTTTGTTGAGTAACGACGGAAATCCCAACGATGTGATGCAGCTTTTCATTAATTAACTTCGACTGATACCATGTTGTAGACAATAAGGGATATTGGCGATGTGATGCAGGTTCGTTGCGGAAGGATTCGATTTTAGAATCTGCATCAGAGGTGATGGAATGAAGAGTGGTTAATTTTTTTTTTTTGCTAGGTTGATTTTATGATCTAATCTAGGTTGATTGGAGTGTTTGGGTTTATGTTACATCATATTGTATCAAAAACAATTAAATTACATGAAATTGTATTAGTTTGTTTATTCTACATGATTTTTATATTCTTTTTATTTTATATTATTCACATTCATGGTATGTATGTATCTTCTTATGTGTGATATTTAGGGGGTGTTTGAGATTGTTTATTTGAAACAGCTTATGTTTTTCTATAAAAAACACTTATCAACTTATTATAAATAAGAAGGGTTTAAATTTTTTAAAAGCTCCTTATGACCGGTTAGCATTGGTATAAGTTGTTTATCCAAACACTCAAAAATGTTTATTACCGGTGTCACACCGGAATAAGTCAATAAATTGTTTTTATAAGCAATCTTAAACACCCCCTTATATTAAACTTGTTTATGTGTTCTATAATTTATTTAACCCCAAGTGATATTAGTAATAGATTATTCTGTATGTTTTACTCTCTCTATTATCACATGTGATATTAGTAATAAATTCACATGTCTTAGATATGTGATATTGATAATAAGTTTATGTGTACTAGCATTATGTTACGATTTGTAGGTTTCTATGCTCACATGTTTGGTCTCTTATGTGTATTGCATTCAATAAATCACATGTGATATTTAACTTATCACATATGAATAAAAACGTGAAAAAAAAATAAACAGTGGAGAAAAATGACATATGATTCAATATTTGGAATCAAAAAATCGTTTGAAAAAAACTATGAAAAACGTGAAAATATATCAAATATACGCTTGATGATGATGATGCAACTTTGGTTTAGAAACAAATTTGTGGGACGAATATGATTCAAATAATAAAACCGGTTAAGTTGAAAAAAATCAAACAAAATTATATGATAGGATCATGATTATCTCAATTTTAGGGATTGAGTTAATTAATTAAATAATATTATAAATGGAAATTACCCTCATGCCCATAATTATTTATTTTGCTTTTAACTTTAAGTATTCTCTTATTTTAATTATTTGAGTGGTGCATGTCGTATGAACTCGCTTCTCTCTTTCTATGTGGGGGTGGGTGGGGGTGGGGGTTCAAAATGAAAAACCAAACTATTTGTACAAAACGTGAAAATCGTAGATTTCTTTGTTTATTTTAGTGATATTTTTTCATTAAATTGTTTAATATTTTGACATTGTTTTAAATAATTCATTTTTTGATGAGTATGTTTCATATATTTGTGTTTCTATGTAAAAATTAAATTGTTTCATGTATTTCTCGATTTTGATGGAATTTGTTTACTAAAATTAATATAATGAAGATAATAATGTCCATAATTATTTAAAATGAATTATTTGAAACAATTTCATCATATTAAACAATTTCGTGAAAAAAAAAAGTCATTAAAATAAATAATGAAATCGATCGTTTTCATGGTTTGTACAAATAGTTTGGTTTGCAAAATATCCCTCCCCTATATATATATATATATATATATATATATATATATATATATATGTGTGTGTGTGTGTGGGGGGGGGGGGGGTTAGGTTTAGGGAAATTCGTAAAAAATTGAAAATTGATGAACACTCTGATAATTGTTTATCTGGACGGTATACACATGTGCGCACAAGTAATTGTAAGCAATTTGTCGGACATGCATACATGCATAAAAACCAAAAAACAACTTCAATTACCTATATGCACATGTGCATACTCTCTAAATGAACGGTTAACAAGGTGTTTCTCAGTTTTTCATTTTTTAAGGTGTTTCCTTGAACCCCTCTCTCTCTCTCTCTACACACACACACACACACATATATATATATATATATACATATGCAGACATATACACATGTACATACATATGTAGACATACATATGTACATACATATGCATACATATTATGTATATATATATATATATAAAACATATACATATACACATGTACATACATATGCAGACATATACACATGTACACACATATACATACATATTATGTATATGTATGTATGTGTATATATATATATATATAGAGAGAGAGAGAGAGAGGGGGAAGGGGGTTGGGTTGTGAGAATTTTAATTCCTTTTTAGCCAAATGAGAGTTGATTGTGGTAGTTGTTTTATTTGGAAGTGGAGATTAAATTAAAGCACCCACTCATCATGACTCATTAAGCATAAATCAAAATTTTGGTTTGCTTAGAAAGGCAGGAAACAAAAAAGTGAGACATCAAGGTCGCCTCACACATCTTTCTTTCTATTATTAATTCTCATATACACATATTAACATCTAAAGAGTATATTTTAAAATAAGATGTTTATTCTTTATTTGATTAAAAAATGATCATTTTATTATTTTTAACTTGACATCTATATTAATATCTTTTTTTTTTTCATGTTCTTCGGTTCTTTTTTTTTAGGTTATTTATAATTGGGTTCCAGTGAAATCATCCAATTGCATATGTGCTTCATGCAAGAATCCAATATTTTTATTGTAACACGATTGGTTTTATAGGATGTATAGATTATCTAATCGTCCTGATATAATATTTTATAGAACTTAGGTTTATAAGATCAAACTATAAATCGTCATATCTGAAAACGTTACAATAGGTTTATAAGACGTTTTTAGTGTCTTAACAAGTTTTCTAGAACGTTTTTAAAATAAAGTATTCTATTAGCTATTTTACATTTGTATTTATAAGACATCTTTTTTTCAAATATTGTTGAATAAAATAGTTAATATGACACGTCGTTTTAAAAAAGTCAGAAAAAACTTGTTATAACGCCAAAAACTCTAAAAGCGTCCAGTAAACCTGTTATGACACTTTTAGATATGACTTTTTTTGGTTTTGTCCTATAAACTTAGATCATATAAATTATTATTTCTAACATTTTTTTTACATTTTAAGCGTCTTATAAAATCGATTTTTGTTATAGTGTATGCTCTAAATGTTTGACAAGATGAATTTACCGGGTAGTTCATATAGATATTTAAGTGATGACTTTTGTTTCTTATAAGATCTGCACAACACATATTACCTAAGAAATTATAAAAAAAATTTCAGGGTAAATTTATGATTTTTTTCGTTAGATTCTGAACTTAAACAGAATAATTCATTACTTTGTAATGTTGATGGTCTTTTAAACATAATAAATGACGAATAAAGGTAAACATTTTTCTTAAATTAGTTTTTATATGTTAATTTAATTTGTTCATATTGAAGTAGAATATTCAAGTAGTCATAAACTTATAATCTGTATTTCTCTTACTGTATCAACTTGATGAGTTAATCAGTCGTACATATGTCAAAATTGACCCGGAGACCAAAGACAAGGAAAGCCGACCAACTATCATAGTTGCATGCAAGCTCCATCGGGAAAAGAAAAAAAAAAGCACTTCATAGCTTCTCAAATCTAAAATAGTAAGGTTTTATGATATCTTTAAATCAACTTAAAATCATGAAAAAACGTATAAATTATAAAAGCTATAAAACTTGTCCAAATTAGCCTTAAAAATGTTCGCTTAACTTTCGTGCTTGTTTATTATTTAACTAAGAGTAAATTACGATTTTTTGTCACTGTGGTTTATTAATAATTTCTATTTTCGTCCATATGGTTTACAATCTATTGATATTTTCGTTCATAGACTAGTTCCTATCTTAAACAACAATAACTTATAAATCATAAGGATAAAAATAACTTTGATTTATAAACCATAAGAATAAAAATCGTAATTTCTAATCCCCTTGTGGCCACGGAGGTTCAAACGCGGTAACTCCGGACTATCTGCAAACCATGTGGTCGTCCTGGGATTAGTCGGCTCGTATAGCGAGTTGGATATCCAGGTTTAAAAAAATTACAATTTTCACTTAGAAATCACATGGACGAAAAACATAATTTAATATTTTATCAATTTACATATATATTTAAAAAAAGTCTTACAATTTCTCTAAGATCCTCTTTCAGAAAAAGAAGATGCACATGAAAATTAAGACAATCATCCAACTTTTTATTAAATACAAATTAATATGATTAATTGAAAATGCCATGTGGTTTTGCTTAAAAGTCAATTCAATCATATTTATCATATATGTGATGCAATATTACTTTGGGTTAAATTTTGTACACTTATATATCATATTACAAATAACTAACTTGATGGGGTGTTTGGGTAAAGGTATTAGGCAGTAATTACTTTGAATGAAAATAAAAGAAATTGTTTGATTTTATATAATATAATGAGTTCATTCCCCCAAAAGCCTACATTTTGATTCCAGATTAAACTGGGGGAAATGAAATTCATTCTCATTTTCATTCTCTGTCATTTTCATTTTCATTCCTCTGACTGAACCAAACACCACCTGAATCAAGAAAAAATAATAATTATTTAATATCTATACTATATTATAAAGCATTTGACAAAAACTCTTAAAACTCATTTTTATGTATGAAGTACTGTATATTGATGCATATTACTTAAAATTCAAGATACAAGTAAATTATGCATAAGTACAACTTATTAAAGCTCTATGTTTGAATTCGTGTAACTAACTACGGATAAACATAATCAAGTAGAGGATAAATATCTCATTTAAAAATATAAAAGATTTAAAATATAATTAGGGTAATTATCGAGTTTTAACAGAATCATTAGCCTTATAAAAATTTTATTGTTAAGGCAAAAATAAATTACTTCACTATTTGACATAAATTAAATTATAATAAAAAATAAATTATATAAAAAACAAGAACTTTTAAATAGTTAATTTGATATTAATGTCGATATATTTTTTTAAAAAGTTATGATGTCTTCAAATTTATTTCTATTCAAAAATAAAAACATCACCTTTCTCAATACTACATAAATCGTATTATATCAACAAAGACAAGTACCTTATTAAACCTTAATATTGTTTATGGAATGCATAATTTTTTTTTTAAATTCAAGTTTACAACTTATTTCACATACGTACAATTTCATACAATTCTATATTTTAACATTATAAAACCAATAGATAAGCAGAGTCCAATACATAATAAACACTAAACTTTATTAGTACAAAAAAATATTTTGTATATTTTATCAAGAAGAAATTACATAGCTTTTTTCGTTCTCGATTTAAACAAATGTAACATTCTGCTTAGGGACGGACCCAGAAGTTTTTTCAAACGGTGGCACCATTTGACTATAAGAAAAAACTAAAACGAAAAAATTTCAAACAGTGGCACCGGTTGACTAAAAGAAACAAATATACAGATTTTTTTTTTCAATCAATGGCACTATTTGATTAAGAAAATGACATTAACAAGATTTGAATTTGGCTCTTGAGTGAAATAAAAGTCTTGCAAACCAACTCTATCAAATAAAACTTGTTCGCATTGTAGTTTCAAAATACATACAGAGGCACACAACAGATTAATACGGTTGCACATTTCACGAACCTAAATTCTTTTATCTTTCGACAGAGAAATAATATGGTGGCACGTGCCACCGTAACCACCATTGGTAGGTCCGCCCATGATTCCGCTGCATTACATCGATACACAACTTGTTATATGTAAATGCATGTATTTATTCTAAATTTCTATTTGTGGGCCGATGGGCTTTGAAAAATATCATGGATCATATTTAAACTTAGCAACCCAATAGCAACTTTGGGAAGTCCTATGATACAACTTACAAGTACACTAATTACGGAGGTGTTTTTTGGCTTTTTATTAATAACATCTGTTTAAGTAAAATTATTTATGTAGAGGTGAGTTATTATACAACCTTTTATATTTGTATAACTAATACAACTCAATCTCAACCGTCTATTTAATTTGATGAATATGTAATTTCAAGAAATTTTGATTGTTTCATATTATAAAGTATTGATCATAATTAATGAACCGTATTCATCTTTCATAAATATTTAAATCATAATAAATGAACTCTCATCATTTCCATAAATATCWCAATTTATTGGGTTGCATTGGTTGTACAAATACGACAGGTTGTGTTTGAAACAAACTCTATTTTATTAGAGTGATAAATAAATATAATCCATAGTTAAGCATGCTTTGTGGGGATGTGGAATATATTAAAGTGAAATACATAATTAATTATATGACTATATATATATATATATATATATATATATTTTTTTTTTTATTAAGGGGTCATTTACTAAACACTTACTTGGTAAGTGTTTACTGTATAAATTTTCTCATCAGATGAAAATGACAAGGGCCAATAATCTTACCGGGTAAGAGCAATGAGAAGGATGAAGAGTCTTATCCGGTAAGTGAAGATGACGACTCTTACCCAGGTAAGTGCTTACCCGGTAAATTGTTGCATTCGATACGTTTTGATGTACTAAAATATTACGCATCAAAGTAAAATATAGAGTTGACTCATATATGTAAACACTTTCTGGGTAAACATTTGGGTAAACATCCCCTAAGTAAATTATACCAAGGATTTTTCAAACATGTACACAAAATTGCTAGTAGCATTATTAAATGTTTGTTATATCTATCTAGTATCGTTAGTCTTTTGTAACAAGATAAGAAATAAATAGATACGCTCAGGGTGCGTTTGGTTTGCGGGATTGGAATGGATTTAGGGGGATTTGGATTTGAAATCCATTCCAATCCTATGTTTGGTTTGTAGGAATGGTAGGATTTCAAATCCAAGGATTCATTTAAAATCTCGTGAACCATGGATTTCAAAATTCTTTGAAAATACATGGGATTTTAAAATCCCATCCTCGTGGGATTTCATCTTCTCCATCTTCTCGTCTCCATCTTCTCCCATCGATTGCTTCACCCATCGCTTCCCTCCCATCGATTGCTTCACCCACGCCTCCCGCTTCCTTCACCCATTGCTTCCCTCCCATCGATTGCTTCACCCACGCCTCCCGCTTCCTTCCCGTCGCGTCCCTTGCGAAGCTGTGCCCTAGGTTTGCCTCCTCGCCGGTGTTGTCTTCCTCGCCGGTGATGTCTTCCTTCCTGTTTGCCGGCGTCTCCCATCACTCAGCAGGTAATCGATTAACCCCTTTTCTATAGCATTAGAAATGCTCGATTCTGGTCTGCATTTTGGGGTTTTAATTTGATAATGCATTGATAATACAAAACCAATCCAGGACCAACTACTGTTCTGCCCTATTGTTGAATAGAAAATGCACAAGGGTTCTGCCCTAATTTCCTGTCATGCATTATAGTATAAACAGGGGCGTGTAAAGATATCCAGAAATAATTACAAAAAAAAAATTCTAAATCCAAATCCTACAAACCAAACAGAGGAATGGATTTCAAATCCAATCCAATCCAAATCCCATGGAATCCAAATCCCTCAGAAACATTCCTGCAAACCAAACGCACCCTCAAGGGTTTTCTACCAAACTAGCACTTTCTAGCAAGAAAGGTGAAAAAATAGCACATTTTGCAGTTTCTAAAGAAATAACACCGAATATCTTCAATCAGTTCTGTCAGACTGTCAAATTTCTTCGTCGAGTCACCAACCACTCAGACTCAGGCACATGTATTCCGCTAATTTCTCGAAATTGGCAAAATTTTGAATTTTAGAGATATGTGACCTGTTTGACTTTTCTACTGATTTGGGACTTAAGTGACAACAAGTGGATTCCGTCGAATGACAAAACTGATTGTCGAAATGAAGTGTTATTTCTTTAAAACTCACTAAAAATATGTTTTTTCTTCTAGAAAACTCAATTATTTGAGTTGATAAAAGAGAAATATTTTATAAAATATTTTTATTTATCTATTTTATTTTAAAAGTTTTATCAAACAACCAAACATAAATCACTTTATTATGAGAATGACAAGTGAGAATATTTATTATTTAGGATTTAAATTGAAGCAATAAGTGTGGAAATATACATGTACTTTTTTTTTTTTTTTGATTATATTTAAATATTAGTATGATATTTTTTAAACTATAACAAATTAATAAATTATAAAAAATAAATCGATTTTATGTATAATTTATCTCAAGCAGATAAATGAGCAAAAGGAAATGTTTCGAAAGAGATCTAAAGTGTATTCAACTGATTACAATCTCTCAAATTATCACATTTACAAAAAAAAAAATTAAAGTATTATGTTAATATTGTAATTTTTTGGAATAATATGTAACATATAAAAGGACTATTATCGAAACCAGAAATGAGAGACGAAAACATATCTGCAAATGAACCCGACCCAGCCCATACTAAAAGTTATTTGTTTTGATATAAGGTCGGGTTTCGCTGAGAAGAGAAGTTATGATGATAAGCATAAGAAAAGATCTTCACAATTGGATCAATTTTAATCGAATGTCAGCACTAATGAAGTGAATCGAGATGCACCAGATCAATTCCCTTATATACGTAATTCATGAGTGGCATGAATTTAAAAATGATCTAGGGTTCATATCTTTTCTTACACTTCTCATAATAATTTTCTCTTCTCAAAATGATATAATCTTAAATTCGTCTCACCCTTCTATTTTACCACTTTAGTCGATAATAATCGGGTTCGTTCACCTTATTTGCAAGTAAGATTTTCTTGAGCCATCAAAGATATCCGTTAAACTTTGAGAGGTGTTCCGGGATATTAGAAAATATAAGAAACATTAATCAAAAAAAGCAACTATAAATCAAACAGAAAATCGAATTTTAATTTTTTGAAAATTAAACAAACAAAAAACTTAAAAATCTCTGGAAACGGTGGAATTCCACTAAAAGCACATTTGGGTGACTTTTATACCTTTGATATACGCCAAGATGTCCCCACTCGATAAAAAAATCTAGATCCATCACTGATAATAACTATGAAAAATAATTATCGAATGTTATCAAATAATTTTTTTCTTTTAAACAAAATATAAAAGTTTGGTGTATTAAAATTATATACATATATATACACACACTTGGGATCATGTGAGACCAAGAATTTTTCGTGAGACCCGGAAGACCAATTCTCAACCCTTGGATTAGATATACAATCTAAACATTCATAATCATAAAATTGCCACGAGACTTCTCAATAATCATAAAATTACCACCGTACAACTTTAGATCTTTAGATCATTAGCTTATAAAGTTGACCAATGAACATAAATTGGTCTCACGGGTCTCACGAAAAACCCTTAGCCCATTCAAGGAAAAACTGATTAGTTTGTGGTAACTGTGAAATCCAATCTCAACCACATATCAACGAATAAATTAGAAAATTAGTAATCTTGATAATTTGAGTTAAAATTATAATTAGAGGGCATTTTAGGTATTTTTAAAAAACTCTCCTCTCCTCTCTATTCTCACCTCTCTCCGACCTCGGATCTCCAACCTCCGATGAACATTATTACGGCTGGTACCAAGTAATCATTGTGATACACAATGTAATACTCATTGTAGTATCACTGTGATACCAACCCAAACCTTAAAAACAAAATCAAATCCATAATCTAAATTTAAGGAATACATACCGATCATCCACGTTGTGATACCCAAAATACATACAAGATGCAATGTGATACCCAATGTAGTACCAATTGGGGTACCACTGTGATACCACTCACACCAACCATATTACCCTAACGGATGTTTTAGCCGGAAGAAAAATCAGTAGAGTAATAAATGGAAGCATTTATAAAAAACCAAACTATTTAGGGTAAATTCAAATCAATTAGGTAAGTGTGAATTGAATAATTAATGATTTGATTTGATTTGTTATAAAAAAAAACAAATTGTCAAATCACCTATTTACCCTTTATTTTATTTTAATAAATAACATTAATTATTTTAAATAACTGATTCACATTAGATCTCACAGTTACTATAAACTATTTAGTTCTCATTTGATTAAGTCTATATATATATATCCATAAATTAAACAAAAATGGTGAATCGTCATTAAATGCAGAAATTATATTTTGGAAAGTACATTTGAATCTGGTTTAATAAAGTAATAAAGGGTATTATTGTAAATGAGGGTAGCTTCACATGATGGATGTAGGTTTTATCCTTTATCACGAAACCAATCCATTCCTTGTATGACGTCATTATTTATAGGTATATAAGAAATAAAACTTTAATGTTAAATAACCAACATTTAAACCATCACATTAATGACAACCGCTATATTTACTACGATTTCACATGCAACACAAACCAAAACCTTTGATGCTACGTCTGCCCCACTTCTCCTCTTTCGTGGGCTACCTAAGAAAAAGCGATCCATTCGTTACTCCTTTATTTTATTTTATTTTATGTTTTGTCGTGTCTTATGTCCGTACAACGCTTTTGTTTTAAAACATCTCATAAAACTCATCTGAGTGTGTATGTTTGGCTACCTTGTTCCTATGTTTATTGATCTCCATTTAATCAGTATTTGAACGTTGAAGTAAACTCAAGCTCATGACTACATCTTGTTACAACTGTGCTTTTAGTTTCGATGGTTGGTGATTTTATCTATCATGATCATAATGGGTTTGATGTCATGGATTGATATGACCAATTTGGCCCTAGTTTGGGAATCACATCGTGATTAATACAGAGCTTCTAAAACACCAATGATTTCATTTTCTTGATGTTGATAAAGTGATAAAACAGATGCTCATGTTTTTTGTTTTGTCACTTTCCACACCAAATTCATTATCTCTGGATCGATGATTAGATGGACCATTTTTCTAGAGGACAATCACAACTGTATGGCAATTTCAACTTTTAATCCTCATGGCGGCATAAATGTTATGTATTAGGTTAGGTCAAAAAACATTTAAAATGGTGGTCGAGGACATCATCGTAAGGTAAATATATCATCAGTTCAGACAGTTAAAAATTATTTTTTTAAGCTCGACAAGTTTGATTTTAGATTCTCAATCATTTCTTTGCGTTGTATTTGAATTCTTTCGTAATGCATGAAAAATGGTCTTAATATATCTTAAGAGTTGTTGCTCATGGAGCCTTTTGAGCATGATGAGAAAAAAGAAAAGGGAATTACGTAATGGTAGATCAATTGAAAACGTAAATGGCTAGAATAAAGAGGACTATTAGAAACCAAATTGAACTAAAAGTCGATGGTGGAGCCGTGGTGTCCCTTTTATGTGGTTGTCTACCAATAATATTAAACAATAATTTAACTGTAACCATGAATCTCAAACCCACCCATGAATCGTGCTTGATACGGTGATTGATCCAATGCATTTCTGTATATCTCATCTCGATGCATCTCATCCTAATGTGTATCCAAGGATGAAGATCCATTTTTACACTTCTCACCTTAACTTTCTTCTTGCGAGAACCTAACCCTAATTATAAAATCAACATCGTATGTTAAGTGTTAAGATGGTCGATAAATTGAACATTCATGAGAAAAATGATTTATTTCCATTATCACATTTGTTGTAGTTAGGTATAATAATAAAAAGAAGGTCCGAGTATGATTTTTGAATTCAAGAGCAAGTGGTATTGTTGAACCAGACAAAACAACAAGCACTGAAACCAAAGACAGATATAGACGTTAAACTATAAGATAAGTAAGCCTCTTTAGACGCATTATTGCAACAAGAGGATTTTGTGAGAGGATCTAGAAGCTTTAGTTTTTTGTTTTAAGATCTGGAATGTAATTGAATTCAATTATGTTACAAATCTTATGAAAGATTTGATGAAAAAAAGGCGGGGTAAAGATGCGATGAAAACAATTGAAATTCATGGGTTTGGATTTGAAATGAAAATATGTTGGAATAGGTATTCAATATGCGAGAAAAACCAAAAAGTAAAGGATGGTTGAGGCTCGGGTTTGACATGGTTTTCTTAAAACAGATTCACCCCCATATGGTGCGTCTGTTTCCCAAGATACAACGACCAAAACGATTTACGAGAAACCGCGAACGTAAGTAACGAGTGAGGTTTACTTTGCGGAGAAGTCGAGACAAAGTCGATTAGAGGGGATTGCAGCTTCCGGTGTGAATTTGAGAGAGTCGAGGCTCTCTTTACTGTTGGAGAGCTCAGTTGTGGTAGAAAATGATTGAAAGTTTCCTCGATTAAGTAAGATACTGATGGAAGCTATTAATAAGTATCCAAATCGAAATCTGATTTTTTTTGGCAGAAAATTGATTCAAATTTCGAAAACGTAAGAAAATTTAGCGAAGCTGATTTTGAATTTTTTGGTCGACCTCGAGCTGCATGCGGACACACGCTCACACACTAGTTCATTGATTCAAGCACATTTTGGTCCAATTTTGCATCTCCTATGTAAGTGGACCTGTATAGAGGCTTTCCTCCCACAAGCTTTATTTATATCAAGTATCAACTATGAAATATAGACCCATATGGGTTTCACTTTTCCACCAATGTGGGACTAACCTCTACCAGTACTTTGACAATCAATTTCTCATTCGTATCAATTCCGTTTTATACATGAAATATGTCAAAACAGAACTTTTACTCAGACTACGCAAACCTATAGATATATGTTGATCTCGATCATGGGTTCGAGTATATTTTTGGGTCTAAATCGGGTATAAAACCAATATTTTCCAACATAGTCATCTACAAAAGATTTCTAAATCCTTTGTTTGTGAGAATTCATTGAAATTCCAAGATTTTTGAATCGAAACTTTCTTTCAAACTAAACACATAAATGAAATAGAATTCAACTATAACTTTTGACTATTCATTATGACGTATTTTATTTTCCTTTTTTAACTATATAATACATACGACAAATGCAACAAATAAACTTATACACCCTCCTCACATTTGATGAGATTTGAATATTTGGAGGCCAAATGTTACGATACTGCTAGGACAAATGCCATTTGATTTATTTTCCTTTTTTTGCTTTCTAGTAAATAAATTTATAGAATTGCTCTGATACTAGAAGTTGAATCCACTAATATATCGAAAATCAAAATCTATATTTACATATTTATACTTTCAAAATCACGCATCTTTATCTAAATAAGATCAAATAATCCGATATAAAATCACCATAAAATGATTAATTTTTCTCTATCAAATTATTCTTTCTGTCATCAATTTGTCTTAAGTCAACAAGATTTACGGATGGATAAAATCATTAAAATTGAATAAAATATAGAAATACAATACTTGTTTTTATTCATATTTTACTTCAAACTTATGAAATGTTTTTTTTCGTACTTGTTGAAAAAGCAGTTTACCCCATCTTCCATTACTTAATTGTTTGCATGTACTTTTGTCATGACAAATGGATGATTTGATGCTACGTTTAGAGTTTAATCAATAACTCAGTTGTTTCGATGGAAATTGTCTTCTATGGGCCTTTATAGCAATCATAGTTGACAACGGGCATTTCAATTCTGTTATAATTCTTATATTCATTATATCTGTAATCGTGTTGCACACACATGACCAACGTTGTCTTTTTATCTTTTGCAAGAAAACTTAATTTGGATTGCGAATTTTTCTACAGAAATTACCTTCGTTTTGAGGGTCTTGGAATAAATTGTGTGGAATTGTATGGATAAACTAAAAAAACAAAGGATGATAGTTGCAAAGTAAGCGAATCTTAAGGGGTCTTAGTGTAATATTTAGACACAGAACATCTTTTTTCACTTTCAGTCCATTTTCTCTTTCAACCAGTTTCAGTCTTTCTAGAGTTTAGAAGACGTACCCTTTTATCTCATCTCTCTTTCTCTCTCTGTCTCTCAAACACACGGAGGATTCCATTGGATTGCCGGCGAGATGTCTGCATGTGCACGGTTGTTTCCGGCTCTGCTGCCTTCTTTTTGACCTCTGAGATCCGAATTTCAATAATCTCCGGCGACTCTCTCATCGACGTGATTCGTGATGCTATTACGGTGAGATCCAGATTTTTTTCGCGCCGCTGTTATATTTGGATCTTACTTATCTCAACCACTGTTTGTATCAATTCAATTTGATTTGATGTTTTCGTCCACAAAGAAAAAAATTGGTTGAAAGGTTTTGAGTGTTTTGATGGATTTTGATCGATTCAAGGGTAGAAGGTTGATATGTGTTGCAAACTTGTTTGATATATGATTCCTGGTGGGTACTTTTTTGGGGGGTTTTCATGTTCTTCTGATTTGCATAAATTGATGGATAGGATGTAGAATAATTACATTGAAAGATCAAAACTGGATTTTGTTCATTGGGATAAAGAGGTATAGCAAATTCAAATTGGGTTTTTTTCTTCATTTTTTGGGGGTATATACACCTAGTTTGGTTTTGGGAATTTGGGTTATACAGAAATATTGTGAGAAAAATGGGGTTAGATTCTGATAAAAAGAAGTTGATGAGTTCTCGTTACAAGATAAATAACTCTTCCTCAGAATATTTGTTGGAGGAAGAAAAAGATCTAGAAGAAGGAAGTGGGGTAGAAAAGATGAAGAACAAGGGAGGACAGTATGATGGTCAGCTGAAATATGGATCAAATGATTCTCTTCTTCCTGGCATGTATGATGATGTTGCTTTAATTTGTCTTTCTTGGGTATGCAGATTCGATTATGCTTCACTATCATGTCTAAATACAAGGTTTAATTTTCTCATGAAAAGTGGGTATTTGTATGAGTTAAGGAAACAATTGGGAGTAGTAGAGCATTGGGTGTATATGGTTTCTGATCCTAGGGGGTGGGAGGGGTTTGATCCAACGAGAAAGAAGTGGATGAGGTTGCCAAAAATTCCTTGTGACGAGTGTTTTAATCACGCAGATAAGGAATCTTTAGCTGTGGGTAGTGAATTGCTGGTTTTTGGTCGTGAACTGTTTGAGTTTGCCATATGGAAGTACAGTTTGGTTCGTGGGCTTTGGGTGAAGTGTGAGGGAATGAATCATCCTCGTTGTTTATTTGGGTCAGGGACTCTTGGATCAATAGCCATTGTTGCAGGAGGGAGTGACCAGAATGGAAACATTCTGAAATCTGCAGAGCTATACGATTCATCAACTGGTAAATGGACAATGTTGCCCAATATGCACTCCCCTCGTAGATTATGCTCCGGTTTTTTCATGGATGGAAAGTTTTATGTGATAGGAGGGATGACAAGTCCCAATGATTCATTAACTTGTGGAGAAGAGTTTGATCTTAAGACGAAAAAGTGGAGGAAAATCGATGGGATGTACCCTAATGTAAACAGGGCTGCCCAGGCTCCTCCTCTTGTTGCAGTAGTTAGTGATGAGCTGTATGCAGTTGAGTATTTGAGCAATATGGTGAAGAAATATGACAAAGAGAAGAACTCGTGGGATGTTCTGGGCAGACTTCCGGTCAGGGCTGATTCTTCAAACGGTTGGGGCCTAGCCTTCAAGGCTTGTGGGGAAAGACTTCTAGTAGTGGGTGGACAAAGGGGTCCAGAGGGTGAAGCCATTGTTCTCAATTCTTGGACTCCAAAATCAGGGGTCAAAGATGGCATCTTGGATTGGAAGGTTCTTGGTATCAAGGAACATGCTGGAGTATTCGTTTACAACTGTGCTGTAATGGGTTGCTGAGGACCTGACCATAGGTTTTTCTCATCTTAACCTAAACTTTCTTTTCAGGGGTAACATTGTCGATTGCCAGATGATAATTTCATTTTCACCATCACTTCTCTTAAACATTGTTGCAACTCAATTTCAGTACTTCCATAATCTGCTTCCTCTTTAGTCACAGGGGTGCACCTTTCTTCTTTCTTTGTTTTTTTTTTTTTTTTCCTTTCATATCTTTGTGTGCTTCCTTTGTTCCTTGGCAGCCTACTCCCTGTGCCAATAAACTGCAAAAAGAAAAAAAAATCATAATGAAGTTCAAGTTGACTGTTCTGTTGTTTGAGCCCAATTTTAACACTCACTTATGCTGTATTGCTTACCTCTGATTTATCTTGTAGATCATTAAGTATTGCTACACCAAGAACAAGAGAGATGATTGAAATCTAAAGCTAAAGAGCACACACATCCACATAACCAAATTTTAACAATCTTCCTTGTTGCATGTTCCATAACCAAATTCATGTTTGTTTCCATCATCTACATCCACATCCTTATGTTTATACAGTTATACTTTTGGGATATGGGAATAGCCCAGTACAGTTTAAGCGCACACAGTCATATTATTGTGGGTATGTTTCAAAAGTATTGAAAGTAGCTTTGATTGGGTAGTAGTATCTGGTTTTGGCAGATCAATCTATTCTGGCCAGTTGAAGAAAAAGATATTTGGTTTGTATGGCCAATAGTTGGATGCCATGGATTTATGCTGTTGGATATGAGAGCCAAAGCCAATTAGCAGTAAAACATAATTACAGCTACAGTTGATATTTGATTGAACAGAGTCTAGAATGGGTGGGGTGAGGAGGATGAAACAGTAAGCATCATGAATAGGACAGAAGATGAGGGTTAAATGTGTCAGATAATGTCTGAGTTTTAACATATGATGGTAACAATTTGTTAAGATGAGTTTTAACTCAGACCCAACAAAATTACATATTCAGAAATAAAAACTCAAGCTTTATTAATTTAACATAAATTACAAATATATATGGATAAAATTGGCACATAAAAAAACAAAAGACATCACTTCAATGTAAACATAATAAATACCTTAAATGAAGTAGCACATGACAAGCATGTGTTGTATATCTAATTGAATATTTTAAAAAAATGTAAATTGTGATTTTTGTATGAATTGATTTAGTTTTAATGTTGTAAGGGAATGTTATGTATTTTATTTAAATCTTGTAAAAAGAATATTTTATATGAATTATTATTAGAAGGAAGCTCAAAGTGGACAAAAAGGTTTGGGCCAGCAGGGCTGGATTGATTCCTTTTTCTATAACTAACCTCAAAACAAATTAATAATTTTGAATATTTAATGTAAATTCACAACATATAAAAAAAATCACAATTAATCAGATAGAATCATTTCACATCAGTTTTGAACTAGTGTTAAACATTTTGATAACCTTAGAATCCTAAGCTATTTTTATCTTTTTAGTTTCTGTTTAGATCAGGTTGAGAAATGAAAATGACAGAGAATGAATTTTCATTCTATCCGGTTTAACCAGGAATGAAATTATGGGCTTCTGGTGGAATGATCCTATTATATTACAGAAAACCAAACAGTTTCTTTTATTTTCATTCTCATTGATTACTGTCTAATATCTCTAATCAAACACTCCCTTAAACACTTTGAAATAAGATGTCTAAACATGAATAGTAGTCAATTCCATCCATTGCTATAAAACTAAAAAAGCTTTATGTAATAAGCTGTGTAAATATATAAATTAGGTTTTGGGTAAGAATTGGAAATGTGGTATGCCTAATAGACTTATGGCTGGTTGGACATGATGACTTTTGGGATGAGTTAGGAGTCATGGATAAGCTGAAAGTAGATTACAATGATTTGGACAATTTCCACCGTGAGCAGAGTGGAGAACATAACAATCCAGGAGGTGAGGAGGGGTAGAGAATAAACAACTAAGAATGGATATAATAACCTTAGGTGGCGTTTGTTTTTTAAAAAAAATTTAAGCTTGAAGTCTTATTTTACTTCTGATTTATAAGAAGTGGGGTTGAAGTCTGAAATCTGAATCAATAAGACTGTTTGTTTTTATAAACTGATAAACATATGAATTTGTTTAAATTGTCTATTTTACCTCATTAAAAATTTATAGTGTTGAATTTATAGATAAATTTATACAATTTCACATATTTATTCCTCATAATTACGAAATTTACATCTAAATTATATAATTAAAATTCATTTAAACGAAAATGTGTCATCAACGGTGTTTAACACATTTAAATCCTATTAAAATACATCAATTGAGAGATGTGAGGATTGATTTGGTAAGGATCGGTTCAGAGAAATGATCGATTAAGGTTAATTGATGGAGAAACGCCGTTGTTGAGGGTTTGAAGAACAATAAGAGGCAAATAAGAAAGTGGTTTATCTTTTACCAGACAAGAGGAAAATAAGACACGAGTGTCTCTGAAAAATTGGAAAAAAAAAAAACAGTCTAAATGACCTTACCTCTTAATAAATCAGATATAAAAGGCTGATAGGAATTTTTTTTTATAAATAAACAAACAAGGTCTTAGACAATTCCTACTGATATAACATCTAATAAGAATTCTTGGAGACACATAACCGAGTTAGCAGATTATTCAAATCGAGTATTAGCTACTGCATACAATGGAGATGGACACAGATGATATGGGTTATGGAGTCGACAAGTAGGTCAACAGTTTCCTACATTAGATATAAGAAGGGAGTTTGTGCCGGTAGTTAAGAGTGCTCAACAGGGAGGGAATAGAAGGGGATGACATCAGAAGTAGGATCGYCGAACGGTCTTCTGGCTCCGTGGCTCCTGACCTTGGAATCCCTATGTTGGTGTAAGAGTAGACAAGTGGATCTACAGGGTTTAAACCGTAGTAGCAGATAAAAGCGTTGACCAACTATGGGATAATGGGAACTTAAGATCACCACTATATCTGGTTTGCGAAATTAAATATTGTTTATAAAATTATGCATCTTATTAGTGAATATTTGGACATACATGATTCTGAAACGTGTTCTGAAAAATTGTTGGCGTCATTGTGTAAGAAAACCCGATTCTTATTAGGCCCTACGCCTAGCGGAAACCTTTTTAAAATTTTGCAATCCAAGCCAGTATCAAGTTTGAGGTAGCACAAAAAGGGACAAAAAAGGAAATTAGATATATTGATTTGAATATTGAAATAATGTTTTGTTTTAGATAGATGGTATATTGAGGCATTAATATTAGAGTTACCTGAAAATCCAAAAAAAAAATTGTGTATGTAAATTTTGTGTTGTGATAATAGTTGTTGATACCGGGTAGAGGATGACAATATTGATATTGAACTTTATATTGGAATTAGAATTTTAGAGCTTAATGGTCGAGTGAATTAATCATTAAACTTGTTAAGTAAAAAAAATAAGGGTGAGCATAGGCGGGTACCCGTCCTATTTGACAGGAACTGAAACCGACGGTTCTTGAGATATTAGAACCGGAACCGGTTAGAGCGGTTCTTGAATTTTTAGAACGGGGAACCGGTTTCTGTTCCGGTACCTGCTTCCTAAAATATTAAATTTTTGTTATTTATAAATAAAAAATAAAATATCGTCAAAACACTAAATAAATAAAAAAGAATACAAATTATATGAAATAATGGTTACAAATATTGTTTAACGATTACAAATCATAATAGACTAATAGTAAATGTTGAAAGTTTAACTATTACATACTATAATTATAAATGTTCAAAGTTTAACAATTACATACTACGAATCCAATTAAACACACAATTTGAGAAAAATACGAATCATTTTATCTCAAATTATGAATCTAGAGTTCTAAGTTCTTGACTTAACTTAAACTAGAAGAGTACTCGTGCAATGCAGCGAGACACATCTCGATTTTAATGTTCTATTTTATTAATTGTCTCTTTCGATGTTATAATACGATTTTATGTGTTTTTAAGAAAACAATAATGATTTTATTTTTGAATAAAATATAAATTTGAAAAAAAATATATATATTAATGTTAATACCAGATTAATTATTTAAAAGTTTTCAATTTTTATGTAACTTCTTTAATTTTTTTTTTATAATTTAATTTAAGTTTAATAACGAAATAATTTATTTTTGGTTTAATAATATACCATTTTATAAAGATAATAATTAAGTATTTTATTAGAACTCAATGATTATCCTAATTATATTTTAGATTTTTTATATTTAAAATGAGATGTTTATCATGTATTTGATTATGTTTATATGCAGTTAGTTACACGAATTCAGATATGAAGCTTTAATAAGTTGTACCTTACGCACAATCTACTTGCAATCTTGAGTTTTAAGTAATATGCATTAATAAACAGTACTTTATGCATAAAAAGTGGTTTTTAAGAGTTTTTGTCAAATGCTTTATAATATAGTATAGATTTAGTATTAAAAAAATATACTTTTTTTTAATTGAAAAATACCGGGTATTCGCCGGTTCCGGGTACCCGGAACTGGTCCCGACGGGTAACGGTTCCGAAAAATTGAGAACCGGAACCATTCTCAATCGGTTCCGCATTTTAGAAACCGAAACCACTCATATCGGTTCCAGTCCGCAAGTGGGTACCCGGTTCCGCTGCTCACCCCTAGTAAAAAGCATACCCTTCATTTTAACTAGTAAAACAAGTTTAACTTGGCATGCTCGACAAGATCAATTATTATTATTTTTTAACCAAGTCTTTGACTTACTCTGGCCTACTATTATTTACTCTACTTTGGATGTTAAAGTAATAACTTTATCTTTCGACATTAGATTTCTATAACATATTATTGTTAAATAGACAACATGAAAACGTTCATTCAATAGAAAAAGAAACACGAATCGGTGTATGTTTGACAAAAGTCATCAGTATACATCCAACATGAATTCAAACTCTTGACATCAATTAAATGTATCAAACATTTTTCCACAAAGAAATCAAAATAATTTAACATCAAATACGATTAAACTTGTTCACTAATTAAGCACGTGAATCATCATAATTGTTGCTCTCATTTCATATATTCTCTTTCTTGAACATTTAGTTATCAAGTAGTTTGATGAGATGTATCCTCCATAAGATGTGATTTTGAATAATTTCATCATACAATTAAGCTTACGCATATGAACAGTGAACCTAGTGAATTAAACATATGTTTAGCAATCATTAAATCATTAATTGCATGATTCAAAATTATGGCGTATGTGGTTGTCAAATAAAGTTTGACTGGACTAATACTCCAGTAATAATAATGACTGATCAGTCTTTTGAGTTTTCTAAATGATAAGTTTATGTTTTTGTTAATAAACTTTACCTACCATTAACATTATCTTATATTAATACATATTCATAATGTAACATTTTTTCTATCAGCTAGTTTTTAAATGTAACATGTGTTTGTATGTAAACAAAAACCTACCTTTCTCTCTAATTTTTTTTATTAACCTGAATATCCAACCAGCTATGCGAGCCGACTAATCCCAGGACGACCACCTGCTTTACAGATAACCCGGAGTCATCGTATTTGAACCTCCGTGACCACAAATAAATTTTTATTCCAAGGTTTTAGCACCGGTCTATCCTATATGTACTCCAGTTTATTCGAAGTCTCCCAATGGTGTAAGGCCGTCGTCGTCGACCTTGGATTTAAATTTAGGACCTCCTAATACTTTTAACCTTTGGAGTCATATTTAAACCAATCAAACACCACCCTTGTGGTTCCTTTCTCTCTAATTTTTAAATGGACACCTAACAATTTGTGATGAATTTACTAGCTTCCTATCAGGAAACACTCTTTAAAACTCCACCCTTCCATGAGTGACATCTTTACCCCCACCCCCTTTACATACCTTTTGACAAGTTGAACCTTTGACAATTTGAGGTGGGGTATTCACATTATAGGACTTGGTACCTCCACTAGCTTCAACAATAATGGGTGGGTGTATGGCCATATAGGCTTCACACTAATATTTGGTCATAGGCTCAAATGTCTTCTTTACCCTTTATAGCTTTTTGAATTTCAAAAAAGGATACATTTAACATCAAGACCTATTCTAAAACAGCTAACACGCAAGTTTACATTGTTATGACCAGGTCATGATGTCAACTCACGAAAACAAGTTTTTCGTAAAGCAAACATGTAAAGGCTTCTTTCCGCAACCTTTGTTAAACCAAAGAGCCGTACATGGACAACTGTACGTGTTTACATGTGTAGTCAGTGTCTATCTTTTCTATGAAACCAGACAAATCTCATTCGAAAAGTGAAAACTAGAGTTAGTCAATGCGCATCTTGGCAATAGATAATAGATATGAACATTTCTTTAAAACTCAAGTTTCATGTCAAAAAGACGTTTCATTTACACAATTTCAATTTCATCTTTATTGCTTTTTCTTTTTATCAAATAACACTTATATGATTTCTCTTTTTATATGGGTCCAATCCACTTACTTTTGTTTCTTGTACTTGGGTCATAAAGATATGTCTAATTCGTTAGTAGTTACCTGGAAGTTCATCTACATCTAAAGGAAAGTTCATACTTGCATCATCATTACAGTCTTTTCTCGTAAGTATCCATTTTTAGAGCATAATAGTGGGATTCTTTTGATTAGTGCCAGCTAATCTCAAAACTATACCTTAATAGACATAAAAAAAACCATATCACATGGATGATTTTTTGTTGCTCGTACATTAAAACACTTAAATTAGGGTTTGAAGGCACGACCACCACTTTATTACCGAAAGTCTTGGCTATTCTAATAAACCTAAAGATTTTCACTTTTAAATACCAAATTGAATCAAATTAACCAATAAATATTACTTGTAATTTGGGTATAGGGATGAGATGTACGCAGATCCATCTACTACCCCTTAACAATAGCATGCTTGTTTCCCTGCATACCCTCAACATTTTCACAATTAAATGCCAGACATGTTAGGTTTCACGTCAAAAACACTTCAATTTTTTTATGTTAGTATGAAAACCCTGAAAAAACCAATAAAGCAAAAAAAAATGTAAATTTGAAATTGTTGATCAATAGACAATCGAAATTAAAACTAGTCGACGAAGTATTGGTTAACCTCTCTTATTAAATGATTTTGTTTACAAGTTGTATCATGTAGTAATGCAAATTCAGATTTGGGGAAAGTAGCTTTCGGCATGTAACTCAGTTGGCAAATGGATGGGTAATTTTGTCCAGATATAAGACAGGTCCGAAGGTTTGATACAACGCTAGTCTCAGTCGTTGAGTGGGCCAACAAATAACCCCCTCATGTTGACGTATTTGGAGACATGTTTTGTAGAGTCGGTTAGGGTTACAAGTAATCAACTTTTTTATACGGGTTTAAAAAAATAATATTCATATACCGTATATCTATGTCATTTACAATTAATCATAACTAATTGCATTCGATTATAATGCATGGAAAAAGGAAGATTTTGTTTGAGAATAAATTAATCGAGAAAATCATTAACCATCTAATCTATAATAGAATATTGTCTACTTTATCCATTATATTCTTCAAATTTCTTTACTAAAGTTCCCATAAAAGCAAAATGTTTACGGTGTTCGATAGAATTCTCCAAGAATGACGATACAACCAAAATAAATATAATACTTTTTAATATTTTTTAAAATTATATTTATATATTTTTTAAACAATTTTTTTTTTGTCGTAGATGTTGTTTTATCAAATATTTACAATGAAAACATTTATCAGTAACACTTACTATCATCACTTATAGGTAAAGTGATATTATTTTTATTTATTAAAATAAACGATATTATTTTAAAATTAGATGGGGCCTTGGCTACCTGTTTCGGTGGCACGAGTTTGTGGGCGGAAAAAAGATAAAACAGCGAGTGGTTTACTGCATGATGGGTTTTATGAGTATATTCATTGTTATCCATATTCTATCTACTTCAAGTGCATCACCCATAACCAAAACACAATATAATATATATATATATATATATATATATATGTGTGTGTGTGTGTGAGAGAGAGAGAGAGAGGGGATAAATAATAAGTTGTAATATCTCTATTTGTTTTGGTTAAATAGAAGGTAGTGTGAGAATACGTAGAACATTTGTACCGTTTTTTAAAAGAGCTCTTGAGAAGAGAAGATATGTTGTCTACTTCAACAGAGGCTAGACGAACACGTTGCTCCAGAGTACTAAGAGGATGCTAGACAGGCGAGAGGGCTAGATGAATACATATTGCTCTAAAAGTATCGAGAGACCATGGCTCTGATACTATGTGAAAAATATGTGGAACCCCCATATCACTCTCTAAAAGAGCCCTTGAAAAGATAAAGAAGATTCCAACATATATTTAAGAGAAATGATTCAAGTCTAGCAGATATGAGACTCTAACATGAAGTATTATAAGTTGTAAGAATTAAAGTTAGTATTCGAAATGTGTTTTATGTTGTAAAAATGCATAAACATGTTTTATAATGTGTGGATTGTATGGTTTAAGGTTAATTCAAAGTGCAAGGGCTCTTATAGGATATAGTGGTCACATAGATAATTGCTTTGAGTGCAAGGATGTTGTTTTTTTGTCGACATATAATGTATAAATCGACAAGAACGCGCTTCTTGTTTGATTATTACATGTATTTGTTGTTTGTGGTTACTCTACGTTGTTACCCTATGATTAAGGTTTTTATAGGGAGCATGCATGCTTATTTAAACTTGTTATAACATGAGGTTAAACTATTATTTGTCATTGTTGACGTTAAAGTACATGATGAAACTCAGTAGATCTTCACGTCTATATATTTTTTCTGAAAAAAAGATGCAATTTAGAGCTAGAAAAGGCATTGAGATTTTAAAGTTGTTCAAATATGCAGTTAAGACTTGATTGTGATCTTTGAAATGATATTGAAACAATAATGCAATTGCTTTTTAACTCCATATTTTATGTTTTATATAGGATGATGAGGACTCCAAAAAATAATATAAAAGTAGTACATGGTGATTTTGCTTTTCCGTAACGAGATTAAGGGGTTGTTTATCAAATTTTCTATCAAGTCATGCATGGATAAATTTGTCTGTCTAGATAAACATGTAGTGTTGTTTCTTTTTTCTTCTGAATCGATGATTTGGATGACAAAATTGATCATTTTACACATCAATGAACTGAACATTGTTTAACAAATATCACAGTACAAACAAATAAATTAATATCAAGATGCATTATTCTCATCAAATATCATAGTACTAACTACTAACAAATCGATTATTTTGTCTTTGAGGTTTGATTGAACTGATTAATACCAACAGTATCATAAACACCTTGGTTTCTAAAAAAACTGAAATATCCAAAAAGAAAACAAAAAAGCAGATATCTAGAACTAAAGAACCCCAAATCAAGATTGGATACCCTAAAGATCGTACCCCTAGAATTGGGGAAAAAAAAAGCAAGAAATTGAATAAAATAAACTGTTGAGAATGTCTAGGAAATCGATCTTTATGAAAACCGAAGAAGCAATCGATCTTGCCAGTGCAGATAGAAGAAATCGATCTTGTATGAAAACCGAAGAAGAAACAAAATCTTGCCGCAGTAAATAGGAGAAATCGATCTTGTATGAAAACCGAAGAAGAAATTGATGTGTTAATGAAACCGAAGAAGAAATCGATCTGTTAATGAAAACCGAAGAAAAAATTGATCTTGCCAGTAACCAATTTGTTGATGAAAACCGATGAAGGCTCAATGGAAGGAGAAATCGTTGGTCGCCAGAAAGGAAGAAGAAATTGACAAAAATGAGGCTCAATGGAAGGATGTGTGTATTGAAAGAAGCTAGGGGTGAAAGGAGGCGTGTATTGAAGAGGCATGTTTATGAAAACTCAAGGGCAAGTGTGTCTTTTTTTTAGCTGAATGTGGACAACAACCCTCCATCTGTGCAATGTGAATAAACTCCAAGTAAACACCCTATTATGATTTCTGACTGTGCAAATAAGTCGGAAGCCCAATTAATCCCAGTAAATCGTAAATAAACAACCCCTAAATTGTATATTATTACAACATACATTATACATATACTAGAAGGGTACTCGCGCAATGCAGCGAGATACATCTTAATTTTAATATTTTATTTTATTATTTATCTCAGTCGATGTTATAGTGTGGTCTTATATGATTTTGAAAAAATGATGATGTTTTTTATTTTTGAATAAAATATAAATTTGAAAATATTATAAAAATTTGAAAAAATTATATCAATATAATATCAAATCAACTATTTAAAATTCTTATTTTTGTATAATTTTTTAATTCAATTATTTTAT
>NC_037528.1:10067679-10084548 GCF_001531365.2 Cynara cardunculus var. scolymus
TTAAGGATGAACGGGTTTAAGAGTTTTAAGAGTTTAAGAGTTTAAGAGTTTTTAAGAGTTTTTAGCCAAATGCTTTATAATATAGTATAGATATAGATACTTGGTATGTATACATATATTAACATGATAAATAAAATAATCAATACCCCAAATGGTTCTGTTAATTCTAATTAAAACCTACCAACCTAATCTTGATTCATCATTTAATATAATAAAAATATCAATGCTTTTAAAACACAATAAAATATATTTATATGTTTTTCTCTCTCTTTTTTTTAATGAGAAAATAACGATAAATATTGGACGTAGGAAGGGTATGAATTGAGTGGGAAGTAGGAAGTAGTTGTAAAGTAGACACCTTTATTTTAATATTAATTTTATTTTAAAATTAGTATTGAAATTATTGACATATATAAGCCTTTTTCGACTAAATTGGTGTATTAAATTCTATCTTTAACTTATTAATTAAAATCTCTATCTTTTTTTTCATTATGGGAATAGTTTACATATTTAATAAATACTTAAGCTTCCTACAATTTAGCATCTCATTACTATTTCATAATAATTAAAGATACTATAAAAACATGTTATATTTGTTTGGATAAGTTACAAATATCGTCCCTAAAGTTCATGAAAACTTTGGTTTTTGTCTTTAACGTTTAAAAATTATAAGAATGGTCGCTGAGATTTCACTTCCCTTGCAGTTTTCATCCCTGACTATAAGGTCAAGTACGTTAGAAAGTGTCGTTCAATATTGGTCATGTGAGTGGCATTTCGATGTTTAATGGTAGTAGCTAACGACCCTGGTGGTCATGGACCAAAACGGCAACGAAATCAAAATCTTAAGGATTTTTCTTGTAATTTTCCAAACTTTATGGACAAATTTTCATAAACCTCAAAAGCGATTCTTGTAATTTACCCTATTTGTTCTCAATAATTGTTTGTTTAGTGACGTGGAGATATTATTTATATTTTAGAACATATGCATATATATTAAAATTTTAAGCAGGATTCGAATAATGTGATATTCGTGAGAATGAGATGATAAATGCCACCCCTCTTGCTTTCCTTCCTTCCATTACTGACCAACATCATCAAAGCAAACCCATCTCCATTTCAATTCCTACATTGCTTCTCCCCATCCCCCACTTCTATAAATCTCCTTCTTAAATATCAAATCGCATCTCAAACTGTCGAATGAAATCTCAGAAACATAACACCATGTCTGTATCTGATTCAAGTTCATCACTTGAAGAAGTTGCCATCCCAATTCACAAGGTCTTTCTTCATTTCTTTCTTTTCTGTTTTGATATATGGATTCAGATGTCTGATGGGTCATCCTTAATTTGGTCATTTACAGCTTAAGTTATGATCTTTTTGAACCTAATCATGTGGGTCTGCTTGTTCTTTATGAAGCTACTTCAACTTCTTGCTCATCAGGAGTACCAAAATTGGAGCTAAAGTTTGGAGTTTTATTTCATAAATATTTAAGGGGTTCTTAAATACTGTGGTTTTTTAGGTCTATGTTTTAAGTGAACAAGCAGGGGTTTAATCAATTCAATGAAGAAACTGAATTTTGCCCAATTACTTGTGAAACTTCCCCTAATTCTTGGATGGAAGTTGAAGGTTGTTTATTATAATAATACTGTGTAATTTCAAATTCTTTCCTTTTCTTGAATGGAAGTTGATGCTTTCTGCAGAAGTGCTTTAGGGATAAAACCCTTTCGATTTTCGTGTTTGGTTTTATGATTTTAGTCAGTTGCGTCGTTTAGCTTCCAAGTTGTGATTGCAAAATGGGTTTCAAGAATGCTGGTCAGCCATTTTGGCTCATACAAAGAAACAGTCATTTTGGCTCACAAAATCTTGATCATTTCCTTGAATTTCTGGCTGTTTTTAGGTTCATGAAGACGTTTCTGAAGAAAGTATCGAAGCCCAAAACGGCAAGCACGGGAGGAAACCAAATCTGTTCTTGGAGATACCATCAAGATCAATACAACCCTCTTCCTCAGAGGAGTTTGTTCTAATAAAGATGCCTCAAACACCAACTCCTACACCCAAGAAAGTGAATTTCAACTTGACACCATGCCCTTCGGAGGTTCGATCTCCGGTTACTAACACTCCGCGAACCAAATCATTGAAGAAAAGTCTTCTACCAAAACTAAGTTTCAAGAATAGGAATAGTGTTTCAGATACAGAGAAAGCTGTTGTTAATACCATTCCAGCAGCCCCTTCTTCTTTGCCTCAAGAGAAGCCTTCTATCTCGAGATCATGGTCATTTACGAAAATATTTACCCCTCGTTCGAAGAGGCCATCGTCTCTACCTGCTACCCCTGTTGGTCATTCGGACCCTGGACTTGGATCAGGAAGCTCGAGAGGTTCTCTTAATGCGGAGGTATTCCCATTATGACCTCTAATTTGATGTTAATTTGGTAGATTATGTTTCTGGGATACAATTAACAGACTCAAGATTACCGTATTTGACTCTAATTATGTACTATAGAGCTTACAGTATCTCATTTTCTATGTGATTGTTTGTAGGCTAAAGTCCAGGGACAAATGGCTCGGTCGCATTCAGTTCCCAATCTCAATAAAGAGGCAAGTATCAAGAGAATGGATTCGTTTTTCCGAGTGGTTCCTTCAACTCCACGAGCGAAGGATGCTGATGCCACAACACTAACCCCTACTCCAATCGGTGATGCTGGTGAGTTCATGTGACTTTAACTGAGTTTCCATCATCAGAAATGACTAAAAAGATCCAATTTTGATAGCATTTTTCACATATGATTGATAAAAGATTTTATCTTTTGGCTTCTATCATCAAACATGACTCCAAACTCCAATTTTTATAGCATTATTCACATTTGATTTATAAAAGATTTGATCTATTGGCTTCCATCATCAGAAATGACTAAAGATATCCAAAGTATATTGCATTATTCACATATGATTGATAAAAGATTTGATCTTTTGGCTTCCATCATCAGATATAACTAAAAAATCCAAATTTTGTAGCATTATTCACATATGGTTTATAAAAGATTTGATCTTTTTGGCTTCCATCATCAGAAATGATTAAACAGATACAATATTCATATGATTGATAAAAAGATTTGATCCTTTGGCTTCCATTATCAGAATTTGACCAAAAAGATCCAATTTTTATAGCAATATTCACATATGAATGATAAAATATTTGATCTATTCGTTTAGTCGAAGATGAAGCTGATGGTGGTGAAGATATACCCGAAGAAGAGGCGGTTTGTAGGATATGTCTTGTTGAATTACGTGAAGGCGGAGAAACCCTGAAAATGGAATGCAGCTGCAAAGGTGAACTTGCTTTGGCTCATCAAGAATGTGCCATAAAATGGTTTAGCATAAAAGGTAACAAAACCTGTGATGTGTGCCATCAAGACGTCCGGAACCTTTCTGTCACACTTTTAAGAATCCAGAGTAGTGTTAGAAACCGAAATTCTGCTGCAAGTAGAGCCACTCACTTGGAAACTCATGGATACGGGTAAGTTAATGAACTACTACTACTCCCTTGATTCAAATTCGGTTTCTTGATTAACATCTAATGTTAGTTTTTGTTCTGATCTTGTTTAGCGATATCTATAGGGTGTGGCAGGATGTCCCGATTCTTGTCATTGTTAGCATGCTTGCCTACTTCTGTTTTCTAGAACAACTTCTGGTAGGACTCCGTACAATTTCAGTCTTTGGCTTAATACTACAACAAAATCGGCTTTATATTACGCCAAAGATATCTAACTGTCTTAATAAACTGATTTATAGGACTTAAGTTTGTTGGACCAAACAATTGTGAGTCATATACAAAGGTGTTACAATAGGATGTTAGAACGTATTTGAGCATCCTAACTAGTTTTTTGTGACGTTTTTGAAATAAAGTGTATTATTTTTTTTATACGACACTTCCGAGAAGTGTCCTATGCACACATATTTTTATATGACACTTTCTAAAATAATATATAAAAAGATCAACAGGGCGTTTTATTTCAAAATTGTTCTAAAGAATTTGTTACGATACCCAAAAGCGTCCTATCAACTTATTGTAACACCTTTACATATATCAACTATTGTTCGTTCCTATGATGCTAGTCTATCAGGGCATTCAAACATATTTGAGGTTTTATAAAGCCAATTTTGTTGTAGTGTAATATCTGCAACACATCTGACCATCGGGCGTCACTTTTTTTAAGGTTCGGAACATGGGTACAGGTGCAATCGCCCTCTCTCTTCCGTTTTCGTGTGTCTTGGGTCTTCTTTCTTCCATGACCGCTTCCACCATGGGTACGCTGTCTATTTTGTTGATAATTGAAACGAAAAAATCATGTTATTTGTTAATCTTTACTGTTCCATCATACCTCCAAACTCAAATATCGCGTTTTCTTGTGTACAGTGAAGAGAAGATTCATCTGGTTATATGCATCAATTCAATTCTCATCTGTTGTACTCTTCGCACATATTTTCTACGATCTGGTAAGAAGCTTCTTCGTACACCGATCTATTTTCTCAAGACACGATCACATTCATTTACACCTCTAATTTGATGGTATATATATGCAGATTCATGTTCAGCCAGTTTTATCGATTCTTCTTGCAACTTTTGCGGGCTGTGGGGTGGTTATGTGTTGTAGCTCTATTCTTGTGGAGGTCTTGAGGTTAAGAAGACAATGGGTTGCTAGATCAAATCACGAAACCCATTCTCGGGGTGTTTTACATCCAGAAGCATCGTTGTCGTCCTCCGACACTAATCCTTCACACCAAATTGAGATCAGAAACACAGAAGCTGCTTCTACTGGGATTTAAGTTTAATGGGTTTTTATTTAACTTCAGAATTATTGTGTTCTTGAGCTTGCATTTCCTGTAGTTTTTTAGATGGTATACGTAGGTGGGGGTGTGAAATTTTGGTCTGTATATTGAAACAAGATTAGAAAGATATGATTTTGGTTGATGATTGTGCACTTGTTCTCTGTTTGCTCGATTCATTTTTTGTATATTTTGCGTCATAATATCTCCTTGACGGATTGATGTTGAGAACTGTGTGATGTGTCAAAGAATTCCAAACGAAATCGATATATTTTATTTGAAAGTAGGGTCTGAGGACTAGGATACAAACCCTTAATTGCTAGCCATGAAAACTACGTGTCTTTGGACTAGCAAAGGTGTATTTGAAGGTGCGAGGATGCATTAGGGCTTACGGTTTGCCCCCGTGTCACTAGATTTCTTAAATGTTCACTAAATAAAATCACTCGGGTCCGTTTGATTCATAGAATGGGATAGAATTTGGAATTCAATTTCATTTCAATCTCATGTTTAGTTTAAAGGATTCTTTGGAATTGAAATCGTAGGATTTCATCGAAATTCCACAAATATGAGATCTAGAAATTCCATGGGATTATTGGTATTTCATAGGATTTGTGTGTAGTAATATTTTATAAAATATGTTAAAAACATTTATTTTTATAAAAAATAGAATTTAATTCCATTACAAATCATGTAAATCAAACACATCAAAGATTTTAATTTTTTTAATTCCAATTACTTTCATGAAATTCAAGTTCGCAAAACTATTTCATTAAACCAAAGGTTGACTTAGTTTTAGTCATTCCATTTAACTTTGCTAGATGTTTGGATCTTTTCATGGTACTCTAGAAGGAATAAAACGGTGAGTTGGCAAATTTTCTAGGGACGAATTCTGTAAATTACACCCTTAAAAGAGAGGGTTCCTAACAAAAATAACCCACCAACATTTAAAAATTACGTTGTTTGACCCTATAATTTAAAAGTTTGGAAATATAACCATCGTTTACACCGTTAGCGTATTCCGATGCATACAGGGACTAACGGGCAAACAAAAAAATTATGACACCGATGTGACCGAGCCCTGATGATGTGACCAAGCCTTTGACCACACCCTTACGCACCGGCCGATGCGCGGTGTGTAAGATCTTCACCTGGTTGGATTTTTTTCTCTCACTTTTGCTCCTTACCAATACAAAATACTATTCAGTTTTGTCTTTTTCCCTTTCAACCCCATTATATAAACAATTTAAATTTCATGTTATCAACATAAAACCAACATTTTAATCTTCATTTTCTTAATACAATATCCATTACCTTAATACAATCTTCATTACCGAAATTTAATCGTCTACATCATGGTAATTTTACTTATATTAATGTTAATATAATCTCATTTTACAATGTATTTTTTATATAATCTCATTTTTATAATGTATTTTTTATAATGATGTTAATATAATCTCATTTTTACAATGTATTAATTTTAACATAATCTCAATTTTACAATGTATTAATTTTAATATAATCTCATTTTTACTATGTATTAATTTTAATATGATCTCACTAACCCTGATGTATTTTTTATATGATGTTTTCATAACCTCTTTGTATTATATCTATCAGGAGGATTATTATGAAGCATTTGTTAACAAAAAATCAAGTATTGAATTTTCAAATACAAATTTGAGGGCATTGTGGAGGTCGGAAAACCGACTAAAAATGTTTTAAAATATTTAAAAATACTTGTTTCGGTAAAGAGACATTGTATTTTAATGTCGGATGACGTCTTTTACGTTTTGGACAAGAAGAATTTTGTCTCGTTACTGGTATGAAATTTTGCCCGAACAAACATTCGTTACCAGAGATAACAGAGTTGTCCTTTAGATATCGAGATTTAGACCTTGTTGAAAATCGTCTGGTACGCATGAGTGATCTTACCCGAGTTTTTGAACAACAAATTCGGAACAATAACAGACATTGATGCAGTACACCTATGTCTTTTGCTTCCGGTTTTCGTTGGATTTATCAGTCAACAAACGAACCATATAGTTTCTGATGAGTATTTACGGTTAGTCGAAAATTTAGATGCATGGAACAGGTATTTTTTTAAATATCGTCTATTCTTTTAAATATCGTCTATTTTTTTCGTTGTGTTCTATAGTTTTATTACGTACATTGTATTATTGATCTATAATACGTTTATGACACAAGTATCCACGGGGTAATAATTTTTGGGAGTCCTTATACTATCAACTTAATGATGTGTTACCAAAACGTGAAAAAACTCATGTTCAAAAAACGTGAGTCGTCTGAACGCAAATACAGATACACATTATATGGATTCGTGTTTGCATTCAAGGTAACTTTTAACTAATTGTTTATTAACCGTAAAATAACGAAGTTACGTGTAAATTAAATTGTTTACTAACTATAAGATAAAACAAAATATGGAGATAGATATTGGAAGCATTTCCACATGCTTCATTTTCTTATGGTTTACGGACCGATGGAGTCATCCCTAGGACATGTGCCTGACAACGCACGAAACAATTAATGTGACTGATACAAACAATCCCCCGAGACAGCCCCATAATAAGGGTCAAGATCAACCTTATATTTCTCATATGCGTTTTCAGTGTCATCTAAATTGGCTTCATTTTCTTCCGCATAAAGTTCAAAAATACAAATGCCATAATCAGATGGTAGATCTTGGTATTGGTACGTCGGATGATTTTCGAATGACTTATATGGAGTGTTGTATAACTGATATGGAGTTTCATACGCCCCCTAACTTTGAAAATGGTGATATTGAGATTGATATGTTCCAAGTGGGGTTTGAAACAATTGATATTGAGTTTGGTACGAATGATATGGAATGCTAGGAGTTGTCTCATCACTTTGGAACGATTGATGTGGAATGAATGGAAGTATGTATTTGGCTGTAATCCGGCTCACATTGGTTTGACACATATGAAATGAGTTTAAGTATATATTGAGGGTGCTCGGCCCCATACAGAGTGGCTGGAACAATCTCTTGATTTGAGGTCGATTGATTGTTTTCAACACCACGATCGCAAACATACAACCTTAAGGCTTGCAGCGAAATATCCACACCAATAGCCAAAAAAATGTCTCGTATCATCGATATCAAATAACTCGACAATCGAACAAAATGACAAAGATTTATATGTTAACTTAAAACGATTTTGAAAACCAGGTAGTTTATTTTTCTAGCTAAATAATTGACCAACCCGGTAACGTTAAGTGTATCAACAACAATACAACAACTTTTTGCATTTCTGAAATATAATCTACCACGTCATTGGCTAACTGTCACGAACCTCCACAAACAAATACGTACTCTAACTTTCTCAATCGCAGACATTGATTCTTGAGAATTTAGAGAAAATAATTTTTTTTTGTAAACATTGGATCCGTACATATATATCAATAAATTGAAAAAAAAAACTCGAATATATATAGTGTGTGTGAAAGAGACAAAAAGAAAGGAATTTTAAAAAAAATGTAGGCTGGTAGGGCCCTTACGCATCGTGCACTAGTCGGTGCGTAAGGGTGGGCTCCACCGAGCCATGCATCAGTCATGTCCATGTCAAAGCGGTCTTCAATTTGTTTTTTGCACAATAGTCCCTGTACGTGCCAGGATATGCTAACGGTGTAAACGAGGGTTATATTTTTAAACTTTTAAATCATAGGGCCAAAAACGTAATTTTGAAATTTTGGTAGGTTATTATTGTCAGGACCCCTAAAAGAGACGCGAACCCTAATTGTAACCCGGAACCTGTCCCCAACTTCACACGGGTCGGGTGCCATTTTCTACCTCTCCAAAGGAGAAACAACGAACCTGTTTTCAGTATTCCACACGCAGCAAACAAGACGAAAACGAAGACAATACGAACAAGATGAAGATAGAAGAAGTTCAGTCTACTACTAAGAAGCAGAGGATTGCTACGCACACACATATCAAAGGCCTTGGTCTTGAGGTTTTATTCACTCTACACCCGTTTTTTCCGTCCACCTTTCCATGGATTACTCAGGGTTTAGGGTTTATCGTTCGATTTCCCGCTATAATATTATGGCCCAGATTATATCTTGCAAGTGTGCGGGACTGATTTTCTTTGATGTTTGCGCTTTATTTTGCTGCAAAATTTTCTGTTTGACGAATGTGATGGACTTATTTTCTGTTTATGCTCTAGAAACCGCTTTTTGGGTTAGGGTTTGATTATTTCGTGCTATATATATGCTCAAGATTAACAATCTTAAGTGCGGGACTGATTTTTTTTTTGGCGAATTATCGTGTTCTTAGCAAACTTGATGTATTAAAATTTGCTAATGTTCTAAAATAGTTTTCTGTCCTAGGGTTTATTATTCAATTTCGTGTTATATGCTTATGATCCAGCTTATATATTACAAATGCGTGGATTGACTTGCTCTTATTTGCTGTAAATTCTTGTTTTTGACAAATGTAATGTATTAAATTTACTCTATGTTGTATAAATTTTTCGTTTATAGTGTTTATCATTTATCAACGAGTTCCATTTTACAAACTTATGGTGCCACATATATGTAATATGTTGCAATTATGAGGGACTGTCTTTATTCTTCTGCAAGTTCTTGTTCTTGACAAAATGATGGATTTGAAATTATTCTATGCTGTAGAAGTTCTGATACGAGTACTGATAATTTTGTCTAGGCTACTGGGAAAGCAATACCTTTAGCTGCTGGATTTGTGGGTCAGGCGGCAGCAAGAGAGGCTGGTGGCCTTGTAGTTGATATGATCCGCCAGAAAAAGATGGCTGGACGGGCACTTCTACTTGCTGGACCTCCTGGTACTGGTAAAACTGCTCTTGCCCTTGGTATCTCCCAAGAGCTTGGTAGTAAGGTATGCCATACTTTGCAACATCTGCACCCTATTATCTGTAATTGGACTCCTTTTTCCAAATTGATTAGTTTAAGAATCTACATTTTTTGTGAGGGATAAACATGATGATACTTTGATATGAAATAGAATTCTTGTTTTGGAACTTAAATGAACATCCGCAAGCGGGGTGAAAGAAGAGGGGTTGTTGTTGTATCATTTGTGATTTGCGTTGTTATCTGTTAGGCAAGTCCTAGGCATAACGCACAAACCTGTATGTATAATTATCTGCAGGTCCCATTTTGTCCAATGGTCGGATCGGAAGTCTACTCATCAGAAGTAAAGAAAACTGAGGTCTTGATGGAGAATTTCAGGAGGGCTATTGGTTTACGTATCAAGGAAAATAAGGAGGTTTACGAAGGAGAAGTAAGAACTGGAAATCAACCGTTGTGTTTATCTGTTAAAGTTGATCTTGATTCATTGCTTCTTTATGTGGTTACAATGCTTAATTTGCATAACAATTGTATTTTGGGGAATGAATGGTTTTTAGGTGACTGAATTATCTCCAGAGGAAACCGAAAGCGTGACTGGTGGATATGGCAAAGCCATAAGTCATGTTATTATTGGATTAAAAACTGTTAAAGGAACAAAGCAATTGAAGCTGGACCCGACTATTTATGATGCCTTGATTAAGGAAAAGGTATGCTGTCCTTTTTCTACACTTGATTTTTTTCATGTTAATAAATTATTGTCAACCTAATAAAAAGGAAAAAAGTGCATGCTTGGATATCAACCTGAAACTATATCAATGGTTGTGATATATTCTTTACCCTAGATTTAATGATTGTCGTGTTGAGTCTGCAGGTAGCTGTTGGTGATGTTATATATGTAGAAGCAAATAGTGGTGCAGTTAAAAGGGTAGGCAGGAGTGATGCATTTGCCACAGAATTTGATCTTGAGGCTGAAGAATACGTTCCTCTTCCTAAGGGAGAGGTTCACAAAAAGAAAGAGATAGTCCAGGTTTGTTTTCAGAACTATTTCTTGTATATGATTCTGTCGATGATTATTGACATTTTTATGATGTGTGGGTGCAAAACAACTATGTTTCTAATGCCTTCAGTTGACCTTATCAGGATGTTACCCTTCATGATCTTGATGCTGCAAATGCACGGCCTCAAGGCGGACAAGATATATTGTCGCTAATGGGTCAAATGATGAAGCCCAGAAAAACTGAAATTACTGACAAATTACGCCAAGAAATCAACAAGGTATTCATACTTCCTTACGAACTCTGCTTCTTATTTGGGTCGTTTGAAATGCATGACAAATAAGTTTATGAAAATTGCAGGTTGTTAATCGCTATATTGATGAAGGGGTGGCAGAGCTTGTCCCTGGAGTCTTGTTCATCGATGAGGTGCTTTCTCACTAGGGCCTTTTTGTAACTTCTTGTATGAGACTGGTTTATGTTTCTGTGATTAATCTTACTCGTGTTGTAGGTGCATATGTTGGATATGGAGTGTTTTTCATACTTAAATCGTGCTTTGGAAAGCTCGCTATCGCCAATTGTAATCTTTGCCACCAATAGAGGGATATGTAATGTGAGGTAAAGTTTTCTACCTTTTGGCAACTTGTAATTCACAATTATTTATTTGCATGTGCCATCATTGGTTGACTAGATTCCCCCCTTTTGTCATCAATGATGGGTATTGAGGACATTTGACTAATAGAGTAATGGTCACACTTCCATTAAATCCTGGGATGGAGGGATAATTTGTTATAAAATAGAATTTTCACTATGAGATTCAGTTTGAAGTTATATTTTTTTTTCTTTCAATAATAAAAGATATGATCTTTGTTATCTTTTCGTAGATATGCATGTCTATGGTTGAAGTTCTAATTATGTGCAAAAACAAGTCTTTACTGAATGGAAACTTAACTTCACAGGGGAACCGACATGACGAGTCCTCATGGCATACCTGTGGATCTATTAGACAGATTGGTGATTATAAGAACAGAAACATATGGTCCGGCAGAGATGATTCAGGTATAAAGTCTGTTTTCTATAACCCGACACCATCCCTGTTTCCATGATATGATTCTTGCACTGCCCTCTTGCAATGTGGGTTCACATCTCAGAGGAGTGGCAATAACGTGTTGTTATCCATAGTGTTACAAGTCCAAAGTGTTGAACACTTGAACTGGCAATATGGACCGAACTGAATCAAATTCATCAGTTTAGTTCAGTTTCGGAATGGCCCAGGCTTGCCCTGGTCTACAAAATTTAAATTAGTTGGTACTAGAATATTAATTTACTAAAAGTAAATACAGTTTCATTTATAACAAAGAAAGATAATGTGTGGATTGTCTGTAAAGCTATTATAAAGTTTTTGAGTTTGAATTCATTCATCTTGTATTAGAATCATTTGCTTTCTATAATATTCAATTATATCTGTAATGAAAATAATTCAGACCATGGAACCTAACCTAACCAAATCAAACCAGAATTAACCAACTTGGTTGAGTTCAAAGGCTTTTGTGGTTCGGGTTCACAAAATTCAGAACCGGTGATGGTTTTGTTTGCAGTTGCAACCAAAATTAAGCAAGTTGGAATCGCCTACTCTTATGATGATTGACCTCTAGATTTTTTGGTTGATGTGGTGGTCAGATATTGGCCATCAGGGCACAGGTTGAGGAACTATCTATCGATGAAGAAAGTTTGGCTTACCTTGGTGAAATTGGACAAGAAGCATCCTTGAGGTTTGCTTTGATTCTTCGTTATTCTTACCTCCATAAATGTTGCAAAATTTATTAAAGAATCTTCTCTTCTCAGGCATGCTGTTCAGTTGCTAACCCCTGGCAGCGTTGTGGCAAAAATGAACGGTCGTGAGAGTGTTTGCAAGGTACAGTTTCTTGCTTTTTGGTGTGTACGATAATATCTCAAAGTTGGCTTGTTCAAGTGTGCAACGCATATTGTATAACGGAATGATACATACAGGCGGATCTGGAGGAAGTAAGCAGTCTTTATCTGAATGCAAAGTCATCAGCAAAACTTCTACAAGAGCAACAAGATAGATACATCTCGTGATGGAGGTCTCGGCTACCAACACAAAATCTTGGAACTGGGGTCATATTTCTTAAGCATTTGAAAAGGCCCTTGCCGATAATTGTTTGAAAGAAGTAGATTCGATTGGATTTTGTTACATTAGTCCGGGGCCTGGGTGTACAAGGGATTTGGACCGAACGAAAAAGACAGGTTGTTGTTTTATTCCTTTTTGGTTCAAGTGGTCAAAGCCGGGCGTTATGTTCATCTCTTCTTGTGTTTTGGTTATGGTTGCATCCTTGGAATTATATATATATTCTTTGATGCATAGTGATGTGTAGCTTATTGGGATCAAGATTTATATACACACCTCACCACCATATAAGAAGATTCTTTAAGATAAGGAAAAATGAAGTTTTTGTTATTTATTTGTGAAGTAGTTTAGGAAGATGATTATTTTGGTCAATTTCTTTATTTAAAATGGTTATTTTTTTTTGATTAACTTGGATAACCAACCCGTTATGCTAGCCGACTAATCTCAACTCTCAAGGCGACAACATGCTTTGTAGATAGCCCGGAGTCCCTGTATTTGAACCTCCGTGGCCACAAGGGGATTTTTATTCCTTCTTAGATCTGAATATGGGACCTCCTGGTACTTTTGATCTTTAGAGTCAAGCTCAAAACTAATTAGACACAACCCTTGTGGTTTATTTAAAATGGTTATTATGGTGGTTTTGTTGTAAAACAACGACAGATGGTGATGGTGGATTAGATGTTGTCTGGATTTTAATAATGGAATGGAGCAGGACATAAGTTGAGGACTATTAAATTCTTATGGGTCCTCTAACACGAGTTTTGCGTGTGTATCTGTTTACTCGTTTATTGTCAGAGAAAAAAAATGTAGGTATCTGAAAGATGGAACCGTTTGATTTTGAAGGATGCTCTAAAATATTTTTAGACCAAACTTATAACATATAATTTTAGATACTTAGGTTATATGGTGAGATACAAAAGGTTGCAGGTTAGATTCTTGTATCTAGTAAATATATCTTTTTTTATTTTATCAATTTACAACCTCAAATACAATTATAAACATAACTTGCCACTACTCTAATTCTTCTTTTATAAGAGTTAATAGACATCATGGTGTTCACTTATAGTTAAGAAAGATTTAGGGGCCGTTTACCAAATGTTTACTCGGGTAAGCTTTTAATACAATTCAACACTATCACTTGCTTACCAGATAAAATTTTAATCCACCAAAATGGTATCGTATGCAAAAATTTACCCTGTAAACGGTAATTGTGCTAAGAGTAGTCGTCTTTACTTTATTACTAAGTAAGACTTTCGTCCTTGACTTCGCTCTTACTGGGTGAGATTCTTGGTTCTTGCCACATTCATTATGTAAGGTAATGCTACTTGATAAGTGTTTATCCGAGTAAGCGTTGGTAAACGGCCCCTTAAAGTCCTTTTATGTCTTGGGTACGTATGTACATGAAAATCTTCTTGACCAAAGGGAACACCTTTATTCTTTACTATATATTCTTGGACAGACAATGGACGAAATTTGGAAAACGACACAAGAGTATGATGCATCTTTTCTATGTTTGTTTTGAACTACTTTTTTCTTAGGAACCAACCAAACTATTTGTTTGTAGAGTAGGCAAAATGAAATTTTAATTAGACGTATTGAAAAATAAATGAGATTGGGTAATAGGTCAACAAATGAAGGGGTCCAATAGCCAATAGGTTTATTTAAGATAAGTTGAAACGGGTCATTAGCCAAATGAGTAGGGTTGAATTGTAATAACGTCTTATTCTTTCAGAAAATATACATCATAGTTTATTTTATTAATTCCAAGGGGATATTGCCGTATTGGCTTGGTAGCTAGCGGTGTCTAGGTTTCCGGTAAATTTTAGCCTTCCTCAGAAATTTGAAAGAATTAAAATGATTAATTCTATTCATTAAATTCATTCATGTGTTTGGTTTATTTTTTAAATTTTGATAAGAAATTCAAATTTATATATGATTGGACCCTAGATTTCTTGGGTTCTAGCAAGAAATTCAAAATTACTATGCTTTTATATTTACTTCATTTAAATCATCCCACCATGATTGCGTCACGCGTGGTGGGCAGGTTTCGGTGGGAAAATAAAAAACGCGATTGGATTTTGGGTATGGAAACCAAGCCCTGATTTTTGGATTTTGGATTGCTTTGGACTTGGGTTGGTCGGGTTCGAGTTTAATTATGCAATATATATATATATATATATATATATGGTTGGGTTCACATGGGACCAATGTTTTTTCGTGAGACCCGTAAGATCAATTTATGTTCATTGATCAACTTTATAAACTAATGATCTAAGTTGCAAGGTGGCAATTTTGTAATTATTGAGAAGTCTCGTGGCGTTTATAAATGTTCAAATCTGACGATTGTAAATCTAATCCAAGGGTTGGGAATTAGTCTTGAGGGTCTCACGAAAAAATATTGGTCTCACATGATCCCAAGTCTATATATATATATATATATATATATATATATATATATATATNTATATATATATATATATATATATATATATATATATATATATCCAATCGATTGAGAGGATTGATAAATCGATAGTATGCTTAAATTAGAAAAAAAAAAAAACGACCAACTAGAAATTTTCAAAATTTTTAAAAGATAATTAGATAAATAAATATATTTATATAGTATTTAAAATAAATGTATTTATATACATGTATATATATAGGTTTTCGGATAGATACATGTGGCCATTCAAACCCAACCCGAACCCAAAATTTCCCAAGTTTTCAGATTTTAGGGCATTCAGGTTTTGCATGAATACCTTATCTTTGGCTCGGGTTCGGGTTCGGATTTTGGATCATTCGGGTTTTGCACACCCCTAACGATGGTTGTCACCGCCACCTATGTCGCCACTACTGTTGCCTTCACCAGCCCACACTACCAACATCCATGGACGGATCTATGTATGTGGTATAGGTGGCACGTGCCACCGTATTGTTTCTCCGCCGAAGGGTAAAAAAATTAGGTTTTGTGAACGGTGCAACCATATTAATTTGTTGTGTGCCACCGTATGTATTTTGAAACTACAATGAGAACAAATTTTATTTGGTAGAGTTGGTTTGCAAGGCTTTTATTCCCGCCCACACCCAAGTCCGAATCATGTTAGTCATTTTCTTAGTCAAACGGTGCTACCGTTTGAAAAAAATTCCGTATATTTGTTTTTTATAGTCAAATGGTGTCACCGTTTGAAAAAAAGTTTCTATATATTTTTTTCTTATGGTCAAATGATGTCACCGTTTAAAAAAAATTATGGGCCCGTCCCTGCCAACATCATTGCCTTCACTAGCCCACACTACCACTATTGTTGCCTTCACCAGCCCACACTACCACCATCGTTGCCTTCACCAGCCCACACTACCAACATCATTGCCTTCACCAGCCCACACTACCACCATCGCTACTTTCGACATCACTACCGCCTCCACCCTACCACCACTATTAGATTCAACGAACCAAACAGAAATATTCAAATTCTTTTGATATATTTCATTTCAATTTCTGTCAACCAAATGCATGCCTGATTAAATTCCATTCTAATTCATTTAAAATATTCCAGTTTTAACAAATTCCATAATGTGAACCAAATGCTAACTAAGTTTCCTTAATTGGGTTTTAAAAAAATAACATGACACACACGTATATGTGGATATTTAATTATATGTAACTGGTTACTAACATTAATTTTATACTGATTGTTATGGATTCCTTTTATAATATGTGATACCCTTTCATACCTTATTGTTCGTATGTTCCAATCTTCAATTATAACATAAACTGCAATTCATGGGGAAAAAATTAATGTAAAACGGAAAAATCTGAAGATATATCACATGCCGTTGTCTTTGGGATGTTCAAATATTATTGGAGGTCTTGGGGGCTGTTTGTTTGGCTCTTAATGGTTCCATTAAGAGCCAACCTCTTAATCGCTAAGAGGTCAAGGCTGTTTGGGAAAAAAAAAATACTCTGAATGGTTACATTTTACCTCTTAACCATTTTGCATCCAGAGGCTCTCTAAACCATTCAGACTCTTCTTTTTC
>NC_037528.1:10084918-10090712 GCF_001531365.2 Cynara cardunculus var. scolymus
GTCGCCGTCTCCCCTTCAGTCATAAGGTTCCTTTTTCTTTCTTTCTTCTTCTTCATGTGTGGTGAATGATTGTCTTTGATGTAGGCTTGATCTTATTTGCAACTAATTGATGTTCAGACTTTTGGTTGATCATTATTGATGATATAACTAGGGTTTATAGCTTAGTGATATATGTGCATTGATGATTGCTTATTAGGCAGAGGGACTAGAAGGAGATCTAGATGAAGTTACACACAGTTATATTTCATTAATATGAAATATGTAGTTACATTTACAAAGTAATTGTTTTATTCAGATATCTGCCAAACAGTTATATTTCATTCAGTACTAAATCATACAGAGGGTTAAAATGGTAATTTGTTATCATTCAGAGAACATTTACCAAACAACCATATTTCATTCAGCACTTAACCATTCTGACCCTCTTAACCATTCTGACCACTTAACCATTCTGCACAAAACCATTCAGCAACTGCCAAACAGCCCCTTGCTATACGTGAAACTTTCGATTACACTACAAAATGAGATTATAAAAATATATGTATACAAATTACAGAGGTGAAATAGGGCTTACTGTTTTTTTTTCTGGTAGAAATTAAAGTGGCACTGAGGATGGTGGGCTATAATTTTTACATTTGTTTATGAATGACACTAAACATTGTAAAATTAGACCCCAAAATTTTATGAGCCCTGTTTAAAATTACACATTTAACATGTTAAAGGACGACCCTGCTTTGTCTACATTTAAATATCAAATTACATAAGCCTCTAGCATCATTAGTAATCGAAGATTAAAGTTTTAGAATACGACTAATTTTATGGTAAGAAAATACAATATTAAAGTTTTAAAATTACAATAATTCTATCGTAAAACATGTTCTTAATCCCAGAACACATATTTTAAGGGGTTTGTAATTTAGTCAAGCTAGGCGTCTTATTCTCACGTCGATTTTTACTGGAAAAAGAAGTTACAACCAAGGGGGATATAACCAAAACTCTGAAAAACAAAACAAAGGTAGGATCACCTAAAATAATGTATTGATGCAAATCGTGAAGCAAAATCTTCGATTAATCTATCATAGTTGACATTTTCTAAAAACTTACTTTCGATGCTCAAAATTGCTAACTCGTTAAGCCTCTCTTGACTCATGGTAATATGTAAATATGATTTCAATAGCTTTAATTTTGAAAAACTTCTTTTGGCAGATGCTACTGTGATTGGTGTGGTTAACAAAATCTTGTAGGCAAGCAACACGTGTGATAAGATATACGCATTCTTTACAAACTCCATACTTTGAATAGACGTTCAAGGTTTTTCTTCCTCATATGCTCCACATGGTAGCATGCCTCGTAAAATTTGTAACTCCGCATACAAATATTTTCCATCATCATCATCATCATCATCATCATCATCATCATCATCATCATCATCATCATGTGTCAAAGCAATCTCAAGATTCAAACAATATTTCTTTAATTCATCATCTTTTGTTTTAAGCAACTTTGATGTATCAAACAAGAACCTAAATATAGACTCGAAATGTTTCATCTGTTCAGATATACTTCTTAACCGAGAAAATGTCATATCTACAAAAACAAGAAAGTAATCAGTTTTAAATGATCATTGTGTAGGTTTTTCAAATTGTTTTTTTTTCTACAAGAATAATATTTTATTGGAAATTCAGGTTCAACTCTAATGTTTTCTGCAATTTTCTTCAACTTCAGTAATAGCTAAGTCAAACCCGTAGTCCCTATATTTTTCAAAATGAATAACCAGTTCTTCCAAAAAAATTACCACAATATGTAGAAGCATATCTTTTGACCGTAATTTTTTACTAACCAAATTGATTCCATATAAAATTACATGCCAAATAACCAAACTTAAAATAAATTCAAAACTTGAAAGCTCACCATTTATTAAAGATTCGACATCTTTACATATTTTTCCCTCATCACATACATCGACTAATTTTATTAAAGCATCTTTTTATTTGACCAAGTTGAGTTTTTATTGTTTTAACACTATCAACATGACTTTCCAAATGAGTAGCAAATGAAGATTTCAAAGTGGAATCATCAATATATTCAATTAAAACACTCCGCTAGTTTGTAGAATTAGAGAACACAATATAAATTGTTTGACATGCACCAAAAAAAAGTTTTTGCTTTATGACAAAAATTTGTCATATCACACAAAACTAAATTAAGACAATGACAATCAAATGACATGAAAAGAAAGCTCTAGAATTTATATCAAACAATTTTTTTAGCACACCTTGATGTTTTCCTTTCATATTATCCCCATTATCATACCCCCTGTCTCCGCATACAATTAATATCTAAATCAAGGGATTTCAAAACAACTTGTAGCACGTCGACAAGACTTTTACTAGATGTATCTTCTATGATAAACAACTCTAAAAATAATTCTTCTACTTTGATAAGAACACTCGACAAATCAACACATCTTATAATCAAAGTCATTTGTTTTTTGTGACTTGTATCAGAAGTACAATCAAGGATGATTGAAAAATACTTTGCCTCTTTTATTTTTGTAATAATTGCATTTTTTTATATTGGATGCCAACATTTCAATCAACTCAATCTGAATTTTATGACTAAGATAATGATAATGAGTTTCTTTTCTTTAATCATACAAAAATGGTGTTGCATGACAGGGTCAAACTCAACAATCATTTGAAGAAACTCTTCGTAAAGTTTTTCATTTATACATGAAAAGTCAAGTTATATTCTACAATACATTTCACAACAACTATTATTCGAATCAAAACTTGTTTCCAATGGGCGGTATCCTCCTTGATTAATTTTTGCAGGTCTTTATCAATAGCTTGATTCTTATCCAACCTCGTTTTTGAATTTAAACTATTGCAAACACTTGGCTCAAAAACATATTCAAAGCAATTTCATCAATATAAGGCTCATCAATGTCATATGATCATTCAAATAAGAATTACTAACAAACTTCTTGGTAAGATTTTCAATGGTTTTTTCTTCTTTAACAACAAATTTATTTAACGATCAATGTAAAGATTGAACAATTTCTTGTTGCTTTTTTTTTATTTTTCTATTTTGAGCACCAGATGACTGTGATATAGAAAACATATTTAACCAAATAAGCAAATAACCAAAGTCCAAAACTCCAAATAACCAAATGATATATCAAATAGGTTTAAGGAGATCACTCAAGTAGTCATATATAGACGTAAGCATTCAACAAATAAACACCAACAAAACATCAAGATCCAAGAATCAGATAAGCAAATCAATAAATCATATAACTAAGATCTTAGATAAGTAAATTAGGAAGAAAACACCTGAAGCCTCAAGAAAACTAATTAAATAGCAAATGTGAGACTCTTGGTGGTTGATGGGCAACGCCAAAAGCAGGTCGTGATGGCTGGTGCTGACGGTGAAGCGACTGAGCGTTTTTTAGGGCTGAGAGTGAGCATGCGTGAAAGTGAGGCAGCCAATGGCTAAAAACTTGTCGAATTTTTTCAAAAATAAGCCTACTAATTCCTATATATATGTTCGGCCATGGGTTATACTGTCACCGGCCCTGCTGTCACATTTATCAATTGTATATGTCAAAAAATATACAAAATTAAAAGTTACATTTGAGAAAATAAATTTATCCGTAATAACTCATTTAAATCAACGCTACATATTTATGAATTGTTGTGAAATTGAAATAATTTAGTCGTTGAAAATAATGGCAGGAATGGCCTCGTGCCGAACGTGTTTCGCCAAGATGATAAGTAAGAGGTTAGGGAACGTGGAAACGGCGGGCCTGCTGCTGTCGCATATTCAAGTCAAGATCCCTTTTAGAGACCATGGACAAATTACACTTCACCACCTTACACTTTCTACTAATTACAAAAATTTCTTCTATTTGCGTAGGATGTCCATGTTTTGTAAGGAGTGTTTCTTATGTGCACACGAGTCAACTGAGTTGGACAAGAATAAACCATTTGAATTATATTTGATATTAACCGATGAATAAATCATGTTTGATAAATATAGTTGATATACATTTAAAATATTAATTTTTTTTTGAAAAATTAATCAATTACAATATTTGATAATATAATTGAAACAAATCTCTAGTAATATAATATGTTAATTGATACAAATAAAATGGTAAAGAAAATTTAAACAATATAATATATTCATTAAAAGAATTTTTAATGTGTATATTATAAATTTTGTATTTGTTAAAATAAATTTTAGAGAAAATATATTAATTTATGAATAAAAATAAAATTGGTAATATCCTATTTAATTAATATTTTTTTTCAAACGATATAATTAATAATTAAATTAAATATTTTATTAAAATCATTTAACATAATTTATTATTTACGAAACAAGATAAATATAACTTCAATTTTTATGTAATTTACATAAACATTTTTAGAATTGTTATATTTGTTTTTTAATAACTAAATATATTGAATAATAGTTAAAATATAATATAATAAAATAATATATAATGTATAAGTAAGATCAATTAATAATTTTCAATTAATATTTATTAATAATTACTTGTAATTAATAGTAATAAGTAATAAATAATATTAATGAGAGTCATAATTAAAAAAAAATGACAATAAGCTCCCGAAATGCTACTCCAAGTAACGTTTCAATAAAATACCTTATGTCCATCCACACGTTTACTCATAAAATAAATTAGCTTAGAGCATCTCGAACAGATTATTCAAAATTTCTCTAAAATGGAGAATCAAAATTCAAAATCTTCAAAAATATATTGCATTCAACTCCAACAAGTTCTCTATTTTGGAGATTACAACATTTATTACATTATTACAATATTTCATACATTTAATGAAATACTATTTCTCCACCTAAACATTTAATTTCAGGATTTCTTATTGGTGGATGATAATAAAAAAAAATATTTTTCTCTCATGGTAATCTTTTTGGAGATCTCTCTAAATTTGTAGATTTTTGCAACGGAGAAAGTTTTGGGAATTTGTTGAAGCAAAAAATTGATCAAAATTCTCGTTACTTTATTTTAAAGAATATGTTAGAGATGCTCTTATATGGTAGCTTTTGTTTGCCAAACAATGCCTTGGATGCTTTTGATTGTAACTTATAAAATAGTTAATAAATTATTGTTTTACAAATAATAATTTTATATAAATATGATATTTTTGTAATGTGTATATATTTATAATATACATCATACATATGAGTTGAGTTCCGATAAGAACGAAAATTAAGGTGAAAGTGTAAGAAGAAATCTTCACTCTTAGATGCACATTAGATTAAATATATCAAGATGAGATGCACCTGGATTAATTCCACAATTCATGAGTGAGCAAGAAGTTATAAAAGATCACGGGTTCAAGTCCATTTCTTACGTTTCTTACCTTAACCCACCTTCTTACATAATCCTTTGCCGTATATATCATATATCATAAATTATTATTTTGTTCTTTATCATCTTTTCCGGTTTAGATAATGATTATGTATATTGTCTATAATAAAAAGATTACGTAAGATAATATATATTTAGTATAATGGTATTTTACATCATAATTATATAATATTATATATAATATATTGTAATATCTATACTATATTATAAAGTATTTGACAAAAACTCTTAAAAACCATTTTTTATAAACGAAGTATTGTATATTGATGCATATTACTTAAAATTCAAGATTACAAGTAAAGTATGCATAAGTACAACTTATTAAAGTTTCATGTTTAAATTCGTTGAACTAACTGCGGATAAACATAATCAAAT
>NC_037528.1:10096933-10106128 GCF_001531365.2 Cynara cardunculus var. scolymus
GATTATCCTAATTATATTTTAGATTTTTTATATTTAAAATAAGATGTTTATCCTGTATTTGATTGTGTTTATATGCAGTTAGTTACACGGATTCAGTTATGGGATGAAATCGGATAGAGATGAACGAGTTTAAGAGTTTTAAGAGTTTAAGAGTTTTTAAGAGTTTTAGCCAAATGCATTATAATATAGTATAGATATAATATATAATATTATATACTATATATGCAATAATACATATATACATAATCCTTTTATTTTATATATGTATTTTTTATTTAAAATGGAAAAAAAATGATAAAGAATATAAAAATTCCATCTACGGAATCTCTAAAATAATTACTCTCTTTTTACCTTCTATAAAATATATATATATTTATTTCATTTGGTGGGAGAGAATGTGCGTTTGTACAAAATTTATGTTGAAAATTACAATTTTCATAAAAGGAAATTGTTAAGATATTAATTGCATTATATATGTCGATAATATAATTAATTTTAAAATATTAAAATAAAATTATAGTTAAATATATATATATATATATATATATATTTAGAGATTTTTAGTTTTACTACCCCTATTTTACCAAAACAAAAAAGATTATAAAAGAAGATGCTGGTCAGAGATGGAATTTGTGTAAAAAGAAACCAATCGCAGGGACTGAAATGCAATTGAGATGAAGTGAAGGGGCATTCTAAACACAATAGGAAATTTTCATAATTGACCCTCGAATTTTGTATGGCATTGGATCGATGAAAACGTTTGATGCCAAATTGTCGTGTAGTGGAATGGATTTTATTTAATCCAATCCTACCTATTTTTTCTGAAAGCCATTGCTTCTCTTATATATGAACACACACCCCCTCCATTGTCTTCTTCGACTCCAAATATCCACTGTCTCGCCTTACATTTTACTCGACCACAAGGTGCATATCGCTCATTCTCGCTTACTCTTCTTCAATCCGGTTCTTTAAGTTGTTCGTTTGATGAACAAGTTTATTGATTTCTGTTGTAATGGTCTAAAATTGACGATTAAGTGTGTCTCTCTCAAAGGATCAAAAGAAGTTTGTGATTGTGAGGTTTTATTGATTCTTTTGTAGAATTTAATCAAGCAATTATCTGGAGATTGATTATTTTTTGTGGAAGTTACTCTGTTAGGCGAGTTGTAAGAAGTTGATTATGAATTATTGTGTTATCGACTTGCTTTTCTTGTGTATATATTGATTAAAATATCAAGGAAATCTTGAAATTAGGTTTCGATTTTCAAATATGTGAAGAATTTTTTCCAAATAAGCTAGTTACTTCCTCTGTTCACTGTATCATAGATAGGATATGCCTTCTGATGTCGTATTTGTAGTTTTACAAATTAAAGTTAGTATGGATTTTGCTACGCTTATAGGCCCTTCAACTTGTAGGATCTGTCACAATTGCTTGTGTGGTTGTCAAATATTTCTCCAAAAATTAAGAAACCAGTCGGTTCCAAAGTTGAAATTTGTCTGTTTGATCCCGGAAGTCAGAGTATCTCCAATGGATTCTTCAAACGGAGAAAATGGAGTTTTTGGAGTTTTTATCTTAGATCTCTGCTCCAATAGACCCCCAAAAGTTTCTTGGAGAAAGTAGGAAAGAGGGGTAAAAATCTCCAAAATGGAGAGAGATTTTCTATTGTTTCTACCAATTAAATACTAGAAGTTTGTTGGGATAATAAAGTGTATTTAATATTTTAATATAAATGATGATGTAATCTCCTACGTGGAGAAACTTTTGGAGCTGAATGTTACTTTTTTGGAGATTTTGGTTCTCCATTTTAGTCAAATTTGAAGAATTTGTTGAGATGCTCTTGGGTGTCCTTTTTGGTGTGGAAAGGTGGGAGCGCTTAAGAATTATCAATTTCTTTGACTTGATCCATCTAATGGAGGTTGTAGTTAGTATCAGCTTAGTATGAAAGGCTTATTAATTCCAATTTCTTATGTTTCAGGATTGTTAAGGTTGTGAAATTTTGTCTGTGATAATGGCAACTGGAGCTGCTGCAGCTGCCCTTTCGAGTTTAGGCAGGGACAATGGCTTGGGGTTTGCAAAAACTTCAGATTTTATCAAAGTTTCAGACTTGAAGAGGGTTAAATTTCATAGAACCAAGATATGTGTGATAAAAAATTCAAACCCTGGTTCAGATATTGCAGAACTTCGGCCTGCTTCTGAAGGGAGTCCTCTATTAGGTACATGCTTTACTGTTTGTTCACTCTTATGCTTGCAGTTATCAACCTGTCTATTGCATACATTTAAAGCTGCAATATCCTAGTAATCTAAAGGCAATATTATGATTTATGCCCTTCCGATTGATGCAAGCTAAGCAAGTGATGGGGTATTGTATTTTGTATCTCATTTGGTTCCTGGGAATGAGGAGGCGTAGACAACTTTCCACTAGGCTCATAAGCTACTTGCTAGCTTGTTGATCATGTGAATGCAGTTACTAAGAATGTGTACCCGATTCTAGCTTGCATCACAACAAGCATTAAAATTTATGAGTGTTTATTTCTTTAAAGTTTCATTGGTTGAGTACAATTCATCTTCATGATATGTAAGCACTGATATGCGGGGGTCAAGTTCCTGACAGAGTTTATTTGTTTCTGGTAGTTCCTGTACAGAAGTATTGTGAATCCACACATAAAACCATCAGGAGGAAAACCTGCACAGTAATGGTTGGAGATGTAGCTCTTGGTAGCGAACACCCCATAAGAATTCAAACAATGACCACAACTGATACTAAGGACGTGGCCGCAACTGTGGAACAGGTGCTTGCATTTCCTTGTTTTTCAACTCTCCTGGATTGCCTTTGGTAATCTCCTTTCTAACATATTGGAACCTGGCCAATTGACAGTAAAATCTGCTAATTCTACCATGATCAACATTTTAAGTGGTATATCTTGATATGTTGCTGCCAATCTCAGTTTAGTTGTTGTCTTTCATAATCTTCTGTTACTATGATCTAACAACCACCTTACGTGGAAAAGTAGATTTGTGCTTCACATGGACCTGCAAGTTCTAATGTCATGTCAATTGTTTTAACTTTGGGTCATTTAAAACAAAATTTTGTATCTCACCAAAGGGTCATTGGCCCGGCCCTACCTGGTAACTCAACCTTCCCAAAGGTCAAGGGTTCCAACCTCACCAAAGGTGAGAACAGTGTGTATGTTTCATTTCCCGTATATAAATATTATTTACTTTAAAAAATTATACGTCTTGGAAGTTTCAAATCCACGTGTTGCAATCACTGTGAAAATTGGGCACTGGTCCTGCAGATGTATTGCAACCTTAAGCGACTGACTACCTCACTTTGTTATTACATCTGTTTCTTATATTTTCCCCATCTGACTAATGCAACATATCAGTGCTGTGAAAGTATATCCATGTTCTATTAGAATGTAATGTTGATGGGCCACACCACTTGCTTTCAGCAAACTCAAAGAAATTGAAAAGATATAAAATCTTATATCCTTGCATCACCTGCATCATGCTATATTTTGCCAACTTGATGCCAAGTGGTTTAATCGTTTGTATAACAGGTCATGCAAATAGCTGATAGAGGAGCTGATATTGTTCGAATAACTGTTCAAGGGAAAAAAGAGGCAGATGCATGTTTTGACATTAAAAACACCCTTGTTCAAAAGAAGTAGGTCTACTTCTCTACTTTTTGGAATCAGTATGTTTCTGTTATCTCATGCATCCTGGGTGTTTGCAGTTATAACATACCTCTGGTGGCAGACATTCATTTTGCTCCTTCAGTTGCTCTGCGGGTTGCTGAATGCTTTGATAAAATTCGTGTCAATCCTGGAAATTTTGGTACATACTTAACATCTTGTCGTTTTTGTCATACTTCCTTTCAAATGGTTCAATCTTGTGATGCTCTTTCTTGCAGCTGATCGACGGGCTCAGTTTGAGCAATTGGAGTATACAGACGATGATTATCAAAAAGAACTTGAGCACATTGAGCAGGTGAAACTGTTGATCAACCTTCAATCATTTCACTCTTGCAATCTTTGCTCTACTGTTAGTTTAAAAATAAATAGTTTCATTACGAAGTAGTAGCCTTTAGAAAGAAGAGATTGAGGAAAAGGGTGAAAAGGAATTCTTGGATAGAGATGGAACACCTGAATTATATCTTCTGTTTGTTCCAGTATAACAACCTCTCTCTGACAGTATAAAAACACAAGCTCTTTCTTTCTTCTCTATTACTTTCTTAAAAGTTCTCTATTTCTATAGAAGCCAAAAAGATCATGGTGTGAAGGAAACCATGCACAATTACTCAACTCCGTATATAACTATTTGTTGAAATCACTGTCCTATCTTGTTTCTTCTTCCAATCATGAAAGTTCGTTCCATTCTGTTAGCAAGTGGGAATAGGTGCCAGCTGTCTGTGCATTATTGTTTGCTCTCTGCCATATAAAACTATTTCTGAACAATGCATCAACTTTGCTCATCGACATTTCTTATCAATCGAACGTGGTTTTAGTACCAAAAGGAGATCAGCAACCACCGACCTGGCAACCAATTCCTGGCAAGTTGAAGGCAACTAGCCTCAGTTGATGGGAAACTGGAAGAGTAATAAATTTGGGTTCAGGAGCAAGCACATGGTTTCTTATTGTTTCTATACCATGTTAATGTTCTGTGACTAGGATAAGTCTGTCTTCTTCAACCAATTTGTTATCACATATAGTATTTTGACCGACTTCTGTAGGAGTAGAGAACCCTAATCTTACATGTTTTATGGCACGTTTTATTTATTTTTCATTGTCAGGGTTCATTGAGTTTTTGCACGGTTGAATAAAGAAAATAATATTCTTACTACACAATGATCACACATTATTTTATGTAATATAAAATTCATGAGATAGAATGGATACATAGGTCTCATAAAGGTATTATCTGTTACACCAGGTTTTTGTTCCGCTGGTTGAGAAATGCAAGAAATATGGAAGGGCAATGCGCATAGGAACAAACCATGGGAGTCTTTCAGATCGTATCATGAGCTACTATGGTGATTCTCCTAGGGGGATGGTAAGCAGCTCCTCTAGCATACTTTTAGATTCGATTGATTTCCCTTCAAACTTCACTTATGCCATGCAAATTTTGATTTCACAGGTTGAATCTGCATTTGAGTTTGCTAGAATCTGTAGGAAGTTAGACTACCATAATTTTGTATTTTCAATGAAAGCAAGCAACCCAGTGATCATGGTTCAAGCATATCGCCTTCTTGTAGCTGAAATGTATGTTCAGGGGTGGGATTATCCATTGCACTTGGGAGTCACTGAAGCTGGTGAGGGTGAGGATGGACGTATGAAATCTGCAATTGGCATTGGGACACTTCTTCAGGTCATCTTTTTCATGCTCATTAATTTTTACCAATATGAATGAGCTTTTAGATATCACATTAACAGTTCAAAAGCCATTTATGTTGTTTATGTAATCTTTTATCTCCTCCATTTGTGCTCATCTCCTCCATTTCTATGCCATGCCTATGCATTTTTTGGCTAATGCTTGCTTAAAGTTGTCTTGTATACAGGATGGTCTTGGTGATACTATCAGGGTTTCCCTTACAGAACCTCCAGAGGAAGAAATTGACCCCTGTAGAAAATTGGCCAACTTTGGTATGAAAGCATCCAAAATTCAACAAGGGGTGGTAGGTTTTTGCACTGTCCTTTACTGATTAAAAACACTTACGTATTCTGAGTCTTATAGTTCTCTGAGAACCATACTTACTCTAATCATTATTGCACTTACCTTCCTAGGCACCATTTGAAGAGAAGCATAGACGATATTTTGATTTTCAACGGAGAACTGGTGATTTGCCTGTGCAAAAGGAGGTTGGCTTCTAACTCAAAATCTTAATATGTCGATTTAATTGTTGCTTGTTTTTCTTCTTAAAATAGCAACTTCTACTTTAAATGAGTGGCAGGGTGAAGAGGTGGATTTTAGAGGTGTGCTCCACCGTGATGGCTCTGTTCTCATGTCTGTTTCCCTGGATCAATTGAAGGTCATACTCTGTTCTGTAGCTTCTTTCATTCCATTTCTGTATCCATTATGAACTTCCCTGATACACTCCACTGTTCAGTGAGCGCAGCTTTCACATTTCTATCATTAACTTTTCGCAATTTTCATTTCTGTCAGACACCTGAACTCTTCTATAGATCATTAGCAGCAAAACTTGTTCTTGGTATGCCATTTAAGGTTAGTTCATTCTTTGTTACAATGTTTTATAAGGACCCATTTATGTTTCATAATATATATGTTTGTTAACTCATAATATATGGTGTTGATTCAGGATCTTGCAACCGTAGATTCTATCTTATTGAGAGAGCTCCCACCGGCCGATGATCAAGATGCTGTAAGGAACCTTTTCTTCAATTTTCTCTTGACGTATATATAATATCCTTTGGGTGGCTTGGTGTGTAATTCTATTTGAGACTTGAAATGACATTATAAATTTTTGTATCAATGGGCAGCGGCTAGCTCTTAAAAGGTTGATTGATGTCAGTATGGGAATTATAACTCCTTTATCAGAACAGCTGACAAAGCCTTTGCCAAACGCCTTGGTCTTGGTAAATTTAAAGGAATTATCAACCGGAGCTAATAAGCTTTTACAAGAAGGTATTTTTCACTTTTCAAGGCGCCATTTATTAGTAGCACTCGATTACCACATGCCAGTTTTGGTTCTCATACCCCATAAATTATCTTTACGTCCAGGCACACGTTTGGTCGTGTCAGTACGTGGTGACGAGCCCTATGAGGAGCTAGAAATTCTAAAGAGCGTTGATGCTACAATGATTCTTCATGATCTGCCATATACAGAGGAAAAAACTGGCAGAGTACATGCTGCTAGGAGGTATACTTATCACTAATCAATAAGCACATGCATTAGTTCAGTTGCATTTGGTAGGTGGGACAGGACGTGATAAGACGAAACAATAAATACAAAAATTTATTGTCTGACGTTTGGTGCAACATTAGGACTAGGACCAGACAGTACCGAGTGGGGTAAAAATATCAAAATTATACATGATGTTTGGGAGATGGGACAAGATTGGTAAATTACTAAACTACCCATGTCAAATTAAAACCATAAAATGTTGCACAATTCTTTCACCCATGTGCCTCACTCTTGGCCGTCCAGTTCGTCCTGTCCAGCCTGTCTGCATACCAAATGCACTCATACTGGAGGAGGAAGATTCCATCCAAAAAGAATGGCAACCATGATGATAAAAATATAGTTAGATTTAGGCCATCTTGTTGTGACAGTGTGGATAATTACATGTCTTCATGCTAACAGGTTATTTGAGTATCTTTCAGAAAATTCACTGAACTTTCCTGTTCTTCACCACATACAGTTCCCGAAGGGAATTCCGAGGTAACTCACTGAGCCATGTCAATATAAGAAAGAACGAGATTGATGACGATTTAGAACGTTTTAGTTATGTTTTTTTCCCTTTCCTTGTTTTAGAATTATTTACAAGTAATTTAAAACTGTTGCACATAATGGCAGGGATGATTTGGTTATTAGTGCGGGTGCCAACGCAGGTGCTCTTTTAGTTGATGGACTTGGAGATGGTATCTTATTAGAAGCTCCAGATCAAGATTTTGAATTTCTGAGGAATACATCTTTCAATCTGCTTCAAGGATGCAGGATGAGGAACACTAAAACGGTAGGGAATGAATGAATCATTTATTTAATTTGCTATATGTATATATATATTTGTTGTTGGTAATAATGGTAAAGAGATGCATGCAGGAATATGTGTCATGCCCGTCTTGTGGTAGAACTCTATTTGATCTTCAAGTGATAAGTGCAGAAATTAGAGAAAAAACATCACATTTGCCTGGTGTTTCGGTAATCCCTGCTGCTGACTGATTGAATGACATTTAAAGTTGTTGTGTTTATCAAATAGATTATGTGAGTTTATTTTGTTGTTGTTGTTGTTGTTATGGGTGGCAGATTGCGATTATGGGTTGCATAGTTAACGGACCAGGAGAGATGGCTGATGCAGACTTTGGATATGTTGGCGGTGCTCCTGGAAAGATCGATCTTTATGTTGGAAAGGTATGAAACAAAGTCTTGTTTGTTTTCCAATTATGTATTTATACATACATACATATACATATATATATATATATATATATATGTATGTATTAATGTGGTGATTGAATGGTGCAGACTGTTGTAAAACGAGGCATTGCAATGGAGAATGCAACAGATGCATTGATTCAACTAATTAAAGAGCATGGGCGGTGGGTGGATCCTCCTGTGGAAGAGTAAGACAAGGCGAATACGATGAGTGCATTCACAATATAAAAACATTGGTTGTTGGAAACATCAATTAAAGTAAAATTATGTTGTGTTGGTATCATTGGAAATGTACAAGGAAAATGTCGTTACATGTTATTAGATATAGACTGTTATAATCGTATTATAAAATTATAATATTGTTGTTGTTGAGTGAGTTTACGTGCATCGACTAATCCTTGGGAGATGAATCTTTGTTTGTGTTGTATAATGAGGGGAATATGGTCCCTTTTTTTCACCGCAAAATAATCAATATTCATATCAGATGTGTAAAAGCCTCAACATTGAATGTTTTCGGCTCCTTTGATCTTCAATTTAGGCTACTCTATTTTTCATAGCAAGTATGAAACTAATCGATAAAAAGTTAAAAATACAAAATTGGAAAACTCAGGTTTGACAAAACAAAAGTCATTTCAGTCATTGTTATTACATGGTTTTGATTATATATAGAGGATGCTTACTTTGTAAATTACGTTATTTGTACAAACTGTATAAATCTCATTCAACTGACCATATTTTTTCATTTTGTTCATTTTTTTGTAATTATGAGAGGTTGATAATCATTTTTATTGTGGAAGGTATTAATCATGGATATTAACCTCTTTATTATTTTAATTTTAAAAAATTACATGAAACAATTTCATTAAAATTTCATCAAGTATTATATGAAACAATTTTATTACCATATATGAAATAATTTCATAAGATTAAACAATTTTATGAAATTTTTTCATAAGATTAAATAATGAAATCGACGGATGAGAGTGATTTGTACGATTTGTACAAATTGGGTGGTTTGCATTTGATCGCTCATCTCTCTCTCTCTCTCTCTATATATATATATATATATATATATATATATATA
>NC_037528.1:10107208-10119925 GCF_001531365.2 Cynara cardunculus var. scolymus
CTATATATATATATATATATATATATATATATATATAAATGCTAATAATTTATTGAGGAAAGAAATTTTATTTATCTTTATTATAGATATATAAGAGAGTACTTAAAATTACGTACTTCTTGTTAGGTAATTTAAAACCAAGAATATAGAAACTATGGTTGATAATTTTTATAAAAAATAAGAATTTTTTTAGTTCATAACAAGAAATATATGTTATTTTAATACAAAAAGAGAATTGGTGTAAATGAAATAATCGTGAGGGTCAACGAGATCATTAATAAAGAAGATTATCAAAGTTTTCTAGACAAGTAGACAAATAAGATCAATAAGAATATGAAAGAAAAGATGATCCATTGAGATCCAATAAGAATAAATAATGAATTAAACATATAATATGCAAGCTTAACAAAAAATTGTTTAAGCACTTGAATAGAATCTTGTGGTGTTGTGGAATTTTAATGAAAGATACATAAGTCAAACAATTGATGAAAATATTTAAATTCTTTTTTTTTTTGCTCAAGTAAAATAAGATGTTAAGATTAAAAGTTTATGGAACATGACATTTATAAGAGACATTACTAAGTACATCTAGTAGAAAAAATTTATTGATTAATCACAAAACCATGAAACACGTCATAAATTATAAGAACAATAGATTGATTGTCAAACAATAGTAAAATATTTTATGTAGAAGCAAAAAAATAGATAACAATAGTCAACAAAAACAATTAGAACAACATAACCAAATAACAATAGTAAATATAAACATAAATTGATAAAAATATCCAACAAAAATATATAACAATAGCAAACACATGATCTTAACGTTGAATTGTTGAAGCACAAAAACAGTCAAGCATATAGAGATAACAATAGCCAATATCATTGGACCTTGTTGGAGATAAAAAAAAAATTAAAGAGACAATAAACAATAGTATATAATGAATGATCAATTAAATTTTTTTTATTTTCTTCTCCAATGTAATTAGTTGATATGTTTTTGGATCCTTGTTATCTATTAAATTCTTTTTACCTCTTATGATATACGATAATTTTTTTAGTTTTCTTTAATTTATTAAATTCTTTTAGATTACTATTGTATTTTAACGAAAAAATTTGGGCCCCTGGTATTTTTGGGCCGTGTGTCCTTGCCGTCCTCCCCAGGGACGGCCCTGAATACAGAGACTCTTTTCATGACCTTATATTTTTTTACTCTACGACGATGAACAATACGTTGGCACGGTATACTCTGCATTAGGTTCGTCGCTGTCTCCACCCTTGATATATCAAAATTGAAGATCAACACCAAGCGCAGTTCATGAGACGAGGATAAGATGAAAAACAATAAGGATCCGAGGGTTGTTAATTTACTATAAGAAACGCTGCTTCATCAACTTGTAATAGTCCAAATCATTACTAGATATGTTACGACAATTATGTATAAACAGAGCAAAGAGAAAATCATGGTGTACAGGCAATCGATTCGATTCGATTCAAAGCAGTTGATACCAATAACAACATACTGATCCAAAACTACCTATAAACAATTAAGGTCGACATGTAAAAGCAAACAAGTAGGAAATTTTTTTAGAGAAACTATTATTAGATGATAAAGAACCCAACTAAAGAATCAGAGCGTCATATTCAAAATTTACCCTATGCTATTTCTTTTCAATCCATATGAAAAACATACCTTCAATTTGCAGAGATCTAGATCTAAAATGTAATGATGATGATGTCTTCAAATTCAATAAAAATCTCTACAGGAATTCCCCTCTGGCGGCATAACCTAACTGCGCTCGCTGTATATTCTGTTTCCGTTTCCTGTACAACATTCCTCCGAATCCAACAGCACAAGCCGCGGCGATCACTCCGATCGCAATTCCTGCCTTCTTCCCGCCGCTCATCCCTCCAGACGAAGAATTCTTCGGTTTCTCGCTCTCTACATTAGCGGAGGTGGTATCGCTAACCTCTTCCTGTGACGGAGCCGGAGAAGTGTCCAATGACGTCGTGGAAGCGGGAGTAGGAGGCAGATCTGCAGGTGGAGACGTGTTGATTGAAGGTGAAGGTGAAGGTGAAGGCGAGGGAATTGACGGTGATTCATCGGAACCGGTTACTGGGGCAGGACTGGGTGAAGAAGTTTCCTGCGCATTTGAAGATGAGAAAAGAAGCGCGAAAGCGATGAAAACGTGAAGAAGCTTATTGGACGCCATTGTTGATGAGGATTTCTTGAAGATTTTTGGGTTTAAGAAAGGTTTTCGTCGAAGTAAAAAGGAAGCAAGTGGATTTTTGTTGAAAGAAGGGAGAAGAAGACAGATCTGATCCGACGTGGGGGCAACTTCTTTGAGAAAGATATGGGGTGGTTCCAACATACTATAAATTGTTAGCATTTATTTTCTATTATTAAATTCAGAAAAATATGATATTTTTTAGTTTTTCTAATTCATATCCTTCCAAAATAAAAATAATAAAAAATGGCACATTAAAATGAAAATTATCGTTTCTATCAGTATCAAATGAAGTATGGTTATTGATAACGTATTAATAATACAATATATTTATCACGGAAAAAAATGAAATTTAATGGATTAAGTAAATTAGGCGGCCAGATACATGATACATAAATAGCAAACACCGAAATCTTACCCGATTACCCGTTATCGGGATGTAAATTTGATGGACAAGAATCTTATGCAGTAAGGTAAAAGAGGACGGTGTGTAAGCACTAGCCAATTGGTAAAGGGTCCTTGCATTTCATAAAAGTCGGATTTAAAAGAGCAAACCATGGCTCACCGTAGCCAGCAGTTCATGACGATGTCCATTCGTATACACGTAAACAATCTAGAATGCTGTCCATGTTGCCTCCTATTCTATCTTCAACCTTCAGTTTCGTATATAAAAATGGTATCTCAACGTATACATAAATACTCTTTATAAGAACTACAGGTAGAAACTATTGTCAGAGTTCATCTTTTTTGTCAATGTTGCTATCTTTGCTGCTTTGTTTGGCATCAGTGTAAGTTGGTTTCTGGAGCTTAAAGGGGATCGAAGCATGTTTCTTAAGGAATTTGTAGAATGCCACTACTGTTCGATCAACATCTACAGATATCTGCAATACCAACGAAAAACCATCCATTATAGATACCCCATATGAAGCATTTCAACATTTCAGGTAGTGATGACATTAAATTTCATTACAGTTTTTGGAATAGAAATGAATTATCCTTTTGGTCCTCCTCGAAAAATACCTTCCTTATTTTAAGGTAAAATGGCTTTTCCCACCCTTAATTCGAGGACATGAGTTCGTATCTAATAGCTCAAGCATAAGTTATCTCTAAAAATATCACTTACAGGATCAGAGCTTTTGTTTCCAGCGGGGTAGAAGAGAAGTGTTGGGTACCCATCCGCCTGTAAAAGGCAAAACCAAATTCACAAATCACGTCTGATGCTACTAAGCAAGTTAAGATATCAATCAAAATCCAAACGATTAATTTTGAGCAAAACCAATGCTTTTAAATGGCAACTGTACCTTTGCCTTGGGATGTTCATTTGTACTTCCATCCATCTTTGCTATTACCAAGGAATCAATATCGCGCAAATGCTTAGCAAGCTTGCTGTAAGTTGGTTCTAGAGCTTGGCAATGCCCGCACCATGGTGCATAAATCTGCATATAAAACATTCGGTTGTTTAACCATCTCTAACTCCCACCAACAATCAATCAAAGCAAACACCATCTACATTCGTTTCTATAAGTACCTCTAGTAGAACATCTTTCGACTCATCCAAGACCATATCATCAAAGTTATTCCCAACTACTATCTTCACGTCACCGTCATTCTGCTTCGGTACAATTGCCCAAAATAAGTTACCTCACTGTAAGAAAGATAATATACAAATCAGAATCCCCTAACTAAGAACTTACATGCTCAGGAATTGGATCAGATTTGTAGAAAGCTTTAAGCTTGTCGTCCAAAAATTTCTCCCCAAAAGCCTGGCAAATAGAGAAAAGACATCAAGAGACACCCAATCAGATTTCTGCATTATTAATTGAAGACCACTGCTAAGCTCTATGGTTCTGTTGAACAGTGGCCAACTAATAATACCTTAAGGTTTTCAACTGTCAGATCTCCATCAAATACAAATTTCTTAGCATCATCGTTTCCGGTGTATCCAATAACCTGATTAAGACATTCAGTATATACTTATTGTTTGCACTCGATCTTGCAAGAAGTTGAAAAGGAAAAAGAGAACGATATAATTGGTAACCCAAGTACAAGTAAAATAGAGAATAGATGCTTAGTGGAAACACGCATTACCTGTGGAGCATCTCCCGTGATACTAAAATAATCTCCAACAGGCTTTCCAACATCCTCATTGTCCATATCAACATACACAAAGATAAGCTGTCCAGAAATGACGTCAAGTGGATTATCAAAATCTCCCTCAAAGATATTATTTGGGTATTATTTCGATTACTACGGAATTGTGATTCCAAATACCTTCCCCTTAAATAACTTTGCAGCATCCACAAATGTCTGGGCAACCTTAGTTGAACCCATTGACGTAGCAAATAGCATCACCTGAGAGCATAAAGAACGGTTTATACCATTACGGTGAACTCTCAAATATTCCACATGAAGAGACATGCTTGTATCGTTCTTTAATCGCCAGTTATGATAACCTATGCATATTACTATATTTACCTGTTTCTTTATTGGGCTTTCGAAAATCAAAGATGCACTTTCTCTGGAAAAAGTTGTCACCAAGGGAAGTTTATTTGCAAAAACAAACTCCTTAATTGCAGACTTGTCGAATAGACCATCTGTATGAAAAAGAACAAAGGAAAACACTGAAAGATAAGTCCACTGCCTTTCATCAACATGATACAATGATGTTCAGAAACAGATGAAGAAACTGACCATGATGGGTCACTTTCTCAGCATCCTTCTTCAGCAAGACTAAAGCTGGGAGTTTTACATCAGGATCAATTTGGAAAAGCTTGGCAACATTAGGATCTATGGTTTGATAAAAGTTGACATCATCATCAAGCTTGGAAGCTGCAGCAAGTTCCTCGTTTTCAGGACCCTGAAAACAGAACAACTCAGAACAAATTAAAAATATTTTGATTTTTTAGGGTCAAAGGCTTTGAGGCTGGCATTTCAAATTCAAATTGACATGGAAGTTCAAAATTCATTACGGACGTATTGCACTTTGTAGTAAATGTTTACGAGAATTGTCAAATTTTACTTAAATATGAAATTGTTTTATATCACTTGGGTAAGATTTCTAAGCAAATGGAAATGGTGCAAGAGATAAGGCCGTAATCAGTTAGACGGTGCAAGTAGATACCACCAAAGAGCTGACGAAGGCCAAAACAACTTTGTCCTCAGATGCAAGTATTTTCTCTGCATCTTCTACAGTCGTTATGTTGTATACCCCAGGTCCTGTCTTCTTCTTGATCCAATTTACTATAGCATCTCTGTGTTGTAAAACACCACAAAAGCAAATCAATTTCACTGATTTCATACTTCTTATAATTTCTACACATAAAATCATTATTTAAGCTGTTTTGATTGGCCTTGCTACCCTTCTCTTAAAAGATTGAAAAGCTATGCTAATGGTATAGGCAATTTGAGCAGAAGTATTTCTACTAAAAGACTGAAATTCGGTTTATATCCTATCTTTGCGACTTCACTGACTATAACTCCTATTATATGTATCAAAATTCGAAGTTCAGTAATTCTAAACTGCAATGTATATGGAATATCAAACACACACACACTGAGATTAAGAGACTAACTTGGTGCGTTGCCCAAGGTAAGGCTTGTGAACACCGTCGACAAAAAAGAGAACAGTAGGAAACCCTTGGACCTCGTACGTCTCAGCAAGGTCACTCTCCTCTTGTGCATCAACCTTAGCAAGCACCACCGGCTCTCCTTTCAGCTCCGTGGCTGCGGCGGCGTACTCTGGAGCAAGAGCCTTACAATGACCACACCAAGGAGCGTAGAACTCCACCATCACGTAACGATTACTCTCCACAATGTCAGTAAAGTTGCTTTCAACCAAAACAACAACATCCTTATCATCAATTGAGTTCGTGTGCTCCTCTTCCTCATTGTAATCATGAGCAGGCACTTCGAATTCGTCGTCGTTGTAGTTGAAGTTGTCGAAATCGTCTTCGTCTTCGTCTCCGGCGAATTCATCAAAATCGGGAAGATCCTGATCGTAAGTATCGTGTGTCGATGGAGTTCCATCTTCCGGTTCTTCAAGGAAGCTAAGGTCTTCGTCGTCATCGTCACCGGAGCTGGGATTAGTTTCTTTAGAGAGAGAAAGAGAGGTGAAATGAGATAAGATGAGGAATGTGGAGAAACAAAGGATGATGACTAACTGATTCGCCATTGTTGACTTGAGCAACTCAATGGATCCACAAAATTTAGATCCAGGAAGGGGTTTAAGGGGTATGAAGGAGAAGACGAAGATGAAAACGACGCCGTATACATGTACAATTTTATGGTTTTTGCAATATGGCCCTTGAACTTTACGTATACCTCTATTCAACTCCCAAGAAGAATGTTGTAAATATGAAATAAACCAAAAACATGAGGGGGGTTAAATGAAACTCTTTTTTCTCGTCGAGAAACCAAAAGCGATTTACCCCTTTCATCTATGGCGTCTACCCAATTCCGAATGTGGTTCTTCGTTAATTGAGAAGCAAACGTTCTTCATTCCGCTTTCATCAAAGGTTCGATTACACCGACGCGAAAGCAGCCATGATTAGCATCCTTGCGCAAGTGAGATTCAATTTTAAGTTCCTATATATTTATATAGATTTAGGTATTTCTGTAGGCACCCGCTGAAATTATTGTGTTTTTTGTGTGTGGGATTACTGCAGGAGCGTTTACTTGGCGCTGCCCTAGGAAGTATATTCGCCGGAGTTGTTATTTTTGAGCAACGGAGGGACATCTACTATACGATCGCGCAGAATCAACCTTCTAAATCTCAGGTCACCTCACATGGTTCTCCTTTGAATTAGTTCTAATTTTTTTTCGCTTAATCAATCATCACACCCGAGATAGTTTGTTGGGATCGTTTGATGCGATTTCTTTACATTGCAGTCTTGGTATCATAGTATACGTGCCTATTAATGATTACCAGATTAATTAGAGTGCTTTGTATAATTCGGATGAATGATGGTTTTGCTAGGTAGTTTTGATCTTTCTTGATGATATTAACCAATACATTAATAAAGACGCTTGTCTAATTGATAAATTAAAGAATTGTTGCCAGTAGTTGGTTGTCTAGAACAACCATATGCTAAAGTGGTGAGGTTTGAGAACTTATCCTCTAAAGTTCTCTCATCTTGGTCCCAGAGATTTCAATATTCCATTTCTCGTCGACCGCCATTCGTCCTGCAGTCCAATGCGATTCCATTTTTGGCTGGATATCGAGATTTATGCAACTATTGGTTGAAACGAAATAAATTTGTAAAGTTTTGGTGTTTCCAAAATGCTATGTTAGAATGGAAGATGGGGCCCCAATTCTTTGTCAATCTGGTAAATTTGGTTTTAATCCTTCTAAGTTTTAAATTTCCCTTTAAACTCAACAGTTGATGGTTGCGAACTTGCAGAACAATGTGCAGATATAGTTTTGCTTTATGAACGTTTTAGAGTTTTTGTACAAGGAAGAGACCCTAGCATTAACTAACTGCCATCTCCATACTAGAATGTGGACCTATCCTAAAAGTGTTCCAAACATGAACAAAAAGTTGTTAAACTAATCTTGCACCAGATAATTGAGCTCTATGTCTGGTTAGTAAACTCCATGTCTCTTCATGCCAAGCATTATATTGCTGCTCGTGCCGAACGTTCTGCTCCACCACAATGATCTAATCAACTTTCAGACTTTTCATGTATTTGAATTCAGTTATTTTCCATCTGCGCTCTGTAAGAAAAACAAGTTACAACTGCATTGTTAACCAATTGAAACCTTGGACTTTTGACGGATTTTATTGGTCCACCTATATGATATATCTGACTGTAAAGTTATTGAGAGTTGGACCTGCCATTAGCTTCTATCTGCAGCACCTGAATAGAAAATTCACTCTCCTTCCCATACCTGTTTGAAGCTATGGCGAATAGATCTGGATAATTGATTATGGGAGATACTAGCATTCCTAATATCATACCAGGATGTACTTTGTTCTCCATTCCCACATTTGTATTTTCAACAAATTGTGTCTCTATGCAACTACCATAAAGTCTTGTCTTTGAAGAGCCGAAATGCCATTCTATTCTTAAGAGAACTTTGGGCTTTTTTGGGTATTGGTATTGTAGATCATAGCAAAATTTTCCAGTATGACTTTGATGGGAACCTTTCACAAAATTTTGCTTCTTATCGTTGAACCAGCGCTTCCTGGATCTGTGCGACGTTAGCTTGATGTGCCCTTGCATCTTTACCTATCATGGAACCTCTGGATTTCTTTCCTATTCTGGGTGTTTCATGATAGGATCTGCATCAATTATGGCTTCTCCTCTTGCTTTTCATACTCAACCATATCACGAATAAAGTCTTCGAACAAATTATCTTTGAATCTGTTTTGGTACCATTAAATCCCTCGAGTTCCCCAGCTGATAATGTGGTTCTGATATGTTTTCTTTGAACACTCGGCGAGAACCACTGAATCTAGATGAAGTTGGATACTTGGCTCACCTTTCTTCTTCTTTCGTCCTTCTTTTACTCCAGAGTCCAGAAAGATCATTGCCACTACCTTCATTTTAAGTGTTATTGACAAAATAACCCAGAGTAGATGGAGAAATTATATGTTACTAAAGCCATAGGTTACCGATTCAAATGTGCAAGTGTGACCATAGAAGAGATGGTTAGAACAGCTCAAAGCCATAGTCTACAAGACTATAACATACTGACACTTATCATAGGTCGAAGTGACAGACATTGTGTTATAGACACAACATGTCTAAGAAGTGTTGGTGTTTTTTTCCAACTTCCGATAGGAAATTTATATTCTAGAAATAGCTCAAGTGTTGATATCTATAACTGGGATGAGAAAAGAACTTATCCTTTGTTATCAATTCAACTTAGCCACTTTCATGTAACCGTTTATAGGCCTATTTCCTTTGTTGTTTTGAAGAACTTCAATTTTTAAATCTTTTTTAAGTGAAATGGCTAATGTTGATTATATACAGTTGTACCTTACATATTTTTTTGCTTTGGAGAATATAATGTTATATGGTGATAATCTTGAATTCTCAATTCATAAATCGAATTTACGTGTATATTTGTATATTTGCCATGTTGGGACCTATTGAGATTTACTGTCATGTCAAAGGTTGACTGTCCTTGCTTCACCGGTCGTAATGAAGCAGTTTCTGTTGTTTCTCCTCTTGTTCTTGTAATAGCAGAAAGAACCAGAGGTTGCTGAGATGTGTGATGCTAATAAAATGGCTTATTGCTCATATGTGTTCTACATGGACAACTTAGGGATTATCATTTATTACAGCTGCTTCTCTAGGTTTCTCTTGTTTATATACTTGATTATATTGTATTCTGATCAAGATTATGTTTGCATTCTATTTTCTGTTATTGACATAATTTAGCTTTCGAGGTGGTATGGTTGATAATGTCTAGCCCATTACCCTGATTGTTTATCGTATATGAGCATCAGATAGTTTATGCTACTATGCTTAAAAGCATGTCCCTCTAAATAATGATATAGTCTGGTTAGAAAGAGAGAATTATCTTCAAGTAGCTGACAACTGAACTAGCTTAAAACTTTGTAGGGTCATGTCATGAACCTTAGATAGAAACATGAAAGATGCAAGTCCCTGCTTACATTCTAAACTTTYCTTTTTCCTAACAACCAAAGTCCAAACCATATGATTGTTGGGGTTTACATCATTGTTTCCCTTTGTTCTCATTTGTGATGGTGTCTTCACTGGTTTATGCTTTGGCATACATGTCACAGTTGTGGATTCCTGCCTAGATGAGCTTGAAATGTGTTCATGAACATAAGAAACACATGGCTATTGGGAAAAGTGGAATGTAAAGCATTCTCAGCTACTGCTATTAAGTTGTTTTACTTATTAATGCTGAAGCTTTTATGTTGAACTCAGATGAAAGAGCCCATTCATAGAAAGAAATTCGAGTTTGCACACTATTGGAACAAATCAGTGGATCAGATTTTTGGACCAGCTATTGAGGCTGTTAGCTCGCGGCGGTGAAAGAGGTGCAATACTAGCTATGTAACCAAGCTATGGAGATGTTCTGCTTCATCTTGTTTAATCTATACATGCAATGGTTGCATTGTCAAAACAACTACTAATTGCTCATGTTTCTATTATAACTTGATCCAGTGGAGGCTCTTGATGCAAATTTGGCCATCTTGTTTCTCTTTTGTTGAGAATTCAACTTGAATATTTTGTTCTCTAATCATGGGTCAAATAAAGTCAAGACTTTGAAAGAAGAATTCATATCAATGTTTAACCTTGGGATTATTTATGTTGGCTTAAATAGTCAAAAACAGAAAATGTATCTAATACTTTGAAAGAAGAATGCATATCAATGTTTAACCTCATATAGATCTAATCCCCTCGGTTTGAAAGGGCACCAAGGGGCTGTTTGGTTGGTTGTTCATTAAGTTGTGTATGAATAAAGTTGTCTACATGGATTAATTTGTCTGTATAGGTTGGGAAGGTTTTTGTTTAAGAGAGTTTTGCTTTCTACATAAAGCTCCCTCCTAAAAGCTTACTGAATAAATCACTTTTTATATCTTTTAGCCACTGCCAATTAGTCATGTATAATTGACCGAATAAACCGTGAATCAGATTAAGTTCATTAAGCTGTTAACAAACGACCCTAAGTTAGTACTGCATCTTATGACTTCCCATGACATGATCCTTCACTGTTATTCTCTCTGTGATCATAAACTTGCTTTTACTTTTAGGATTAATCATTGAGATCCATAATTACATGCATTAATCACTGAATCGTATTTGCATACTTCTCATATTCTAGATTTGAGGAAGATATTAAATAGCCCAAAACTTGGCTAGAAGCTCATACATCAAGCTGCTGCTGGTATAACTGTATTATTCCGACTCAAATTGGCCCGGCGGGTGGTCGCCACATAGTAGACACCCATGGCTAGGAGAAGTGCAAATACAAAACCAAAAATTATTGCAGCAATGCCTCCAGCACCAACTTTACCCCCACCCTTGTTATTTTCTGCTCTGCTTTCATGTGCTAAGCTCGACTGAACTGTAGCTGCTAGAGGCAAAGGTGAGCTCGGTTGCGTATTTGGGTGGAAGAAATCATAAGCCGATGGTGAGAAAGCCACCAGTTTCTCGTGAGCGAGCCCATGAGGAGCTCGCCCTTGAGCTCTTGAATGAGTAGTGATGAGCAACATAAGAACAAGTAGAAGTGAAGGCCTTGGTGTCATTCTGAATTTGCTTAATAATTGGTGTCACTCAAGAATTCTTGGTATTCTGATGTGGGGATTTGGGGTGGTATATATAGTGGTTCTTCCGGTTTTGTGCATGGCCCTCAATTTTTGTGAAAAAAGTTTAGAAGGGTGAATGGGGGGAACATAATGATGACTCTGAGCTCTTCTATGGTATCTCATGATGGCAAAATGACCATAATACCCATGTATATTTCTAATGTATCTCTCAGTTTGGTAAATATACTTGACTCCCATTTAGCTTTTCAGATAGGAGAAATTACTGATACACCCCTCAATTGCTTACAGAGGGTTAGTAGAAATAGTGGGATTGCAACTTTTTAACAAAGATGCAATGTAATGTAATGACCCCCAGGGGCATAATGGTCATAAGGAAATATGCATATAGAAAAAGTGTAATTATAGAGGTTTGCCATGGGTATCATTGGAGTGAGAAACGCATGGTGTAGCTGAAATCAATGTTCCTCTCTTTTAGCCCCATTCCAACATCATTTGGTTATGCTCCATTCCCTTTCATTCCTTCTAATGCTCATATAATATTATTCGAAATCATTGAGACCTTTGTGGCCGTGCCAACTTCCCTCTTATAGGGAGGGATGTTGCCGATTCTAGGACTGTGTGGCGGTGGGCTTAGACCACACGGATCAGTAACGTCTTTGACTTGTTAGTCCATTTTAATTGGAAGAACCAAGTAGATGTTGAGGTATTCGCTTGTTGATTTCCCATTTTAAAATTGTGTGATGATTACATTTTCTCTTTTCCAATTCTTTTGAGTCTTTGTAATACTTCAAGTTTTAACAAATCCACAAGATTTGTTTGATGACATTTAGTTTTTTGCTTTGTTTGTTTTAACCTAAGAATTGTTCTGATTTCTATTTGGTAACCTAGATGGCTAGAATCAACAAAAAACAAAAGCCAGGGGCTGTTAAGCAATGCCCTTGAAAATTCAGGGGCTGAATCTTCATAAATCAAAGACTTGGACCTTCTTTGCCATTTGTTGGAAGATTTGTATAGAGTATTGAACATAGGTTGTTTAATAGAACATCAATGCACGAAAAGGCTGTCATTTGTTGTCAAATGAAGTTATAGATAGAAATAAGCTAACAAGAATGTAAAAAAATTTAATAAATATAATATATTGATTAAAAGTTTCAAATCGATCATTATATATATTATAATATTTTGATTTGTTAAAACAAATTTTAGAATTATTTATGATTTTAAATAACCATTACATATAA
>NC_037528.1:10120170-10134984 GCF_001531365.2 Cynara cardunculus var. scolymus
TTTAATTTATATTAACTAATTCTTATTAATAATTAATATTAATACCATTTAAATTTTATTAATATTTATTCATAAGAGTTATAATTGAAAAAATTGACAATAAGCTATGAAAAGTAGCGTTTTTCAATAAGTTTCTTTTTATGTTCATATAAACGTGTACACATAAAATAAGTTAACTTATAAGTTAATTAATTTTTGCCAAACAGTATCTACGTTGTTTCTAATTATTTGATTCGGGTTCAATTTTATGTGAATATATTTATGACTTGTCTATTTAGTATTTTAGTTATAAAAAAATGTCGTTACAACCTTGATTAAAAAAATGGTATTATAAATAATGGTAATCACCTAATTAGCAATAATGAGGTGCCACCACACAAGCATTCAAAACCAACTCACCACCCTCATCTCTTAATTTGGTATTACATTCAGGGATCGTTTACCAAACACTTACCCGATAAATATTTATCGGTAAAATCTAACAATACTATTTACTTAACGGGTAAGATTTTAGTCTACCAGAACGACATCATATGCAACAATTTACCTGGTGAACGTTTACCATGGTAAGAGTCGTCGTCTTCACTTACCTGGTAAGACTCATGCTCCTTGTCTCACTCTTACTGGGTAAGATTCTTGATCTTTACCATATTCATCCGGTGAAGAAGTGTCACTTGGTAAATACTTACCCGGATAAGTATTTGGTAAACGGCCCCTTAGTTTGCTTATTTATTTATAGTCTTGATTAAGAAGTAGGTGATTTGTACCAAAATTATGTGAAGTAAAATTAGTTTTAAATAACAATATAATATCCTTTTTTAATAAATATTAAACCACAATTATGGTTTATAAAAAAAATAATACTTTTGGTTCCTATAATTTCAAAATTACAAGATGACCATCATGGTTTGCCAAAACGTTCGGATTTGATCCATTTATCTAGAGACGGTTAAAACTCTTGTTAAACGAAATGTGTCTTAGCTTTTGTATCGAATTTTTTGCCTTTTACCCAAGAAAACCACAAGGATCAGAAGTCATAAAATCAGTTTTGATCAGGTAAAGACAGAAGAATCGATAAAATGATGGAGATGTTTTTTATTTAACGGAATTTTTAAAGTAAGGGGTCAAATCAAGCTGTTTTTGCAAACGATAATGGTCATCTTATAATTTAAAACTACAAGAACGTAAAGTAGACTTGGATTAAAATTCACCAAAACGACACTTCATTTTAATATTTTAAGAAGAAAAAAACCGTTAACGTACATATATATTTTTTAATACAAAAAAATAACTATTTAATACATATTAATGTCAATAGATGTTGCTATTTAAACGTTTGCGAATGACTATAATTAACTTGTTTTCCAAGTATTATTACTTTACATTATCTGTATTAAAAAAAATAAGATGATAAAAGAAGGTTCTATCTAATTAATTTGGGATTGTTTATTTGAAACAATTTATGTTTTTCTACAAAAACATTTATCAACTTATTATAAGTCAGAAGGTTTTAACTTCTTCAAAAACTTCTTATTATCGGTTTGACATCGGTATAAGTTGTTTATCCAAACAGTCAAAAGTGTTTATTACCGATGTCACACCGAAATAAGTCAATAAATTGTTTTTATAAGCAATCTCAAACACCCCTAAAAGGGATATCTTCTTTTTATGATATAATACATGAATCTTTTATATTTAGATTTAAGTTTAACAAAACTAATAATGGAAATAAATAACTCTAAGATTTAATTTAATCTATACTATATTATAAATCATTTGACATAAACTCTTAAAAACCATTTTTTATGTATGAAATACTGTATATTGATACATATTACTTAAAATTCAAGATTACAAGTAATTATACATAAGTATAATTATTAAAGCTCCATGTTTGAATTAATGTAACTAACTGCGGATAAACATAATCAAATAGAGGATAAACATCTCATTTTAAAATATAATTAGAATAATTATCAAGTTCTAACAAAATAATTAATTATTATCTTTATAAGAAAATTATATTATTTATCTAAATATAATTTACTTCGTTATTGAACCTAAATTAAATTATAATAAAAATTGAATTAAAAAATTACACAAAAAAATGAGAAATTTCAAATAGTTAATTTGATACTAATATCGATATATTTTTATCAAAATTTTATGATATCTTCATATTTATATTTTATTCAAAAATAAAAATATCATTCATTTTTTAAAATCACATAAGACCATACTATAACATCAACTGAAATAAAAAATAAAATAAAATATTAAAATCAAGATATACCTCGCTATGTTGTCCAAGAATCCTCCTGGTTTAAAATAAAACATGACAACTTATAACAAGACTCAAGATTCACATTAATTTAATAAAAAAAGGAAAGAAATTACATTTCTGAAAGGGAAATTAAATTATTATCTACAATTGCAGACTTCCACACTCACATATCCATCCATTTTAACTTCAACAATTCTCCTCATCAACTGGAAAACCACACTCGAATGCATACAATAATTACCGCCATTCGTCCAGTTTTATTCTTGTTTTAATTAATTACGCATTGCTTCTGAAAGAACCGAGTGCTTTAATGGCTGCTGCCCTCAGTACAAACTGGTGGTAGAACGCCGCCGCTGCCGCTCCTAGAAACGGTCCGACCCAAAAGATCCACTACAAAAAATATATAATTTCATTAATTTTTGTATAAATTAATAAAAAAATAGTATTAAAAAATATATAATTCATATTACTTGATCATCCCAGGCTTTTTCGTTGTTGTAAATGACGGCGGCGCCGAAGCTTCTGGCGGGGTTGATTCCGGTACCGGTGATGGGGATGGTGGCCAAATGTACCATGAACACTGCAAACCCTATGGGTAGTGGTGCCAATACCTTCATTTTGTACACAAATTAATTAATGTTTTTTTATATAATTTCCATAAATATTTTAAATAATAATAAGAAAATGATTTAAAGATGATAATAACAAATCCATTTCTCAACTGCTACAAAATATTTAAAAAAAGATTTTGTCATTTTCTCATAAAAGTTATTCCTTTGTCCCTCTCATCACAATAAACACCACTTTATTCCTTCTTCAATAATTTCTTTATATTATTTTAAATAAACATTTGATCTTACGTGAATCCAACCCATTTCGTTATATTATTTTAAAGGATACAAAATATTGTTAAGATGCTTACGGGAACATGAGAGTCTCGTGCGCTTCTCTTAGGATCGGTAGCCGAAAACACGGTGTATACAAGAACAAAGGTGCCGATGATTTCCGCACCTAGTCCGGTGCCCTTATTGTAACCGGGGGCCAATTCGTTCGCCCCACCTCCGTACCTATTGTAGTAGGAACTCTGGAAAGCTTTCACCAAACCAACACCACATATTGCACCCGCACACTGCGCGATCATGTACGCGACTGCCCTAATCAACGACACCTTTCGGGCCAAAAACAGCCCAAATGTTACCGCAGGATTGATATGTCCTCCTGCATATTAATATATATAATTAATTCATTTTTTGAACTCTTTTCAATCATGCATATATGTTGTTAGATACTAACCAGAGATACCGGCGGTGCAGTAAACGAGAACGAAGATCATGCCACCGAAGGCCCAGGCGATGCCGAGGATGCCAACGCCGCCGCACTGATCGGTGTCTAAGGTGGGATCAGTCTGGCTCTTGTATCCGATCACTGTCAAGACGGTAATATAAAGGAAAAGGAGGGTGGCAATGAATTCAGCGATGACAGCTCTGTAGAAAGACCATTTGGTGAGCTCTTCGCCGTCGATCAAGGGTGCTGGAGGTGGGTCATGGTAGTCCTTAGCGGCGTACTCGCTGCCTCCGCCGTGGTGCTCCGCCACTTCAACGTCCTTTGTCATGGCTAGAGAGAATTAATTAAAGAGAGATAGAAGTGTTTGGTGTGAAGTGTATTGTGTTGAAAGGTTGATATTTATGGGGGTAGTGAGGGAGATAGAGTTGAACTTGAATTATATATATCGAGTAGATAAATCTTTTTATTTTATTTTATTTTATTTAAATATTTTAGTATTATATTTATTGATTATTGAATGATTATAGAAAACACTGGAATTTTCTGGCTCTTGAAAATCATAATTTTATATTAAAGCTAATTAACCATTTAATCCTATATGTTTATGAATCAAAACTATATTATAAAAATTCACAAAAATAAAATTTAGATTCGATATACAATTTTAGAAATCTAAATTTGAAATCAATCAAAATGATCATAGTGCAATGAGAGAGTCGTTCATCAAACTTTTATCGAATAATCGCTTACTGATGTCACATATTTTACCAAACGAATACAGCAAGAACCGAGAATCTTACCCGTTAAGAGTCATAACAAAGACATAAAATTTTACTTGGTAAGGAAGAGAAAAGACTCTTACTAGGTAGAAAGCAGTTGCCAACAATTCATTTTAATGATTGAAAATGTTACCAAATAAGGTAAATAGGTGATAGCTTTTGTCGATAAGTAGTAACCCAATAAGCATTTGATAAGCCACCCATAAGCTTATATGAATTCTTATTTAATTTTACGTTTAATTTTATTTTCACGATTATAATTGTAGCAAACTTCCATCACTTCCTAATTTGATGCCAATTAACCTACTTGTCAAATAAAATCTTATGTTACCTCGGATTTTCTTTGAGTTGTCAATTTTTTTTAATTACCTTATGGATTTATAATCCATACAATTTGACGACTCAATTAGATTCTTGATTTAAATTTTTAATCCGTCGGCAAAACGTTTTTTGAAATAACGTTACTTAGCATCCATCTCTTCAAGGATCAAAGTCCTTATTTGATAATCGTGGTTTTCAGGTCAGCTTACATGAACAAACTAATCCTTTGGATGATGAGCGACCACAAGGGTTTTTGTAACATTTGGATTCGAAATGAGATTTTCACTAAATCCCTCAGACTTAGTCAATACGTCACAACCTAAAATTTGCAGACCCAAGTCTTGAAATACATAAATTTTAAAGAGAAAGACGTTGGGCATTAAAATTTATATATATATATATATATATATATATAATCTTTGTAGTTAATTAAAACGTTATTTAAATATGCATCGATGCATCATCGTTGCATAAAAGAATGATTTTTATATAATTAGTAAACATATTTTTTAAACATCATTAAATAAAAAAAAATCCCAAAATCGTCCCTTAACTATTTAGTGACAGATTGGTTTAATTAGTTTCTTGGCATGTGAATTTTCACATTTCACCCATAAAGTTTTTTAAGAGGCGTAGAAATTTTATTTCACTTTTTATTGATATAAAATCTGAAAGCAAAATTAATAAAATTATTTTTAAGAAATTAATAATTGTTTGTATATATATATATAAGCAAAATCTAAGGGGCCGTTTACCTAAACACTTACCCGGTAAGCACTTATCGGTAAAATTCAACACTATCGCTTACTTATTGGGCAAAATTTTATTCACTAAAACACATCGTATGCAACAATTTATCTCAGTAAGTGATAACCATAGTAAGAGTCATTGTCCTCACTTACAGGGTAAGATTTAAGATTCTTGCTTTCGCTCTTATCAGGTAAGATTCTTAATCTTTGACATATTCATCCGGTAAAGTAAATGGACTTAGTAAGCGCTTATCCGAGTAAGCGTTTGGTAAACGGCACCTAAGTTAACAGTATTAAAAAACTATCTATACTATATTATATAGCATTTGATAAAAACTCTTAAAAATCGTTTTTTATGCATGAAGTACTGTTTATTGATTCATATTACTTTAAATTCAATATTACAAGTAAATTGTACGTAAGTACAACTTATTAAAGCTAGTACAACTTATTAAAGCTCCATTTTGAATTTGTGTAACTGACTGCGGATAAACATAATCAAATAGATGATAAACATCTCATTTTAAAATATAAAAAATTTAAAATATAATTAGGATAATTATTGAGTTCTAACAAAATAATTAATTATTATATTTATAAAAAAATTATATTATTAAACCAAATATAAGTCAATTCGTTTTTAAATTTTAATTAAATTATAATAAAAATTTGAATCAAAGGAATTTAATAAAAACGAGAACTTATAGTTAATTTAATACTAATATCATTTATTTTTTTTAAAATTTTAGGATATCTTCAAATTTATATTTCATTCAAAAATAAAGACATTTTCTTTTTCTCATAACCACATAGTATCATAATATTGATAAACCCAAAATATAATATGAAACATTAATATGGAAGAGGGTCAAGTTGGTCCAATATGGTGCGTTTGGTACGTGGAACAGGGTGGGACAGGACACACTTGTCCCATGTTTGGTGTGTTTCTAAATGGAACTAAGTGGAACACATATGGGACAGGCTTGTTCACCCTCTCACCCTGGAACTAAGTGGAACAAGAGTTATTTGACAAATATACCCTAAATCTAATACCCATCTACCGTCTCAATCCATCTCCATCGTCTTCTTCAAGCCACTGCCACCTCCATCTCCATCGTCTTCTTCAAGCCACCGCAACCTCCATCTCCATCGTCTTCTTCAAGCCACCGCCACCTCCATCGCCATCGTCTTCTTCACAGGAGACCTCCATCTCCATCGTCTTCTTCACAACGAACCTCCATCTCCATCGTCTTCTTCACAGCTTTTTCACAGCAGACCTCCATCCCCATCGTCTCCTCCACAGCAGACCTCCATCTCTATCGTCTTCTTCACAGCCGGCCTCTGCCTCCATCTCCACCGTGTCCTCCATCTTTTTTAAGGTAAAACTATCTCTATCTCTCTCTATGTCTGTTTTTACCCATTTCTTCAAATTTTGCTACTGCATCGCTTGTCTACTTTCGTTTGAATTAGGAAAATCATGTGAGAAACTGCTTGAATTTGAATATTATCTTGTTTAGGGTTTTTGTTTCGATTTAGGAAATTTGTTACTGCTTGAATTAGGAAATTCATGTATTTTGTTTCAATTTTTTTCTATTTTCGAGGCTTAAATGTGAATTTTAACTAGTAATTTTGGTTAATTAGACGTAATTCACTCAAATGTTTGATTTAGGGTTCTTAGGATTGTTCATTGTTCATTGTGTTGTGATATGTAATTATGTATTTGAAATGTCACTGGGGGTAAATTGGTCATTTTAACCAGTTTTGTCTTGTTCTGTCCTGTCCTGTTATGTCTTACCAAACGCTGAACATCTGTCCTGTTCTGTTCTGTCCTGTCCTGTCCTGTCCTGTCTGCGTACCAAACACACCCTAAGAGAACGATAAGAGGTTTTAAGCCCTTATCACAAGAAAAAAAACGCAATTTCATAAGTTTAACCTCTTATCAGATAAGACATAAAATTATGAAAAAGATGTATTTTCTTCAAAAATAAACAACACGTAAACTACAATTTATATCAGTCTAAAAGTGTCACATACAAGGAGTGGCGTAATTTTTAAAAGTATTTCAGTCATTTATTCACTCTCCTATTCACCTTTGAAAAATTTTCACGTATAAACTTTCAAGCAACGTAAAATTACACCAGCTAAATGTAGCGTTTTTCTTGGACTAAATATGTAAAATAATAAATCAAGACGATTGAAATGGGCTATTAGAGAATAGTCCAGGGTGATTTTTTGGAAATTTCACAAAATATATAAACTGCAAGCCTGTACGAATACGCTAATGATTAGAAGAAAATGTTGTTTAAGAAAATTTGATAATTTATTTTATTGACAGATAATTAATTTAATTTGGAAAAATGAGAATAATGAATAAATAAATAAATAAATAAAAGACAAACACAACACAACTCAGAGCAGCTCATAAAGCAATGCTCTTATTCAATATTATGCTAATTTTCAATATTATCTTTGTAGTATTTATTATTAAATAAGATATTCGATAATTATCATCAAAGCAAGCGTATGCGTGATATTTAAACCATTTATACCAAAATCTATTTATTTATGTTAGAAATGCTCAAGGATAATCTCGTTTGTTAAACACCCGGTATTCTAAACCAATTAAAAAAGTGGGATTCAACAACCAATTTCAGAAATATACACTTAGGGTCGTCTTACCCGTTAAATGTTTACTGATAAAATTCAACACTATCACTTACTTAACGAGCAAGATTTTAACCCACGAAGACGGCATTAATATGCAACAATTTACACGGTAAGCGTTGACCTTGTTAAGAGGTCGTCGCTCTCACTTACCATATAATACTCTTGATCTTTACCATATTCATTTGGTAGGTAATATGACTTGGTAAACGTTTATTTTAAGTAAACATTCGTTAAATGAACCCTGAACCTTTAAAATTGACAAAGGGACCGAGTGATGAAAAAACCCAAGCAAGTCCACTCAACCTGTGTATATTTATAGGTAATTAATGTGTCATTGTTTTTTTTTAATCTGGATATCCAACCCGCTACGCCACTGTTTTTATAAAAGGATTTTATAAGTTCATTTATTGGTCAAATATTTGGTTGTTGAAAATAATATTTTCGAGGCTGATAAATCATTCTAGTGCAAATACCTGAACTCTATATTTTTTGTGAAAATACTTTTGTATTAAATTATGTATATTATTTATACATTTTTATGATTTATTTTAAGCTGAAAAAATATGTATTTTGAGTAATTTTATATAAGTTTTGTTTCTTTAACGTAAAAGATTATGTAGCCTCGTTAGCTCTTGGACAAGTTTTACTAGTTCATCAGATGATAAGTGCAGATAAGTCATCAAACTCGTAAAAACAAGCTCGAGTTTGTTATATCATGCATGTTGGAGGAAAGGTTTAGATCCACTCTAAACCTGCAAATTATGGCCTCAAATTTAAAGAAAAAAATATATGTTATTAGCCACGTATTCTAACATCTTTATCCCAATTTGATATTTTTTGTTCTTTTATCTCAAAATATGTTAAATTAAACCAGGAACTATATTATATTAGTATTAATGAACGGGTTCCGATGAGAAGAAGAGTTAAAATTATAAATATAAGAAGGGATTTTCATCCTTAGATGCACATTAGGATGAGATGAACTGAGATTAGTCATCGTATTAAACACAATTTATGAGTAGGTTTGAGATTAAAGATGATCAATGGTTCAAATCACTTCTTACACTTCTCACTTTTATTATCCTTCTCATACAAGCTTTTACCTTGGTGTTAAAATGCAAATATACAATTGTTAATTTCCTAAAAGTATCCAACTAAAAATGTAAAATGCAATCAACATATGTTGATTAATAATAAGATTTAAGGGGGTGTTTGCGATTGCTTATAAAAACAATTTATTGACTTATTCCGGTGTGAAACCAGTAATAAGCACTTTGAATGTTTGGATAAACAACTAATACCGGTAACAAACCAATAATAAAAAGTTTTTGAAGAAATTAAACATTTCTGACTTATAATAAGTTAATAAGTGTTTTTATAGAAGAAAAAAAAAACATAAGTTGTTTCAAATAGCAATCCCAAACACCCCCTAACAATTAAAATTTGAAGATAACTTAAATGGTCTATATTGTAAATTACTTTGAAAACTAGAGATATTTAATATTTTTTCTAAATTTCTTTAAAATAAAAAATCAAAACTGAAATTCCTTACAAAGAAATTGAATTTATCTCCAAATCAAGATCATATCATTAATTCTATTTAAAATATTTTATATATGTATTTTAAATTATCTCTCACATTAATATTTTTATTTGTGGAAATATATTAAAAAATATTTTTTATGATTTTCATTTTTGAGAAATCTAAATTTGATAATTTCACTCTCTCACATAATATTTTATTCCGGATAGTCGAATAAATTTTTACCAAACCCTCTATTTTTTATTTTAAAAAATTTGATAGAGATGTTTTTTGTAAGTATTTAAAAAATTATAATAATTATGTCCTCCGAAAATGTCAATTATATTATCGTTGGTGGCGGCTGAAACCATGGCGTTCCAACACGTGTCGACAATGTAGCGAAGACACTTAAAATTTTGATTTTGCCAACGTATAACACCGACCATGGGAATTAAACAAAAACCGCCCACTTATTGTCCACCACTTATCATTAATTCACAATATAACACATGACAAAAAGGGACAATAATAAATATGGTCAGGTTTCAAATGAGAAATAAGCTAAACCTGAAAAACATAAAAAAAATCTCCATTCTGTATGTATATCATGATAAGATATCTCGAGGTGAGATGTACCAGATCAATTTTATGAATTGATAGGTTTGAGATTAAAGGTAATCAATGGATTCCAAAGATTATAATTCCTAATTTCATCCCACCAAACGCGTGATGAAATTTCATTTCAATTTCTTCAAAGTCAAATTTATGTAATGGATTCCAATCTCATCGAATTACATTATGCTAACTAAACGCTCGCCCATTTTCAATTTCTATTCCATCATAGTTTCTTAAACTTTTGTATTTTTCTTAATCTAAAAACATTAAAAAAAAATGAGTGTATATAACACAGTGTGACATATGTCTATGTGATGTAGGGAGTGACTTGCACAGTGAGAGTGAATGATATGAGGCTATGATGTCTAATGGAGTACACCATAAAGTAGGTCTTTTGAGACTTAGTTTGTTGTAAGAGCACGGAAAATGGATCAAGCAGAGGAGAAATGATCGAGTAGTCGATACACGCTACATTATCACAACCACGATGCATAGTTAAGGAGGTCATTAATGCTTTATGAAATGCATGGTTAGTTTTAAAGAGATCTGATACATTGTATGATCTGATACATTGTATGTTGAGATTGTTATTACAATCTTCTGAAGAGAAGGTTGCTTGGCACAAGGTTTCAGCTTTTCAACGGTGTGCAAACTTAGACAATAATAACATAATATAGAGAATTCAAGTTCGAGTTACAGAGATCAAACACGTATATTTATTGTTATAGGCGTTCACCTAAACTGGACTTCTATACTTTTCACGAGCCCACTTCTAGACCATGATCCACGGTTATATGCTCTTTAAAGGTAGAACAGAAATGGTTGCACAATAAGTGGTACATACTCTTCATTTAAGCAGTAGTTGAAAATAATCTTACAAATACAAATCACTTATTATAATATGATTATCAATGGAAGAAGACAAATCATTTGAATAGGATTTGTGAACGGGTTTCATTTGTTACCACAAATCATTTGAACACAAATCACTTACGACAATATTTCTTATAAAATAAATGGAAATATTAATCCATAAAATGTGAATGGGTTTCATTTGTTATCATCTAAGTAAATAGGATTGTGATGTATATACCTACGCCTTTCACGAAACCTACTGACAAAAGTACTTTTACCTACGTGTTTCACGAAACCCACCAACAAAAGTACTTTTAGCTACGTCTTTCACGAAACTCGTCCTAAAAGTACAGTTTCTTGTAGAGTCATGTATATATATATATATATATATATATATATATATATATATATATATAAAATTTTGGATGTCATCAACAACTTCGTTTGAGTTATGAATTAGAGATCAATCAGAACATGTCATGACTATATATCATATATATTACTTTTTCAATATAATATAATAGATTTTATTTTTATACAGAGGTTCACAAAATTAGAAAATTGTTTACATCATATAAACATGAATAACAGTAAAGACATAAAGCAAAGCAGAATGCAAGACGCGCTAAATTATCTCATGATAAACATCAGGATGAACTACACATATGTCCATCTCTGAAGTCCTCTCGAAACCCATATGTACATATATGGTCATATGAATGAATCATATGACCTATATTTATCGTCGTTCTTCAAAACCTTCCCCTCGTTCTTCCCTAATAGTGGCCAACCTAGGTGCCGAAGACGGTTTCATTGGAGGGACAATCTGCAACGGTGCAGTCTCCAAGAGAGACTTCACACGCACCATCCTCATAGACCTTGCCATATCATTCAACGTCATCATGTTGCTATGTACGTGGTTTCTTATATGTGTATGTACAATTAATCTCTTTCTCTCTGATATCAAAGTAGAAAGAGAGAAATTTGAAACCTACTTTCCGACGTTAGAAAGAGATGATGAGAACTGGTTCGAAGAGAAATATAGGAGAGGGTTGAATATATATAGCCACATATTGATGGAAGTTGGTGAAAGAAAGCTCTCAACCATGAGAAAATATCTTTGAAATGAACGGTTTTGAGAAAAACCAGGTGTTCAATGTGGGGTTTCAAATTCCTCCCGTAATTATTGATTTTGAAAAGACAAAAACTGAAGAGTTAATTAAGATAAATATACCCTTGTCTTTTTATGGAGAATTTTTTTATAGAAGCCAAGATAATGTTGAATTCCCCTGTAAAATCATGATGAAAAGGTTTTTCCAGGTGACACACACACACATATATATATATAAATGAACGATCAAATGAAAACCGCCTTCATTTATGTAAACTATGTAAACCAATCTCGTCCATCCATTTTCTTGATCAATGATCAAAATTAGTTTAGGTTATATTAGAAAATTAAAATAAATAAATAAATAAAAATTTATTTTATAATCCCATAAGGGCAAAATGATAACTTTGGTAGTGGTTTTATTAATGGCAACCATATTATGTGATATCATTAAAATAGATTCAAAATATAAATAAAACACACCATAATCAATTCTACATAATGAATCCTTTTGAATAGAAATTAAAAAAAATTGTATTATATTACATGAACGAAATGGTTTCATAGTTTCATCAATACACTAATCAACGTAATTCTGATCAGATTTTGTCATTTTCATGTTATTGGTAGATGGATCCGTTTCATTTTGATAATGAAATTGTTTCATTGTTCACTAATTACACAAAAATTTCTTAGAAACCATGAAATGGTTTCACTTTCTTCAATCACCTATTTCATCGATCAGCATGGTTTGATTAGTCATTTGTCATTTCACGCTATTGATAATGAAATTGCTTCACTTTTCGCTAATTACACAGGTTTTTCTTATCTTTTTTGAAATGGTTTCACTTCATTCACGCACTCATTTCATAATCATTTTCACTTACTCCATGCACCAATTTCACCATGTATGAAACCGGTTTCATGAAGAAAAAAAATATTCTATTACTGATTTCATAGATTTATTAATCTAATAACTTACGATTTTCATAAATCTTGGCAGTAATAAACCGAGACACAATATAAAAAAATCTAATTTTTAATATTATAATTTAATTAAATATTTAAATGTTACCATTTATAAAAAAAATTATTATATTACCTTAATTAAGATTTATTAATAACTTTCATATTTAATAAAAAACAATGTAAATGACCAACATACCTTTAATAATTAAATTTAATTAAAAAAATGAAATTTTTCTATTGATTGAAATTAGTTTATACGGTTTTTAAAAATTGCATGGTTTTTATTTTGTGTGTGAGAGAAAAAAGAGATGTTATGTTGTTGATATAATATAAAATAAGGAAAAAAAAAAACTTTGATGAGATGGTACAATAATTGAGTTTTGTTGTTTAGTTGTGGTGTAGGCATGAGCACCACAGAATGTGGTAAAAGTATGGTTGAGAGGTGAGACGAAGCAGATGTAGAATGTTGATTGATTGGAGGCATTGGATGTTTCTAGAACTATAATCGGACAAAAGGTTTGAATGATTTAAATATTAATCCATTTTTTTTAGGAATCCCTCTCTAAACGGCCCATTTTTATTGTACAACGGAACCCACCACTGCACCACTATGAACAAAATAGGCAGGCTCACTGTCCTGCTTATGGTCCAACACAGCAGAGAGATTAATAGGCTAAAAGTCCAACAACAAAATTAGCACCTCCCCAGCCAAATATAAAAACAATCAACATAATTCCAACATCAGAATGGTGACTACTAAATACTGATTACTAAATGAACAACTTTTTATGAGTTTCGTATAAAAATCAAAATTAACATGAACCCCATTTATACCTCGAACAACTTTACCACACTTTGGTATAAACATCATAATTATTTAACAAGTTTTTTTTTTCCAGATTTTTCTATTATTTTACCATATTAACAAGTTTTAAGGATGTATCTAATAGGTTTTAGAAAGTTTAAAAAGTTATTTAACAAGTTTTTGAATGTTCAATGACATATTTGTTCCAAAAAATTGTCCAATGACATAATCATTCTAAAAACTAAAATTCATTTGGTTCTTTTAGATTTTTTCCGGTATTATATTTTTAACATAGACAAAAAATGATAGCTCTTTTTTTAAACATTATGACATTTTCTCATATAACCTCACGACTTCTCTTCTCTTTAACCTACTGCATTAGAGACTTGTACCAACTGTTAGTATATCTATATTTTGTATTTGTATATACAAGTGTATAATACATATATTGTGTATATGCTACATAAGTATATATATATATATATATATATATATATATATATATAGGGAAGGGTTCAAACGAGAACCCCTGTGATTTACGAAAACGCGAAAACAACTCAATAACCACATATTGTGATAAAAAATAAAATTAAAAGATTTTTAAAATTAAAATTAAAATTTAAAAAGATTCAAAAAAAATTAAAATTTAAAGGGTAATAATGGAAATGATATATTATCTAGAAAACGGTTAGAATCTTTTAAACTTATCATTAAACAYAATCAAAATCTTTTAAACTTATCATTAAACAYAATCAAAATCTTTTAAACTTATCATTATCATCTACAAAACGGTTACGATTACAAGTCTAACTTCAAATCGCAAGAACTACGGACGGCGATGGTGTTGATCGAC
>NC_037528.1:10136894-10174373 GCF_001531365.2 Cynara cardunculus var. scolymus
AAAATTTAACTTATCAACCAAAACGATAATCCAAGTGATGTATAACGGTGATTATCACACCCCTATTACATGATTATCACACCCATATCACATGATTATCACATGATTAGGGTTGCTTGTAATCGTAACCGTTTTGTAGATGATAATGATAGGTTTAAAAGATTTTGATTGTRTTTAATGATAAGTTTAAAAGATTCTAACCGTTTTTTAGATAATATATCATTTCYATTATTACCCTTTTAATTTTAAATTTTTTTGAATCTTTTTAAATTTTAATTTTAATTTTAAAAATCTTTTAATTTTATTTTTTATCACAATATGTGGTTAYWRAGTTGTTCTCGCGTTTTCGTAAATCACAGGGGTTCTCGTTTGAACCCTTCCCTATATATATATATATATATATATATATATATATTTATGAACCTACTGAAGCATACAACAATTCTAGCCTAGTATGTGTGCATTGTGTATTTGTGTGTATAGATAGGGACAGGTTCAAACGAGAAAACGGTCAATTGAAGAAAGGTAGGACACACAATCCATTAATTGACAAATTCCATGAATTAGAAATAGAAAATAATTTTAAATATTGGGATAATTATCATTTTGAATTGGATAAATTCTTTAAAATGTCATTATATCTTTTAAATTATTTATTTTTTAATTTTAGTTAATCAATAAAAAAATTTATTTAAGTTTTATATAAAAAAATTAGATACAATTTTGATAAAATAAATTCATAATTTGCATCAAATATCACATATGACATCTACATTAATTCATATGTAATTATTGTAGACATTTTTGTTAATCATAATTAATATTCGTAGATATTTTTGTTAAATCATATATGATTATGTATATTTACATTTATAAATCTTTTTATGATATGAATATGATCACATCTGATAATACATTACTTGTATCCAGACATACATCGTCATATATGGTATGTACAAAAGCATAGTGGATCATATGTTGATGTAACAGATCATACGCAATATGTACAAAAATTCACATTGTACATCATATGTTGCTTATAATAAATTATATGTGATTTGTAATAGATCATATGTTAAGCGAAGCTAATCACATGTGATTCAAAACGTGAATCCATAAAATAAATAAAAGAAATGATGAACAAAATAATGAATTAACGTAGATATCACATGTGATATTTGATAAAAAAAAATTAAATTTTTTTATCAAAATATATCTAGAAAAAATTTGTATAAAATAATTATGAATTTATTAAATTAAAAAAATAAATAAATCTAAAATATATAATTAGATTTGTAAAGATTTATCATAATGATCCTAATTTCTAGAATTATTTTTACTTCTTTATTTATGTTATTCTTTAGTAATGGAATATATGTCTCATATTCCTTTTTGTCTTCTTGCAAATTAGTTAGCTTTTCGCATATATTTTGTTTTTTGGGGCTTACACCTCACATGCTAAAGAAGAAAACGCCTCTTGTTTCCGTTCTTTAAAACGTTGTTGATATGTTCGAGAAAGAAACGTATAGGTAGGAAGTAGATTTAGCAACATATTTAGGGGGTCTTTGAGATTGCTTATTTGAAACAACTTATGTTTTTCTACAAAAGCCTTATCAACTTATTATAAGTCAGAAGGGTTTAATTTTTTCAAAAACTCCTTATTACCGGTTTGGCACCGGTATAAGTTGTTTATCCAAACACTCAAAAGTATTGGAATAAGTCCATAAGTTGTTTTTATAATCAATCCCAAACACCTCCTTAATTGCAACTAACCCACATTTTCGAGTAGAGCATATGACCAGCAGGATGCTAAACATACGAGAGGGCCATTTAAATGCAGAACAGCACAGCGTGCAACTTCCCCCTGTATGGTGGTGTTAGTTGTTACCGACTCTTGGCGGACAAATTTTTCTAAGTGGTGACACAATTTAACTATAAAAAAATATCTATTTTCCCCCGCATTATTAGCATAGAGCAGTTGGTTCCTTATCGTTACATAAAAGAGACCTACGTTAGAGTTCGGACTACATAATTTCAAAAAAAACACAAAGGCATATGATAAAAACACCAAAATTTAAGCTTAAAAACAATAAATTTCACAATTATAGGACTCGAACCAAAGCCTTTTGTACATTGGGGCACAGGTTGAACTAGTTTTAACTTGCTTTTTAATAACCTTCGAATAAAGCTTAAGCTGAGGAATAAAATGGCAAATTCAATTTTTATCATAAATATTCTAATATAACTCAAATGATAACCCCTGATATTATTAAACGAGTCTTGAGCAATGGTGAATTGGTGACTCGTCCACATTATTCGAATTCACTGATCGATTCAATCTACGAAAATTATAGTTCGAATCCTCAAATTCTGAATATTTAGGCCCCAAATTCAGATGACATTGATGAAGCGGTAGAAGTAAAGCTAAATAAAAATTCTCAAAGTATCAAAGAACAGGAAATAACAGAAATTTGAAACTATATCAAAAACTAACAAAAATCCTCACCTTATTGTAAATCAATCCTGAGGAATCTCAACATCTCCGTCAGCAATTTCCTGCTGCAAATCCTTGGGGTCTTTTCCATCAACAGTGCAACCAACAGAGACACATGTTCCAAGAATCTCCTTCACGGTTCCTTGCAATTCCTTAGCCATCGACCTAGGGCGCATAACCTTCGCGATCTCAATCACATCATCGAGTGATATATTCCCGCTGTGCTTGATGTTTTTCACCTTTTTACGATCACGTTCGGGCTCCTTAAGCGCCTTGATTACCAGAGCAGCGGCGGAGGGAACGACGGAAACCTTTGCCTGACGGTTCTGGACAGTAAGCTTGACAGTGACTCTAAGACCCTTCCAGTCCTTAGCAGTTTCCTTCGCTATATCTTCTCCGATCTTCTTCGGAGAGAGACCGAGTGGTCCAATCTTAGGAGCGAGTGAACTCGCCGCTCCGACTTCTCCACCGGTTACACGGACGTAAACGTCGACGACCTGTGACGGATCAAACTTTGGCGGCATCTTCGCAGAGTAAAGCTAGGGTTTTCCTCGAGAGTGGGCGAGGTGATTATGCAAACAGAATGGGCATTAGTTAGGGTTTTGCAGACTGGATATGAAATGTTGACAGTGCCCATTTATGGATTTTTGGGCTTTTGTATGCAGGCCCAATTTATCTATGACTATATAACTTTTATAATATGGCCCAGCTAGAAACGGAAGTATAAAAGCCGTTACTTTTAAACTAACTAAACAAACAATAAGAGAGTGTTTGGTCAAATGTATTAAGCAATAACTAACGGAATGAAAATACAAAAATAAAACTGATTGATTTTATATGATATAACGAGTTTATTTTTGCAGAAATCCAAACTTTCATTTCAGGTTTTTTTTTTTGGAATAATCTGGATATCCAACCCGCTATGCGAGCCGACTAATCTCAGGACGACCACATGCTTTGCAGATAGCCCGGAGTCACCGTACTTGAACCTCCGTGGCCACAAGGGGATTTTATTCCTCTTTGGATTTGAAATGAGATCTCCTCGTACTTTTGACTTTTAAAGTAAAAATCAAATCAATCATGCACCACCCTTGTGGTTAACTTTCATTTCAAGTTACTGTCACTTTCATTTGTATTCTTATTTTCATTTCTCAACCTAAAACAAAGAGTCCCTAATTAATGATAAATTTGATGTTAGTTATGAATTATGTCCTCTCTGATGTTGTGCTTATGACGTTAAAACAAGCTAGAGGGTAAAACCCTCATTAGATCCGACGAAGGATGAAGCTCATACGTTAAAGGAGAGGCAAGATGGATTCTCGACGGAGGATCTCGACAAATGATGACCCAATGCTTTATTTGTTCAAATCTTTCTTATTGTTTGTATTTCAATTTTTTGGTGTTCATCTAGATGTTTTTTGGTTGATTGATGGCATTTTTTTATGAATAAAACCCGTTGGTCTTTTAAATGTGTTCGTAAAAGAACAATGACTTTATGGATTATCTTGAAATCATGTGTTTTTTTTATTCACATTATACAAATGAGTCGAGATGTATAGACTTCCTCATAATACAAAGAAAGATCATCAAGTTGGGATGACCATAAGTTGGATGCAAGCGCATTTGTAAATGACTTCAGATTTTTGGTTTACTTGAACATGTCTCTTTATATTTCAGTACTTGGTATTAGTTGAAACAAAACATATTTGATGTAGAAATGCATCGAAAACACAAAGATATTTGTTCTATTTCCTATTCAATGCAAAAAAAAGTTATTGGTGTATGTACTTTCAACTATTTCTAATTCGTACTTAGTTTTACTAATAACCGATAGAGCTTGTGATATTCTTTTTTTATTAACCTGGATATTCAACCCGCTATGCGAGCCGACTAATCTCAAGGCAACCACCTGTTTTACAGATAGCTCGGAATCACTGCATTTAAACCTCCGTGGCCACAAGGGGATTTTTATTTCTTTTTGGATTTGAATTTATCAAACCAATCAGGCACCACCCTTGTGGTTATTAATGATATGGATGTCAAGTTGTCAGTTTATATTCTAATTAGTGAATAAATATTGCACCAAAAATAATCGTTGTCATGTCTTTTTCAGTCCCCTTTAGAAAATTATATTGCTTTAATAAAATTCTGACCATCATAAAAAAAACTCTTGCACTTGTCATTGTTGGTATATTCGTGAAGGTTTGCCTCCAATTCTCACTAGTGGCCCTAATATGCGACCAATGTCGCCCAAGCAGTCGGTTAAACCGGGCGACTTTGCCATGCAACTTGGGCAGCCTGGCTAGTCTCCCATATGTTTGTGGTTCACCCTTTAAACATAAAACTTGTGTGGCTTATGTCGTGTCTTTACCCGTGTGGTCATGGCTTCCAGCCTCTGTGTGGGGTACAACTCATGTTGGCTATGTTGCGTCTTCACCACTGTGGTCATGGCTTTCAGCCTTTGTATGGGGCGTGGCTCCTATTATGCAGCCTATGTCCCCCTAAGAGGCTGTTTGGATCACAGGAATTGAAAGGAATTGGAATATCCAATCCTTTGACCAAATTCCAAATGGAGTGTTTGGTTCAATGGAATAAGATTATAGAATCCTTTTAATTCTGGTCAATTCCTTCACGCACAGATTTCACCATTCCACGGCAACATGCTAGGATTTCAATTTCTTTCCTACAGATTCATCCTCCAATCCTCTAATCCAAATTAATTGAACGCCTCTACCATCTCATCTACTGCATTTCTGGTTTGATCTCCAGGTACGTTTTTTCTCTCTCTCTCTATCTCTCTCGTAAACAAAATTCGATCGCCAATCTGGTTCGATCTTCAATCGATCTCTAATTCGATCTTCAATCGCTCTCTGGTTCGATCCCAAATTGAATGGAATTAGGGCACCGATCACTTCTTTAAACAAAATTTAGTGAACAATTTCAGATATTATTAATATAAGTGAACAATTTCAAATTTTATCTGATGTTAATAATGTAATTTGGTTTAATGGTAATTTTAATTTAAAAAAATGACAAAAAAATCATAAAAGGTCATTTGTTGATATTTAATTCCGATTCCAAAGTTGAATTTCGTGAACCAAACAAAAAAATTCCAATTCCATTAAGAATTTCATTCCAATTCCATGCAACCAAACGCAATCACAGGACAAGGTCAAATTCCATCAGATTTCATTTCATTCCCTTAAAGTCAAATTCCTTTGATGAATTCCAATTCCATCGAATTCCATTCTACGAACCAAACGCCTCCTAAATGTTGTAATCAAGCAGGGTTTAGACCATAAGCAGCCAACCATTTGGTTTAGCAATGACGATTTGAATTAAGAAACCTTCGGTTTCTCTCTCTCTCTCTCTCTCTCTCTCTCTCTCAAACATTTTCTTATATTTTTCAAGAACCCTTTGAATCCTGTATTGTAAAGTATAAATTTTCTCGAGTGTAGCATCATCAAAATGATAGTGGACAAGTTCTCAACATCATTCGTCCGTGGTTTTTAGTTTTTCGTGTTTCCAAGTAAAAAATATTGGTTTCTCTCTTGCATATGTTTCATCGAGCATTTATGTGGGTTAAGTACTGTTTACATTACTTGGTTACTAATTATCTTGCAATGTTAATTATATTTCCGCTTAAAGTTTTGGCATAGAACTTCCATTTATTGGTTCCTGGATTATTTATATTTCATCTTGTTCCAACCATCGAGCTTATATTATTTGAGTCTTGATAAGCTCACAAGAATCTTTATAAAACCTAGATTAGCTCATATTTTGATTATACAAAATAAGTTTAATCAAACACAAGAACCAAAAAAACATATTAGTACATAAAAAATACATAGCGGCCGTTTACCAAACACTTACCCGGTAAGTGTTTACCGATAAAATTTAACACTATTATTTACTTAACGGGTAAGATTTTAGTCCACCAAAAAGATATCGTATGCAACAATTTACCCGGTAAGTGCTTACCGTGGTAAGAGTCGTCGCTATCACTTACCGGGTAAGACTCTTGGTCCTTGTCTTGCTCTTACCGAGTAAAATTCTTGGTTTTTACCATATTCATGCGGTGAGGTAATGTTACTTGGTAAACGTTTACCCGAGTAAGCGTTTGGTAAACGACCCCTAAATGTTTTTAATCCGGCCATCTCAATCAATATGTAACTCTACTTTTCTACTCTTCAAGTCCCTCGCGCTAACTCCCATTAAACAAATACGTTAACTCGAACAAAATTGAAATAACCTCGTACTTTCATTTTCTGTTATTACAAACTACAATAACGTGTTTTCAAATTATTTTTTATTAGAACATTGTATTTTGAAAATTTTATCTATCACAGTAATTGATAATTTGTTACCATTTAAATCGATGTCATGTCATTTTATTACATTAATTAGATGAAAAACTCTCTAAAATGTTTAAAAATTAATAACACGTAACAATAAAATATAAAAATACTTTATACACATAAAATATCCATCTTTAAAATATTATTTGCACCACCCAACAGTTTTGAAACTTTTGTCACTGATACGTCCTTTAGATTGGAATATTGTTGACACAATCATTTATATTTAAAAAAAATGGTGATTAATTAATAAAAATAAAAACTTTTAAAATAATGTAAAAACATTAAATGATCTAAACGAATTTATTCACTTTAAACTTGAAATGAATCTAAAAATGAAATTAAACATGGTATTCAAAAAATCCTTTAATAAAAGTAAATTAAAAAAAAAACATGGAGCTAGATTATATTATTTATTTTGCTTTAATTATGATTTTTTATTTAGTTTTTTTTTTTAATATTATAGATCATATCAAATATCTCGATATAAAATAAAGTCTAATATTGTGTTAAAAATGTACTTATATATGTATTAATAACTAAAAAAGTATTCATACAATGCAGTGAGATACATCTCAATTTGAATTTTTTTTTTGTCTCAATCGATGTTATAATACGGTTTTATGTGGTTTTGAGAAAAATAATGTTTTTATTTTTGAATAAAATATGAATATAAAGATATCATAAAATTTTGAAAAATATATATTGATATTAGTACCAAGTCAACAATTTAAAATTTCTCATTTTTTATGTAATTTATCTAATTCATTTTTTTTGCTCTAATGATATAATTTTTTATAAAAAATAATAATTAAGTATTTTGTTAGAACTCAATAAATTATTCTAATTATATCGTATATTTTTTATTTTTAAAATGAGATGTTTATTCTCTGTTTAATTATGTTTATCTGCGGTTAATTATATGATTCAAACACAAAGCTTTAATCAATTGTATTTACTTACAATTACTTGTAATTTTGAATTTTAAATAATATGCATCAATAAATAATATTTAATACATAAAATTTATTTTAAATTTTTTTTTATAAAATACTTTATAATATAATATAAATAATTCAATTTTATAAAGTGAAACACAAAAACCAATATTAAGATAGAGTGTGACCCATTAGAAGTCACAATCCCATCAAGATTTTTTACTGGGGTGTCGACATATCTTTGTATTCCCACACTTTTTAAAGTTCTTTCAAAATAAAATAATTGTCAATCACTTTTCAAATTATAAACAACGTTAAACTATAATAAATTTGATTAAATATCAATAAAAAAATAACGATCTATATCAGTTCATATCAGTTTCCCAGTTCTTTTAAATATTTATATATAAAAAATACTCGTATTAACAGGTAATACTTATCTTAAATCCAATTTAAATGTTTGACTTATTGGGTGGTTAAATACCATTTAAATGAAAATAGTTAACGTCCCTCTTACAATATTTATATATATTACTTCTCGTATAGTATTTTTAATTTTTTTTTTTGTTAAAATGACTACCCAATAAATAAATTTGAATATATTTATAAAAACAATTAAAATATATATCATCAATTTAACCTTTATTATATTTAATAGTCATGTATGTCTTTTAGCTTTTGTATCTATAAACTCTTTTAACAAAAGCATAAACAATCATATTATATCATATAATATTTTATATGTCATCTTCAATATAAATTATAATAATATAAAGTTTGATTCACAAGATATATAAGGAATTGTTTAAATATTTGATTTATATTAAATAATAGATAGAGTGATTATGTGTAATGTGTTTGCTTTTTCCTTAATAAAGATAATGTCTCCACCAAATGAATGAGATCAAATACAACTTTTAATTATTATTATTTTTATGTAAAATAACAAAAAACCCAATGAATTGATAGCTTGGAAAGTTATTTTAATGCATAAACATAGTTGTCAAGATGAATATTAAATTAATGGTGTTATTAAATAATTAATATTTTCCATTTGGTGGTTACAAAAAAAATATTCCACCAACATCATTATTCACAAATAATATTATTTATTAACCATATGTTTTGCAAAGTATTTTTATAATCATTCAGGTATAAATTTATATTTTCGAGGTTCATATTTCAAAATATTTATCATGTATTTGATTATTTATTAAAAAAAAATTGTATAAAAGTTATTAATTAATATACATCAATTGACATGTATGTTTCTTTATTTGAGATGAAATTGTACTCTGCTTTACATAAAATAAAAGTATTGGGTTCGAAACATGGTCTAATTTTATTTAAATTTGATCTAATTTTGAAATGAAAATGATGAGATCTACCATAATTAGCGATTTGAATTCGACGATATAGCATTACAAGGAAATAGACTCGACACAGAGGTGTTAGTGGGTTTGAAAAAATATCTTCGAGAATATTATATGATAAAAGTTGTGAGTTATGAATGGAGGAGAAAATGAAGTCGGAGCTTATTCTTTTCTCCATTGTTGACTAAGTAAAGTAGGCCATGGTGCATGGTTTCCCTTTTGATTTTATACTAAAGCATAGCCTTATTAGGGACGTAATGGTTACAGATCGCAAGATATGGCATGGAAGTAAACTAGTAAAGTGTAACGGAACAAAAATGTGGCCGAAACGCAAAGGGAAAATCAATTCAAGGGTTGGTTTTGTGATACATAATGAAATGTAAAGTACATGGGCTAATTGGTTATCAGTTAAAACAAAAGACTTATGTGGTGAGTTGATAAAACACGTTTAAATGAACGATGCTGAAGAAGAACCGTATAGAGAAGCAACATCAATTGGGAATGCATTTGGCACCAGTTTAAGCATCGAAATGGACAAAATAGCAGTCCACTTACCCAAGACATTACTAAGCATCTAGAAATGCAAATACCCGGATAAATGAAAATTTCTTACATCACCGTCAAGATAGCACATATATCTAACTATCTTCAACTGTACCTGATTTAGCCCATGTATATGCCTTACGTGTCTTGAATCCGATTGGATAGGCATGAGTACGAGGGGGGATGCATATCTATATCAATACATTACCACCGAAAGTTGCATACAATAGCTTGTTTTTTAGTAGGATTATGACATATACAAAGACAATGAAAAAAAAAATTCAATGATAAATGACGTTTTTAACTTGTAACCAGATAATATCATATATGCCATTATTTGTCATTGATCGAATGCGTTAAAATTGTAATCCCGACAATGTACATGAACTCGTTATCTGAATTGGTTACCTTCATCTGGATATTTTTGGATTGGACGTGTTTTTTGACATACACATGTCTTATATGCAATAATACGTTATATACCATGGATATACCTCGTTGCTCTTGCAAATTTCCTTTATATCCATGTGAATATCTAAATATATTTAGATCGATTTGTGTAAATAATAAAACATTTCCAATATAACCATAACTTGTGAATTTAAATTAAAAAATTAAATATTATTGATAAAAATAAAATTTGATCGTTCAAGAACTTATAAAAAAGGTACGTCCCTTTTTAAGTGTAGTGTTTTGAGTCTCAAGGAAAGAATATTTGAGATTAAAAATGCCAATAGACAAATATATTAATTATTTTTTTATATTTTTTTAATACGTGTTATTGAATAATTTTATTGTTAGTCATACAATTATATTCTTACCAATGACTGATCATATCAAATATATTATTTTTGAGCAATTTTAACCAAATTAATTAACGTGAAATGCTAATTTGTGACAAAAGAATATAAAAATGACTTATCATTTTAACTATGTTTTATGTTAAACATGTTAGTTAAAAATAATATAATTATATAACTACTTGGTTCATTGACTTAGTGTTTATTTATTAACCGTTTAATAAGTTTAATAAAATTCACAACTTTAGTGTATAAGTTATATGAACATACATGATTGTTTAGTAATGACATAATAATAATATTGTAAATGACTTATTCAACAAGTTTTTAAGGAGAATTTTATACATAAAATCAATTTTTTTTTCGAAACCCATCATTTTTTATATAAAAAATTGCTTATTTCATCTCTAAACAATCATTCCAAATAAATTTGTTTATTTTTTTCAAGTAATACATACAAATTAATTCACATAAACAAATTTATTTATATCGTACTTAATTAAAAAACAAAAAAACAACCATTTATTTGCAAAAAAAAAGAAAAAGAAAGAAAAAGAGAGTACGATTACGAATTTTCCAGTGGCGTATTTGAGAGACAGCTCCAAGAGAAGCCAGCTGTCACAGAGGACCCAATGGTTTTCATTTCACGTGGCGTCTCCAATGGAAACCCATCTTGAGTATAACTACACTAGCTTACGCATCCAGATGGCATAATAAGCTACTTGACACGCGTCTGCATCTCCTTTATCCAATCAAAGGGGACCACATTTTTTCCATGCACCAGGCCCAGAAGCAACACCAGATCGATCCCCCTACGCACCCCCGAGTCGCGACAAAACTCATAAAGGCAATCCCCATTTTACCCCTATCGACCAATTTCAAGTTTGGCTGAGTATGACACGTGTTTGGATGAAACGTACAGTTAAATTGGATAAGTTTAAAAAGGTAAATTATGAGTGGGACCCAGACTTTACCAATGAGAATGCGCCACCCAATATTGAAAGTGGATAAGTCCAAATGCATTTACATGGAAAAAGAGCTGAAATTATCGCTAACTTCATTTAATACTCGAATACATTATCTATTTAAATTATAAATTATAAACAAGTGGGAAAAAATAATTTATATAATTAAATTTTATGTTGAATTAAATTAAATACAGATCGTAAAATGAAATATTCAAATTTTAAAGATATATGTGTTTTTTTTTTTTTTTTTTAGTATTTAATAAAAAAGTAAAAAAGAAGCGTAGTTTAAATAAATTCAAAAGAAAGAAAATGAAACCTTATCCATTTGAAGGCTTTATAAAAAAGCAGGGTGAAACGATCATACGGTTCATCAACGATATCAGAACTTCACCGGAAAAGATTTTTGAGAGAGCGATCGATCGAAAATTGTTCTTGTTTAATCCATCGTTATGGCGGCATCGGAGAGCTACTTCGCTAGACCAAACTACGGGTTCCTATCAGGCGAAAGGAACGGTTCTGTCGGATCGGATTCAATGTTTGAGCTTGACGAATCCGACGTCTGGAACGTATCGGTGTCGCCTGAGTTGCGTAAGACGGTGCCGAGTTCGCGGATCTCGAAGAGGTCTTCATCGGTGGCGGTGAAGCGAGGAGAGGTTAGGGGAATGGCGTCGTCCCTGCCGGTCAATGTTCCGGACTGGTCTAAGATACTGAAGGAAAATTACACGGAGAATCGGAGGAGAGACAGTGAGGATGATGATTTTGATGATGATTATAACTGCGGAGGATTCGGTTCTGGAGATCGGATTCCGCCGCATGAGTTTCTGGCGAGGACGAGAATGGCGTCATTTTCCGTTCACGAAGGAATCGGAAGGACGTTAAAAGGACGAGATCTGAGCAGGGTGCGAAACGCAATTTGGGAAAAAACCGGGTTCGAAGACTAACAGTCATCTACTTTCCATTTCTTAACTAAATATTTGCGGATTCAAGAGAGAAAATTGCATAGATAATTTATGATCAGCATTGTAACTGCCGTTTTTGAGCCCTAATTTGTTGATCCGTCCAACGATCATTTCGTTTTGATCTGATTTTGGTGAATCCGTTTCCATGACAAGCATCGGAGACGATTGATAGTTGATTAAGAATGTAAATTCGGGATTTTGATATGAATTGAAAATTAAATTTGTGGTTTGAAGTTGGATTTTACATTTACACCTGAAATTTTGGTTCTTTATCTTTTGTTTCATTTCCCCAAAATACGGCAGAAACATATAAATAATTGCAGTGGAACCGGAACAGGAGGAAGCATCATGGCAATTATGGGTCAACTTTACACCCTTTGAATGCAAACTGCAGTGCATAGGAAAGATGCAACGTAACAATTGATTATGAGTTTAATAAAACAATAATTAAAACAACAACTGTTACTTATTATTCATATTTGTATAAAAACTGGTCACCATACTTTTCGAAATGGTTAAAAAAAAAAATGAAATGACGGGTTCCGTACGTATTCTTTGTCGGTTTTTACAGTGTTACATTATTTTCCTTTTTTCTTTTTTTTTAAAACAGTAATAATAATAATAACATAAAAAATTAATGTCTTAACCATAAAGGTGGTATCTATTTGGTTTAAACTTGACTTTAAAGGTCAAAAGTATCAAAAAGTTTCGGGTTTAAATCCAAGGAGAAATAAAAATTCTATTGTGGTCACGGAAGTTCAAATGCGATGACTCCGGGCTATCTGTAAAGCGGGCGATCGTTTTGGGATTAATCGGCTTGCATAGCGGGTTGAATATCCAGGTTAATCCAAAAAGAAAATCTTTAATGCGTTAAATACCAAATTTGACATTAAACCTTACTTCAAATTTGATGTAGTGAATAATAACAAATCAAATTTAGTGTATCATTTTTCATTTACATTAAGAAAAAAAAGTTAAAAATAATATACCTAAAATATAATATTTTTGTTTTGATATTAATCATAAATAGATTTATTGTTTAAATTGAATTTCACACAAATTTATCGGTTTATTATAAGATTTAATGTGAAGTATTAGAGATTTCTGAAAAAAAAAATGGTTTAATTGAAGTTTGAAATAAATGGTTTACGAAAACACGTGTCAAATTAGTATCATATTTAAGTTTTAACTCACCGAAAGTAACTCAAGTTTCAAGGTATCCTTTATTTATTTAATCATTAAGAAGGGAAAAAGAGGAAAACCCACCTTTACAGAATAATTATATGTATAGGAAGTTTCGGAGTAAATTAGAGAATTTCTAATATTTTTTTAATTTTTATTTCAAAAATTATATTTATCTCTAACTAATTTTTCATTTTTAAAAATCCAATATTAATTGTAATGTTAAAATGTTTCATTAATTTATTATTTCTTTTTTTAAATATTTATTTTTCAAATTTTCTATTGGTAGTATTACTTGATAATCATTTTTAGGGTCTTCCACATATTTGGAGAAAAAATATTTATTTCTCTCATTTTCTTTATTTTAGTTTTTTCAAAATAAAAAGATAAAAATCAAAATATTACAAAAAAAAAAGAAGAAGCTAACTTTAATTGTTATAGTTTTATCATTTTATATTATAGATTTTAACATTATTTATATTATTAGAATATTAGTAATATAAAACAAATTCATTATCTCTCTCCATTTAACTCCTTTTATAAGTTTAAGTAATTAAAAAGTGATTATCATTTTTCCCACAATTTTATTTTAAAAGATTAGAAGAGTAATTGCGCAATACAGCGAGATGCATCTTGATTTTAATATTTCATTTTATTCTTTATCTCGGTCAATGTTATAGTATGGTTTTATGTAATTTTGAAAAAAACGATGATGTTTTTATTATTGAATAAAATATAAATTTGAATATATCATAAAAATTTGACAAAAATATATCGATACTAGTATTAAATTAACTATTTAAAATTCCTATATTTTGTATAATTTTTTAATTCAATTTTTTTATTATAATTTGATTTAGGTTCAATAGCGAAGTAATTTATATTTGGTTTAATAATATTATTTTTTTTATAAAGATAATAATTGATTATTTTGTTAGAACTCGATAATTATCCTAATTATATTTTTTGAATTTTTATATTTTAAAATAAAATGTTTATCCTCTATTTCGTTAAGTTTATCTACAGTTAGTTACACAAATTCAAACATAGAGCTTTAATAAGTTGTACTTCATAATTTATTTGTAATATTGAATTTTAAATAATATGTATCAATATACAGTATTTTATGCATAAAAAATAGTTTTTAATAATTTTTATTAAATGCTTTATAATATAGTATAAATTAATTGAATGAAAACAAATGAACACCATTTAACTCAAATTATTTAAGTGCTATAAAACTTATGTAGTCATCATGTTATGTTAGACAACCATGTTTTTTCATTTTAAAGGTTCCATTTAATCTTTGGGTAAAAACGACACTACAAAACAAATGAAGGCCCCATATTAGTTTTAAGGTTTTCTTCTTTGACCAGTGTACATTAATGTTTTCAACTTTCTGCATCTATACTTTTTAATCGATATAGGGAGATAAAAAAAAATATAGAAACATTATTTATTTCAGAATTGTTTGGTTGTTGTTGAATAATTTGGTATACATTGATTAAAAGACAACATCTGAATCATTTAGAGGTGAATTTTGTTTGGCAAAAAAAATATATGTTTCTTAATGGTTCTAAAACATTCTAAATGATTTTGTATCATGTGTCTCCTATAACCATTCAGCCCCTTAATTTCACTCTAAACAATTACCAAAGAATTATATTTCATTTTGCACTATATTATGAAAGACTCTTAATAATTCTGACCAATTAATCATTTTACACCAAACCATTCAGCAACTGTCAAACAACCCTAAGTAGTTAAAATGATTAAGAGGTTCTTATGATAAATTGTAAAATGAAATATAGTTGTATGGTAATTGTTCATAATGAAATCAGGACACTGGAAGGTTCAGGAAGACCCAAGATACAAAACAATTCAGAAGGTTTTAAAACCATTGAAAAGTATAATCTTTTATTGAGAAACAAGATTCACCTTGGGGTTGTTTGTTTACCTCTTAATAGTTCTATTAAGAGGTAGCCTATGAATCGTTAAAAGGTGAATTTTGTTTGACAAGATAAGGTTGATGATTTAAGGTATTAGTTGATTTAAAAAGACAATTTCAGAATAACGAATATGATAGTTAAACATCACAATTTATTTTGATGGTGAATGAGTGTACTAACTTTTATTGGTGAGCCATTATCCAATAAATTTTTGGTCAATGACCCCTAAGTATAAATATGATCGAATATTTGGGTCATTAGAGAATAACAATCTTCTCAAAAAGTCAACATGAAGCGAGCTTGGATTTTCTTTATAGGAATAAAGGTTTTTAAGAGAGTCGTTATATGTTAAGAAAAAGAAACATAAATATCAACGTCGTATATTGTGCTTTTCAGAGTTAGGTTTCAACGTTTGTTTGGCCTAAGGATGAAAAAAATGATGACTTTGTTGCATTGATATCTGATATTGGGGATGTTATATAAAGTAGAGGGTGGTAAATAGGTGTTTACCGCTATTTTTCTTTTATCAAAATTTAAAAAAGGTAATACAAGATACTGTATACTGCCCCGTTACATCATTTTAAATACAAATACAGAGATTAAAAGGTTTCAGAAATTACACAATATTTGCAGTTCCTTAAACCCTTGTCTAAGTCTGCTTCTTATGAGTTTCATGCCAAGATACAACTCATTTAAATAATTTGATGTTTAACCGTTTTAACACAAATCTACAAGATAATGCATGCCACTTTCTAACATTCGGAAATATTTTTATTATTTGTGTCTTGATATTTCGCTTTCTATTTTAACCTTAAATATACTTTTTTTTAAATCAAGTTACGTCGCTCGGAAATAAGATGGAGTGAAATTTTATGTTAAGTTATTAGAAAGAGGCACATGAGAGTCAATCGGTGGTCAATGCGGGTTAGAATGCAGGGTTTATTGCTTGAAAACCTGCATTAGGCCTTGTGTGCGGATTTTTTTTGGACAAGGGCGACTAACTTTTGGCGCATGGAAACCCGCATTCATGTCCAGGTCAATTTTTAAGCCGATTTTTCTAGGATTTTCTCATTTCTCTCCCACCACTTCTCATCTTCCTCTCTTGACGATTTGACACAATGGCGGACAACTGATGAGGTAAAGGGGGGTACCCTGTTATAGGGGTCAAAATAATTATATAAAAGACCATATTTTTTTTGGGGTAGGGTAGTGGCTCTTTAGGTACGTATGATACACATGACAAAATAAAACAGAATAGAATAACTGTTTCATGTTTGCCAGAACCTTCAAGTGGAACAAACATGAACATAGTGAAATACATTTGTTTCACAATTATGTTTCGCCCTCACCCCATGGAACAACGTAAAACAAACCTATATTTACCAGTATAATTTCAAAATAAAACCTATTTTTTTTTTTCTAAAACATCAAATAAACATCATTTTTTAGATTTTATTCGTTCTTTAAATTTTATTTGTTGTATTTTGGGTTCTTTAAACTGTAACACAACTGTCCTTAATATACTATTTTTATATGGTTTATATATTCTGATTAATTTTTGTAAGTTATTAAATACTAATAATAAACATAATCTACAAAATATATAAAATAAAAATCGAAAGCTACATAATTTTTTTATTTTGTTGTCATTTTAATTGTTTTAATGAAAACTTTCTAATGATATATTTTGTTATAAAAAATATTTTATTTTATTATAACTTAATAAATTACTTGAATAATCAAAATTTATAAAAAATTCATTAGGGATAAACTGGTTATTTATATATTTTGTCTTGTTATGTTTTGTTATACTAAATGTTGAACAATTGTTTTGTTTGACCTATTTTAACACTGATAAATGCATATTCGCACTCAGATTTATATCAAATCCCCGCAGGGGCAGATAAACCGTCGCTGTCTCGGCTGTGCTATCGGAGGCTCTGGGGAAGTCGGAATAGGAGAACACTCATCTTGAGGTGGGCTTCTCTTGCACTTCATCATGATTTAATAGATAATAGACCCCACTAATCTTGATTTTTGGTAGGTGTAAAAAAGGATGGATTTAAGTAAAATGGAACGTATATTTCACATATCTATAAGAATGGGTATATTTCTCAAATGGGACTAAAGTTGAACAAGCCAAATGGCTCTTGATAAAACCAACGTCTTACTCCACTTGTTTTGTTGCTCTTGTTTGTTTTGTTTGGGGTTGTATAATGTATATAAAAGAGAAAAAGAGCCCAAATGTCAAAGGCCCAAGATCGTTGCCGACTGCAAAGAAATGGACGCCATCATAGCTAGTGATGACCAAATGGCCCGGCCCGGGACTGCCGGAGGACCGAAATTGGGACCGGTAAGGATCGGTTATGGGACCGAAAACCGGGACAGGTTGGAGTTTTTGGTAGTTTTGTGGGACCGGGACTGGTTATGGCCCGGCCCGAAAATTCAAATAATTTTATAAATAAATGTATTTTTAAATAATTTTATAATTAATTTTTTTTAAAACAATGTAATTTTAATTATATTAAAATGCATTTTGAAAGTGTATTTGAGTGACCCAATTACAAATTTTATAATGTATTAAAAATATATATCATTAAAAAAATTAAAAAATATTTTTTAATGCCGGGACCGGCGGCCCATAACCGGTTATGAAAAACCTTGACTGGTCTTACCATTTTTGACCGGGAGTGGTTATGGCCGGTTACGAGAAAGCTTGAGACCGATTAGGCCCACCCCGGCCTGGGACCGATTTTTGGCCACCACTAATCAGAGCAGCCTAGTAGTGAAGAAAAATAAGAAGAAATCCAACAGCAGCTTCCAAATCCAGTAACCATCGATCTTTAGTTTAGGCGATTTTCGAGTGGTTTTAGCCACATCCCAAGCCATCGGCGACCCCCATATCATGTTTTGTGCATGATTCGAGCGGTTTTTCTCGGTGGGAGGTATTTATTCGGTTCATAAATGTCGAATCAAGAAGAAGACGACATGAGGATTGATCGATTTCAGAGAGGACGTAAATAGAGAGGGGGTTTAGAGGACAAAAATCAAAGAGAAGAGAGGAACCAATTTGCTGCTCAACCGATTTTCAGAGAAGAGGAACCGATTTTCTGCTCTGTCGATTTTCAGAGGGAGAAACAAGAAGTCGATTTCCAGATTTTGGAGTCGATTTTGGATTTCTCAACTAGGGTTCTTCATCCCTAGTCTTCGGTTGATCGGATTGAAGGTATTTAAACAACCAAGTCCGATGTTTACGTTGGAAATCTTAACCCACCCAACTAACCCAAATTGTACGAGTTGGTCGGGTTAGTTAGGTTGGTTGGGTTGATACGTTGTTAGATCAAAATATTTTTCTAACATTATGTATATTGTTTCTTTACTCATAATTTTTTTTTCCATCATCATCAAATTTTAAGTATATCACATTGAACTGTTTTTCTCAATTTGAACATGTATAGGAAGGAGAAGAAAATAAAAATATGTGTATATGAAAAGATAACTAAGTGTGTAATTGTCTAATATACATATTAATAGTATCTTAACGATCATATTAAATTCAAAAGATAAAAAGATATAATTTTTATCAAGTTGGATTTTAAATGACCATAACCCAATTTCAATCAAATATATAAGGTTTGAAGATTTCACAGGTCCATTATGGTATTGGGTTGTCTTTTATTTCATGTCGAGGTTTGCGTCTAAGGTCGTCCGCATATCTAATTAATTTAATATCACATGTGTATCATATGTGATTGACTATCGTTAAACGGTGTTATCGTGTTTTTGTAAAATGAAAGTGTTCTCATTTGAATCATTCCTTACACATATATATATATATATATATATATATATATAAAAGTTAGGTTCTGGTGAAAATGAAAGTTATAATGAGAGGGATAAGAGTCACCCTTGAATCAATCCTAATTGAAGAAAAACACTAGATCAAAACTAAGACCATCCACATCCCTGCAATTCATTTACACTTTCAATTGTGCCACATCAGCTTTTGCAATTATCTTCCACACACCTGCAATTCACCTATAAACACTTTCAACTGTGCCACGTCACCTACACTTTCAAAAATGGTCCCCACTACAATATTTATTAACTATTTTATAAATTATTTATATATACATTCTAATTATTTTTTAATTAATAACATGTTTTATTTTAATTCAATATTAATTAAAACGATTAATATATGATATAATATGATATAATTTTATATATTAGATTATAATTTTATGTAATTATAAAATTTAATGTTTAAAATAATTTAATTTATTATATAATTAATATAATTAAAAATATATTAACATTATTAATTTATAAAATTAATTGTTTTGTATAAAAATAATTTATTTAAATAATTAAAACAAAAAAAATAAAATTGGAAGGAAGTGGATGGCCCACGTGGCTTGCAATGTGAATTGCAAAATTTGCAATTATGAATCCTATGTGGCAAAGTTATTCTGACAACAATCCATTTGCAATTCAATTTGAAAGATGTATGTGGATGGTCTAATGAGATACACATAATCAATATCCTTATAAAACGCATTAATTGGTCGGTTTTAGCAGCCTCCCGCATCCAAACCCCGGGTGGGTATTGTTACCGACCCGTATTTCTTCGGTTCCTCTGGTCGGCCGAAGTTTCCGACAGACGAAGATCGTGAGTGGTAAACGTCGTTGTTATTGCTTCCCTCTCTCTCTCTCAACTCAAAACCCTAATTTCTCCAATTTTTGAACCCTTACACTCATACTCGAAATTGTTTTTTCATAGATTACGCCTTCAATGACGTCAGATTCGAGCTCTTCATCATCATCCTCCTCCGAAGAAGAATCCGCCGGGCAAAGACCTGATATCGACCATAACACCGATTCAATCGGTAACACTCTCGACGCCATCGAAAACCAGTTGTCATCGATGGCATTGAATACTGCAGTTAATGAAGAAATGCCATCGGTTGCTGATGATCATCACCAACCTGCCACGGAGGTCAGAAATGGATCTTTGAAGGAAATTGAAAGCGAGAGGCTGATAAACTCGACTGAGGAGAGTAAGTTGTCGAGGGCGGCGGGAATGTGGAGGAATAACTCGGAGGTGGAGATTGACGGGGCAATGTCAAGTCCATGTATCAGTGGGTATGCCGCTGAGAGGGGTAGTGGTGGTGGTGCTACTCGTGCGTCTGGAGCTGATGATATTCAGGAACTTCGGAATAATAGTTCTTCCGTGGGTGAGGATGGAGATTCGTTGGGTTCTGCTAAATCACAGTGGGTTCCCGGTAAACGGCACGTTGATGAGGTGAGTTTTTGAATTTTGAGGCATCCTGATGTTTTCTTTAATTTGTGAGTGTCGTTAGTTTTCAAGAAAAGGCTTAACAGAATCATCCACACTGATAAAATTTTAACGGAAATGAGTAGTTATTGTTCTACCATTATTCGTTGATGAGATCGTAATCTTTCAGCTCCATTACCAATCGGTTTTCCATGAAGTTTGATTCGTCGCTGAAGCTTTACTGCCTTTGTCAAGCAGATACCATTGTAGATCGATTTGTTTCTGTTATAGAACAAGGGTGCTTCTGGCACCATTTGTTGTAACCGGAGGGAAGTTGTAACCAACTTAAACAGAAGATGCTAATGTTAACCGAAGTCAAACAAGCATAAGTTGGTGTCCGAAGAATCTCTAACTTGAACACACAAAGATGTTCTTAGTGTACAAAACAATGTTCTAAGAACATATAAACATGGGCGATTCATGAAGACAATAAACATCCAACAAAAAGTAAAGAGATAAGAGTTAGAAATACGACACCGAGATTTACATGGAAACCCAAATCGCGAAAAAAAAACATGGATGGAGGAAACCACCATGAGAAACCCACTAGTAGAAGATGAATATTACAATTCTCTTGAAGGAGATAAAATATGGTGTGTATGGATCTACTAATGGAGATGAGGGGATAAAAAGGATGCTGGTACATGTTCATCTCTGGGAATTTATCCTAGGAGATTCTTTCTATTTTGGAGAAGAAACAAATAAGGAAGAAATGGAGTTAAGAGTGAACAAGGCAACAAGCCAAATAGGTGAAAGATGGGTTGGCAAAGGATAATTTTTCAAGCAAAGTTATCTAATGAATTTCGTGGTCCAAGAGGTAAGATTGGCCAAGAGACGCGATCTCTTAAATTAGGAAAAAAGAAATCTGCTGAAACATGCTCCGGTAGAAGCTGTTAGAGATGTACAAAAAGTCATTCGATCCAATTTAAACCGACCGATCATAATCGGATATCCAATTGTTATTGGATCTGATCGGATCCAAAATTTCAACATCCAAATCGGATCGGCCGTTCTTGGATCGCAGTCCAACATCCAATAAAACCAAACCTATCCAATTTTAATAACAATCCAATTATCATCCAACTAATATCCAATAATAAATATATATGATTATTAACATTTTACGATATTGGTTTTTAGTTGATATTTATATACATTGTTTTTTAATAACTTAAGAAAATATATGAATAATTGGTCAAAATGGTGGATTAATTGGTTAAGTATTAGATAAGAAGATTGAAGGAATCCAATCTGATCCAATGGATAACCAATAGTAACATCCAATGGATGGAATCGATCTAATCCAATCATCCATTGGATTTGAATCGGATTGGATGCCCAATGTTAATCAGATTGGATCGGATCAAAATCCAACATCCAATGGATGATTGGATAGCGGTTGAGAATACTGTTTTTTCATGTTGTATAATCTATGGAGCTTTTATATCTGTTTAGCAGTACGTAGAAGTTTTTGAACTGTCTAAATATATAGATGTTAAACAAAGTATAATTTATTATGCTTAAGCGGGGGATGACAGAGATTTTTCTACTTTAGTTTCCACTTCGGTTTTATGTGTTAGAGGTTCCAGAACTCCACAGTTTATCATATCTTAATCCTTTTTAAATAGATATTGCTTGATGCCTATAGTATATTGCTGCCTGTAATAAATTTCAATTAATAATGAATAAAGTGCAGGATGATGCTTCTGTGTCATGGAGAGAAAGGAAGAAACACTTTTTTGTTTTGAGTCATTCTGGAAAACCAATATATTCAAGGTAGGCATGTGTTTATAAGTTTCATATTGATGATGTATATTTCACTGTTCCATTTGGAATATGTGAATATTCTTAGGAAAATGTAGGACTCATTTTTCCCGACCTTCTTTGGATTGACTTCCAGATATGGGGATGAACACAAGCTAGCAGGATTTTCAGCAACTCTACAAGCCATTATTTCTTTTGTGAAAAACGGGTAATATATTAGCATCTATTATTTTGTTATATAACTGAATTTACTCTTTCTGCTTGTTGCTGTGTTTGCTAATCTTTTCAAAGATGAAATAAGAGTTTCCAATAGTTTGCTTCATTGATCTCTTTTCAGGGGAGACCAGGTTAAATTGGTTAGGGCGGGAAAACACCAGGTCAGAAATGCTCTAACTGCATGTACTTCCAACAATATATTCACATATTACTCTTTCATCTCATATAAAACGCCTGCTTTGTTTTTTTAGAATCTAACTATAGATTGCATTAAATTCTAAATACGATATGAGTTTGAAGAATCTTTAATACAAAATTGATAACTACATTAAACCATGCAAGAAACATTGCCTCCAGCATAATAATGAATTAATTTAGTGATAAGCACATATTAAGTTTAAAGTTTGGAAGTTTTTGGTCTGTATGTTCAGCTGTGCAAGAGACATGCTACCTTCTATTGCAACATCTACTAGAAATGAATGTTGCTTCATATGAACCATATGGATGAACAAATAGGGATCCATGTTTTGTTGACTGTAACAAAATTGGTTCCACCACAAATACTGCAACACTTGACCACAATTTTTGTGCTCTACAGGTGGTTTTTCTTGTGAAAGAACCAATTTATTTAGTTTGTATAAGCTGTACAGAAGAGCCTTATGAGTCACTATGGGGGCAACTGGAACTTCTTTATGGTCAGGTAGCAATGCATGTTACTTCCTATCAATTTGTGTGATGGGTATCTCATCACATTCTTATTGTCGTTACAGTTACTGGAATTTTCATGGCGTACTTATTGTGTATTACATGGATGCAGATGGTACTTATACTTACAAAGTCTGTAAATAGATGTTTTGAGAAGAACTCTAAATTTGACATGACACCTTTGCTTGGAGGAACAGATGTTGTTTTCTCTTCTCTCTTCCACTCTTTCAGTTGGTTGGTTTTACCTTCTCTCTTTGAACTGCTTGCTATTAGTTTTACTAGTTTAGGGGCCTGTGGTGGGACACAGGTTGTTATGATGGGCCACAACAATACTTAAAAGTCAAGTTTTAAAGGTCCTCCCATGTTCATTCAGAATGCAAGTAATATCATCATCATTTGTATTATGTAGAAACCTACAAAAGACGCATATCATATGTTTAGATGATCAAGACGTTATCACCTGAACCTATATTGGCTATTTACATTGAGGCATGGAAGAACTTTGGGAAATCATACAAATATATATCATTCGTCTTATGTAAACATGTAGATATATAGCTAAAATGTTCCCACTGCAAGTGAGCCGAAGCAATTGGGGAATATTCAAATCCCTGAACCTAATATGGTTTTATCCAAATCAGTGTGGAGTCACTCCATATATAGCGTTATTTGGAGGGAGAAATTCTCCCCATCCAAGTCGGTTTGGAAGTTTCCTTATGTGCCCTAATTGTCTCACATGAAGATAAGATTCTTTAAGCTGATCATTTTGCCCTTATTTTGTTATTCTCTGAATATGTACTTCTGTTTAGCCATTTTTTAAGACCAATTCAGCAAATATAAGTACTTAATAAGCAGTTACAAAATTATAAATACTGAATGTGTAAATATATAAAAATAAAAAGTTCATGCTTAAGTTTAGTTCACCTGGTCCCTAAAGTTGTGTTTCAATCTGCAAAATTTATTTTTTCTTTCTATTTGAAGTATGTGTATGACATCTTATGTTGCAATTGTAAGAAATGCATTAACCAAGACATATAAATTAATTAGCATATATGAACATAACTCTTTTCAACCATAGGGGTTTGTTACCCCCTCAAACCGTTTCTAATTAATTTTCTAGGTCTCCTATGCAAGAATCTAAAGTCTATATGAGAATAGAGGACAGAATGGGTTTTTTAATTGTCTAATTTTCGGCAGGTAATAATTGTTATTTGTGAGTGTTTTTATTTGGTCCCACTATGATTACCTTGCAACCATCTTAACCATACTTCCCAGGAACTTGCTTTGGGATCATTGGCATTTGGCATAACGTTTTCTTAAAATGTCATATAGCTGCAGCAGGGTCAACTTCGATATTCATTAGTTCATTCATGCTAAAGTTAGGATCAAGTCTTGGGCTTTTACATTAATCGGCTATTATTTGATAAATGTGAGTGGTTAGTTTTTGAAATAAATTAATGCTTGAACAACATATTGGTGATATCAAATCCAGGATGCTAAGAATCCTGTGCCAAATATTTGATTCAGGAACCCTGCCACTTTTCTTCATGCATACACTTGTCTTCCCCTTCCTTATGCAACGAGGCAAGCTGCTGGTGCAATATTACAGGATGTTGCTGATTCAGGTGTCCTCTTTACAATGTTGATGTGTAAATACAAGGTTTTTTTCTGCCATTACTTTTTACCTCAAGTCCTCAACTTCCCCCCTCCTTCCACCTTGTTAGTCTTGTTGAAACAGAAATGGTTCTTTTTCATCTCGTTTTATTGATAGAATTTTTAAATTGATGCTAAACCACAGGTTGTCAGTCTGGTAGGCACACAGAAAGCATCACTTCATCCTGATGATATGTTGCTGCTTGCTAACTTTATCATGTCATCTGAATCTTTTAGGCAAGTGCATTATTTCATCTTTTGAAATTTGAATTGTAGAAACTTTTTTCCAGTTGGTTGTTCTGAGTTGTGTGTTTTCTATATGTACCATTGCATGCTTCCCTGTATGAAAAATAGATATTTGTGTTTGTGTTCAACAACTTACTTCCATGGGTTTTTTTCTAGATTCCCCCAGTCCTGTTCATGGGACATCTGCTAACCATCTCTTAAGAATTGTTAGACCGATAGGGGCCGTTTACCCATCTGTTACCCGATAAGCATTACCGGTAAGATTCAACAATAGAATGAAGAAAGGACGTTTGGCAGTRAAGTGCTGAAATCTTAAGCTATGGACTCACCTGATAGACAAATATGAAAAAAGAATGGGATTTCCTCTCGTGCGGGATATAGGACGGCCCCTTATTCCCTAGTCGGCTTTTTTCTTCCTTTTCCCATGCTTTGTGGCKGCTAAACATGCCGCCTGTTCCTTTATTCGCAAATTCCAAAATGAAATAAAGTAAAGTGAAGCAAAACTCAGAGGAAGCACTCTCCCTCTCTTTGCAAACGATGTTATAATATAATGGCCATAAACGGAATCTTAAGAAGCTTAAAATCTTTCTGGAAACAAGTAAGAAGCTTATTGTAATGGCCAAAAGGTATTTCGATAAGAGCCAATGCTTCCTCTCGAACAGAGCTCCCCGCATAAATTCCAGATCATTGTCTTCCTCTAGACTTAACTTACCGGATAAGATTTTAATCTATTAAAACAACATTGTATGCAACAATTTTATCCGGTAAGCGCTTACCGGGTAAGAGTGAGGTAAGAATCGTCACTCTCACTTACCGGGTAAGACTCTTGGTTCTTGTTATGGCTTCAGATTTTCAGTCCTTGTCATGTTCATCCGATAAGGTAAAGTGGCGTTTAGTAAACAGCCCCTTAATTTCACTTAACCACCTACCTAACCTCTTAAAAAGTATCCGACTGAATATGGTTCACAGAGTTTTCAACATTTGTTTGAGTCTTGAAATTCTAGCTTATTATGTTTTTTATTTTTCATTCTGAAGTATGCAAAGGGAAGGGGAAGTGTGAGAGGGTGGTATAACCCAAAAATGTGTAGCGCAATCGAACAGAAGGTGACTGGTCGAAGGAGTAATCACTTGCCTGTTTGTACATATATACTCGTGTACCTTACATATGTGTTAGTCCTATATTGCTTTCACGGCTTTCATCTGGAACCAAACCAAGAGTCAAGAACCAACCAAGGAAACAGGAGTGGGTCGTCCCTTGGAACAGCAGCACAAATTTTAAACTAGAATGACTTGAACCTCGGGTAAATAATGTTGTACTATTATATATTGTAATATGTAAACTTGCTGATAGTGCTACTTTCTTCTTTCTTATATGGAAATTGACTTCCTTTGTCTTGTTAAACCCCCTTGCCACAAATCAAATTGATAAAAAGAAGTTTGTTATTAGATCTGTTAGCTATAATTTCTTTCTTCTTGGGGTGTACTCTTTGCTTCATATCAAATTATATAAGTACCTTTCAGATGAATATGTTAGTAGCTGTTGCTGTTTTGTTATTCTTTGTAACCCATACACAAGGAATAAGGAATCTGTCAGAAAGTTTCATTGGTGAATTCTTACTACTCGTTCTAATGAAACAATAATTAGCATGTTATATTATTTATTTTTATATACTGTAAAACAAATAATAGAAAGTATAGTGTGAAATATATAGGGATGGATCGTTAAGATCACTAAATGATTAATTTCATATAGTAGCTGGATTTTTTAGCAAAAGATAGTAATCTGATACTGCCATGTTACTGTTTGATGCAGGACATCCGAATCATTCTCGCCTATTTGTTTGCCGAGATACAACCCTATGGCATTTCTACATGCTTATGTTCATTATTTTGATGCAAGTGAATTTCTAGTAGTGTAGAATTTTTTTGTAATGCTACATTGCTCACATATAAATTATATTGAAGATGAAATTAGTGCTGCATTATGTATGTGGCAGGTTGATACGTACTTGGTGTTGCTGACATCAAGTTCAGATGCCTTTTTTCATCTAAAAGATTGCCGGTAAATATTATTTGGTTTGTACCATGTTGCCTTTTTAAATATGTGCTCTTTTCCCACTCCCTATGAAGGAAGTTAGGTGACAGGACTTACGTAGGAAGATGGCTTAATGTCGTGTCCTATACTAATTTCATAGTTGTTGAATATAGTCCTTTCAAACTCTCTCTTTTAAGATATTTCAACTTTTTATAGGATACGTATTGAAATGGTCCTTTTGAAGTCTCACGTTCTAAGTGAAATTCAAAGATCCTTGTTGGAAGGTGGCATGCGTGTTGAGGATTTACCTGTTTACCCATCAACTCGTTCTGTGTCATTATTCCATTTGAATGAGCCCAGGCTGGTTACAGGACCTCAAGAGAGATTACACGAAGCATTTGTAGGTATTGGTGGTCCTGCGGGACTCTGGCACTTTATATATCGCAATATGTATCTAGATCAGTATGTATCTTCCGAGTTTTCATCTCCAATCACTGGTCACCAACGGCAGAAAAGGTAATTAGGTTACATCAACATGCATACTACATTTGTAGTTCTAGTCCAAAGTTTCTTTGGACATCTGCTACAAGTAACGATTGTTTTTTATGGTACAGATTATATAGAGCATATCAGAAGCTTTATGCTTCCATGCATGATAAAGGAACTGGGCCCCATAAAACTCAGTTCAAGAGGAATGAAAATTTTGGTAAAGTTTATTATTCCTCAGCTATCAACAGTGGTTGGTCTTAGCTATGTATCTTTCAAGTTTTAAGATATATATAATTGCTTCATTGACATTAAACATACCACTTCACTTGGTAATTGTTTTTTTTTTATATAATTACTATTAGACCTCTAATATTCCAACTTAAAACCAATCGGTGATTAGTGGATTAACCGATGATGATGTGTCAATCACTTGAGTTGTATTTACTAATGTGGGGATCACTAGTCTTGAACATGCCCCTTTCTGTTGTGTTGAAGGCTTGCACTTGGAGAAATCATTTGGGTGGTTCCCAGCTAAGCTTGCCAAGTGGTTAGAGCTTGGTCAAGATAATCTGGACCTTGAGTTTGAATTCACCCTCATATATAGTTAGTTAATTATCAAGGGAGCGTCAATGAGTGGGCAACTAAATTTTCACCTTATCTGTGGTCTCCCAGGCCTTCTAAATGAATAGTTTGAGCGACACCTTGGGCATGCAATGGAAAAGTAGACTTTCTCTCATACCATATTAGCCTGTTGTATTTTTCCGGGTTCCAATCCAAACCTATTGACAGTGAGTGAAATACCAAGGGTTATGTATGTGTGTGTATATATATTATCTTCATGCAAGTTGTATTTTCTCTATATTGGGTTGTGGACCATTCTCAACAACTTCCAAACGGAAAAATAGTAAGGTTTTGTGAGCAAAACCAATAAAAAATGTACTTTAAAATTCGAGTGCTTGCATTATTTTCACTGTGGCATGGTGAAATCTGAACTTTGAACCCTTATGATAACACATGCTCTCTTTCTATTAGAATTCATGGTCAAACAGTCACACTCTTAAATTTTTTTTTAATCAATATTATTATGGTTCTTATCTAGATAGCTTTCTTTGGTATTATTACAGTCTTACTATGCTGGGTCACACAGGATTTTGAACTTTATGCAGCATTTGATCCGCTTGCAGACAAGGTGAGATTAAGTATTAACTTCATTGCATCAAAAGAAATATAAGCATCAAAAGAAATATAAGCATCAAAAGAAATAGGAGGGTATGTATAGAGAAGAATACACATATATTGATGTTAGTATGTTATCCAATTATAATCTTCTGCACACGGTGCACCTTCATTGCCATCTCTTAACTTACCCTTGACTTCACTTGGGATTTTGTGGCCACGAAACTGCTTGAGAATGTCATCCAACTTATTCTAGTGGTATGACTAACATTCATTGTTCCTCATTCTTACATTACTAGATTTGCTCTTTACATTAGTCCATAGACTCAACTCCACCTACTCATGTTCTAGTTTCCATCAATGTATGCACCATGTATGATCAAAGTGAAAGCAAAAAAAAAAAACAGATTATTTGTTTTTTTGTTGGGACTTGAGAAAGTTTATGATAATTGGTGTTCAATCTCGTAACTTGTAGGGTCTGGCCATAAGGATATGCAACCGCGTGTGCCAGTGGGTGAAAGACGTGGAGAACGAAATCTTTTTGGTGGGAGGAAGCCCTTCCGTCTGGTGATTATCTTTCCCATCTCTGTCATGTATGCCATCATCTACTTGAACCAAATATTATCACTCTTTTTTGTAGTTGTAGTTGTATAGATTCTGTAGACTTGGTGTAGAACCACCTTCCGTATAATATTTTGAATGGTAATGATATCTAATTCTCGTCGTAGTATAAAATACGGTTCAGTTTGTTTTTCTCCGATAGCTTCATTATGTTAACAAATTTGTTAACCAAGAAAAATTGGATCCATAGAAAGAGGATTCAGACTGGTATGGTATACAATTCTTCCTGAAAGCATATGATTCCCTTTGTAGTGTTGGAAGGATGGGTTGTTTTTTATATGCTAAAATGAAAACATGCACATTTCATACATCCCCATAAAACATCATGTTGGTTGTTGAGGTAACAAAAATGCAAAAGACCATGTTCATTTGGTCAATCTGATTCACCTCATTTGTTACAAAACTCCAAAGAGTAGTTGCTGAGTAAACATCATTGCCAAATGTACAAGTTTTACATCATGAAATACAACTCACTGTTTCACATTTGGTTACTTCATATGCAGATTTTAATGCAACAAATATACATGATATGAATGGTCTACATCTCTTTCTATCATACTGAATAAAAAGTACTGCTGGTAAATTGACTTGTCCTTAGTACACAAATTATACCTTAACGTACAACACACACATGCATTGGGTCCCTTGTTGTCATTGAATTTGACCTGATTCAAGACTTGTTTCATGCTTCCAATGAAACAAAACCATCAACGACTTGTACTATGATTCACCCTTCACATTCCTCAAAGTAGAAATTGTTAGTTTCCGGTCATTAACTCATGTCCCCCTACCACTATTCTCTCCCACCAAACTTCCACTAAAATATTCAAGAAAAAAAACTAACAGAATAAAACCCTGGTTGTTATATACATGGTTCAGGTTCGGGGGAAACCATAAAAGAAAATGAAACATTGATAACTGTTTATCTGGATGGTATGCACATATGCATAAAAGTAATTTGTTCGGTATGTACATGTGTATAACATGCATAAAAACCAATAAACAACTTCAATTACTTATATGCATATGTACACACTGTACAGATGAATGGTTACCACGATATTCTTCAATTTTTCATTTTTTGGTACAAGTTTTGGGTAACAATCACTTGGTATGTTTTGTGAGTTTAGACCATAGTGATGCTAGTTTGGAGAAAAATAAAGGGTGTTCGGTTTCGAAAAGGTGGATCATCTTTTGGGGATATAACCGACACGGTCATGTAATACAAATTTGTACCTGGTGTAAGAGAAGTTGTATCGAATTTGGTTGGAAAAAGAAGGGTATCCTTGTGAAAAAAGATTGGAGTCAATCAAGCTGGTTGCTTGAATTGAACAACACCTCCCCAACAACCCAAAACATGTTAGTGGCATCTTTTTAACTATTTGTGGGTAAAAGCTTTATGGTGAAAAAGAAGAGAACAAAGAGACAAAGGCATGCAGCAAAATGGTGGAATGACAAACTTTTACATCATGTCCAATTGTACCACACCTACACATCACATTTCAAGTGTGATATGCAAGCAAAGCAAAGCAAAGGTTGAGTAAGAATAACACACACTTAGTGTGTTTGTGTGTGAGAGAGAAACAAACATTAGCCCTCTTATGATTATTATGTTTTCAACCCGTTTATCAATCTTAAACAGATCGTTTAAGTAAATAAAAAAGCCATAATGATTAGAGGGTCGTGTAAATTTTATTCAGGATTCATGTTCGTAGTATACAACATCGTTAATAAATATATGAATCAGTAACTAATTTACAATACCAATCAGTTAAATCACTAAGGGGTTGTTTGACAATTGCTGAATGGTTTGTTGCACAATGATTAAGTAGTCAGAATGATTAAGAGACTCTCATGATATAATGCAAAATGAAATATAATTGTTTGGTAATTATGTACAATGAAATTAGAGCTACTAATGGTTAAGGGAGATCCATGATACAAAATCATTCAGAGGGTTTTGAAACCAATTAGAGGCAAACTTTTTCTTGCCAAACAAGATTCACCTCTTAACGGTTCAAAAGTTATCTCTTAATAGAATTATTAAGAGATAAACAAATAACCCCTAATAAATACCGATAGTGCTTAACTAACTAATTTGCTAAAGTCATGGTGCATTTACTTTTATTATTTTGTAATTAAATATTTATTACTTGTTATGCCCAGAAAATTAATCATTAACCTCACGCGTTTTTTAATTAAAAAAAGGGTTTACTTTGAATTAACCTACAATGACTTTATTTTTTTTATTTTTATTTTAATAAATAGGTACTTTATTATTCAATTTACCTAAAAAGTACACTGTTAACTTAATGTGTAGTTTATAAAATATTTAACTATTAATTAAATAATTAATTTGTTTTAATAAAAATAAAACAAATGGCAAGAATCAAAGTTACTCCCTTTTTTTCTATTCTAGATTATCCAAAATGAGTGCGTTATATTTTGCTTTACATGTTTTCTTTTATCTCGTCTTTATTAATTTGTTTACATTTAATTAATAGTCGTGCAACTTTTATTAAATTATATATCAAATTAAATGTCTTATTTTTGGGAACGGAAAAAATAGTAGTCTCAATTTGATTCTAATGGGCAAAAAGGTACAATATATCTAATAACTTGCCCAAAAAAACATGTGGTTAATGTCAATCCAAAACGAATAGTATATGTACTGTTATAAATGAACACCTTTGAGAACAAATATAGCAGCAAGGATTAAAACATGACAAACATCATATGTGAAACAGCTTAATCCATAACTAAAATTCAGTGTTCAAAAACTCATTGAGATACTGTGCTGATGTTTCCCTTGAATATTGACACGTAGTGGCTTCCACGATGAATTTCTCTCGTTGTTAATGTTGGAGCATTGATGTTTGACAATGGTTTTTTTGTTGGTCATGCTTCCTATCCGACAGGTGACAAATAACGTATCATGTGTAGTGCTCTAACTTAGTGTATGTTGTTGTCTCCTACATTTTTATAAGGCACAGTACAATCCTTAAAAATCTGTATTCATCTTTCCATGAAGAACTCGTCTCGTTTTTATCATTCCCGTATTTTTAAAGATGTTCACATCGTAAACCGGCATCATTTCGTTTTCCATATTCTTTTAATTGTCGTTTTACGGAAATCAATAATTTATTGAATTTGTCTATTATTTTGCAAAAATAAAATAAAACACAACATAGTGCAAATGACACCAATACCCTTAAGAAAATAAAATGAAATTAAACTATTTTAAACAAAAAATACGAAGAAATTAGCCTCCAACTTGTGACTCAGTTAGTAAAGAGGTGAAACGACTTTGTCTAAATACAAAACAAGTTATGGGTTCGATCTCAAACGGTCATCGAGTGAGGCAGCAAGTTTCATATGAAACCAGTTGTGTTTGTCATTAATCGACTTTTTGCTTAAAAAAATATAAAGAAATTAAAAAAAAAAAAAAAAAGTGGTTTTGGTTTTGACGTGGACATGATACTCAATAATTTGTTATTAAGAGAGGTGGGTGGGGCCGGGTCTCCACTTAACGACACCAACCCATCAAAGCAAAATGCTCATGTCACCATTTTAATTTTCTACACACATACGCAATAGGTGGGCCCTGTTTGGCCCAGTTGATAGGCCCCATGTATGACGTGGGGACCTAGTTGGACCAAGATTTAAGGTGGGCCCCATCTACTGAAGACAACGCCAGTGCCAATTTATTCCCTTTACTATGACAGAAAAAGCAATGCCCCTACCTCTCTACATCTGCCTCTACCTCTACCCCTGCTCTCACCGTGGAGGTGAGATAGTAACACTATAAATTTTTTAATATTTTTTAATATAAAAATGTATTAAAAAACAATTTAAATATTAAGACTGGTTTCAGTAAAGATGAAAGTTATGATGAAATCAATCCCGATGGAAAATCAACACTATGCGGTGCATCTTATCAATTCTTACGATAAACGCAATTCATGAGTGAGAGTGAGATTAAAAGTAATCAATGGTTTAGATCATTTCTTACGCTTCCCACTTTCACTTCTACTCGCATACCACCCTTTGTCTTGGGTATTAAAGGTATAGTAGAAATGTCGTTTTTCCCGGTTTTTAAAATATGTATTAAAAACTAAGCATTATTAATAAATAAATGAAGAAAACAAAAAATGGAGACAAAGTGGAAGTATGTTGATTGATCCCCATCACAACTTTAAAGTTGAGAAAGAGAGTTAAATTTGAAAAAACAAAAATGTAATCCATTTTGACTTTTTTATTCATCATCATGCACCCATTGATTGCACTTATTCTGTATATCCTTTTTTTTCTTACTTGTCTTTTTATACCTTTTTCCACTCTATTTATTAATTATATTTTTAAAATTATTTTTTATTGTGAGAGAAAATAGAAGAGAATGAGAGAAGAAATCTTTCGAAATCGACATGTTACATGTTCTGATGGTGTGGGATGAAGAAGATGTCGACTTAATTGAATTTGGTGTATTTAGATCTATAGATTAACTGTTGGATTTTATCTGGAAATTGGTGGTTGGTGAAAGGAATCACAATCACTTTCTCATTTAGACCGTTTAAATGAGTGGTATCAAGTCATGCTACATGCAAAAACAAAGTTTAAGAAGTTAAGTCAGTTTTTGCACGTCTTAACTAATATCATGGGACCCCGGATTTAGTAGATGGACAAAACTCGATTAACAATAAGAGAACTCAAACTGGTAACTAATAATGGATGATCAATTGACCTACTTAACAAATATTATGATTTATGGAGACTATTGATGTTAAGTTTGAACAACTGTGACTTATCTCTCGATACAATTACCGTTGGTTTTGGAGTTCTAAAATAAGGCTAGAAAAGCTAGGATATATATACATACATACAATTTATTGCTTTCGCTTATACAATTTATTGCTTTCAAAGCGAGTAAACTCTTTATTCTTAAAGTAGTTTCGCCTCCACTATAGGTGTTTTGGGATTTGGTGAATTGCTTCGAAAGATACAATGAAGCAATGTTTGTAGATTGGTTATCAACACTGCATTTGTATGATTTCACGGTTTTGTGACATTTGATAGTATTCACGATGATTTGAAATGTCGCAATTGTTCCATGCAACCCCTAACGTGAACCATCGTGACTATTGGCGAACAAGGTGTCATCATACGTCGCGTTTGTTTGACAATAAACCTACCAACTGTCGCAACCGTCCAAGACTGTCACTAATGAACCTGTTGAAAATAAAATTCACAGCTCAAATCGACTCGCAATGATGTGTGTGTTCGCCACATTGTGCTCACGGTCGCACACTTGTGATATAATTAAATTAATATAAGAAAAATGGTTCCATTTATATACCCACTTTTGTTTCACTCTTTTACCGATACGAGACAAGGTGAAACCTCACGAAAGCTAACATTTCTTTTCTTCCTACGACTCAAACCCAAAGCGTTCGAGTTTATTTACTATTTTTGAATTTTTTTTTTCCCAATAATTATGTCTTTTATCATAAATATGACTAGTTATGCTTTTAACAAGATTAACAGATGAAATAAAACAATGGTGGTTAGAATAAAACAGGTACTTATTCAACCACCATAAACAATGACCTTAGACGATTAGAGTGCACGCGAACAACATTTAAGATTTACACTTGCACATACTACACATGCTTCTTTTTATGTTTGGTTTAAAATATGATAAATGCGGTCTATTTTGACACATTTAAATAGTTGACGCTTTCTATCTGTTATACCTTGTATATTATTGATCTTATGGGTTAGCTTAACTAATAACAAGACTTGGGTCTTTGCGGATTTTTCTTAGAGGTCACCGGTTTGAGTCCTGCAATGCCACTAAGGATTTTTCAGGTTTTTCCTTCAAGACTCTTGAGATTGGTCAAGGTTGCACATAAGTTGGTCCAGTCACTCACGGTTAACAAAAAGAAACTTATAGATTATCCGTTCAAATCCTTAATCAACTTAAAAAATAAAGTAAATATGAATCCATCATTTACCGGAAAAACGTTTATCCACGTACCTTGTCGGATGAGATGGCTAAGACCGATAATTTTGCACTGTAAGAGGCATAATAAAAACTGTAAATCTTACTCATTAAATGAAGAATAAGATTTTTTCATGGTTAACGATTATCAAAATAAAAGTTATTTATCAACAATTCATTTTGATGATTAATAACGTTACTCATAAAGATAGTAACTCCTACGATGTAAACCAAACGAAGCAGAAATAAAGAAATGGATGATTAATCCAAAGTCAAATGTATTCCGGCATTCCGGTGACCAATAATTATTTTCCGACCAATGGACGCTGGTTGGTTTGTCTTATTAAGTTTGTCGAAAAATAAAATAATTATTTTATACTATTAACGCGTTATTTCAAGAAAAATAAAAGATTACGATGAAGAAATCAAGGTTACACGTCGTTTTGAATTTCGATTTAGAGTTCCAATTTGGGTTTGAATGTTTCGATTTAAACTTGTTTTTGGATTTGTGTTGGATTTATGTTGTTTGATTTGATTTTAAAACGTAAATAGATGATAAATAACATAGTTGACCAAGACCATATTACACTTTTAAATATATTTTATTTTAATGTAGTTATTGATAATTAGCGGTTGTTTGATTTTTGCTTGACGAGTTTAACGGACTTTCGTAATTTGCACAATCATATAGAAGTGCTTGATTACAACTCAATGATAAGCCCAAATGCTTGATTTTACCAAGTTGCTCATCTTGCTTGCATTCACCGTTCTCACAACTTTCATCAGTATTTAAAAGATAAAAGACATCCCTCTTCTTACTGCTCCTCACCATAGGTCGTCTATTTTGTCATCGCCCCCATTCAAGCGTTTCTTAATTTCTCTCTCTCCAATGTACAATATATGTTGACAAAAAAACCATTAATGTTGTCCTTGATTCCCATTGCCAACCAGCACTAGCCCCGATTACAAAACAAAAACTGAAAATGCTAGCCCGTTACCATCATCACTGTTGTCACCATAGCCTTATGTCAATGCTCCCCTTCGTCAACAAACCATAGCCTCGATTAGTCCATACAAAGCATAAATGTAATTATATAGCCCTTGAAAACGACCTTTAACCGAAATATGTTGAAGACATTTTAGCTTTAGAATGGAAATCGAATTTGGTTTTGGATAAAATTAAGGGTATGATTTTGTTATGATGTTATAATTCTCTTTTTCTTCAAAATATATCAAATTTGATCATGTGTTATCTAGTTCATGAATCTTGTTTTAAAATAAGATAAAATTGATCAAATATTATGACTTGTAAGAACAAGTAATAATTTACACCATTTAAACATTTTATTCGATAAAAAATTAAATGATAGTATATATTAACGTTTTTAATTTATATGTAGAACTTAATCCATATCATATTTGATGAAAAATTAAGGTTATGTTTAGCAAAATAGTTGTTAGCTTGTAAGCTAGTTGGTAGCTGACAAGCTAACTAATTAAGAAATTATGTTTGACAAAAGCTAGTTGATAAGACTGTAAAATATCAAAAAATATCACCTTGAAAATTAATCAATTGTAATATTTTTAAGATATAATTGAAACAAATATATAATAATATAATATATTAATTAATACAAACAAGATGATAGCAAAAATAAAAAAACATAATATATT